>NC_141551.1:43025357-43340714 GCF_021556685.1 Rattus norvegicus | reverse complement strand
CTCCACCCTCCCCGCCCTGACAGTCCCCTACACTGGGACATCGAGCCTTGACAGAACCAAGGGCCTCTCCTCCATTGATAATCCCTATTTTAAACATGAAGAATTATATACTTAATTACTTTAATGACCAATGAAGTAGATAATATTTACCATTAAGACCTAAGTAGAGGTGAGGAAGCATAGGCACAAAAAAGTGAAAAACATTGTTGATAGTTACATAGCTCATAAAGTAATTAGTTCATTTGATGCTGCTATATCAGAATATTTCTGAAGGAAATAGACATGCCTCACAATTGCAAAGGCTAAGAAATCCTTGATCGAGCAATTTAGAACTGATGGGAACCTTTTCCTGTGTCATAACATGTTGGCGGAATCCCATGCGTAAGACATAACAGAGCCACAGCCATCCATCATATGGCACCAACACTCTCAGTAAAGGACATGGGATTCCTCCTGACCTAATTATTTCTTAAGGCTCCCACCTCTTAAAACTGATACATAAGAGACTCACCTACAAATATAAGCTTTCTATTCACATTAGAATAAAGACAGAATGTGAAGGAGATAACTGAATTCCAGATTCAACACGCATAATGAAGAAGAAGGAAGAGCTTTTCCCATCACCAACCAGTTGGGGGAAAAGAAAGCCAGTCTTAGCACAAGTGTCTCCACTGATTGTGCTCTTCTCTCTCTGGGGAAGACCTCATTAAGATTAGGTAGCAATTGGAGAGCATCCTATAATTAATAGGAATAAAAAATATGATTTATTTTTGACAAAACTAACATTGGTTGAATACTCATCACATTGGACTAGCAACTTATATAACATCATCTTTCCCTTTCCCTATCATAAAGATGAAAATAACTATATAAATGAATACTGAGTAACCTTTCCAGAGTGGTAAAGCAGATAGATGCCTAAGCCCAATTCCATCCCATCTGAGTTTTGTGTTCCAGAGGAAATATAAAGTCTTTGACTATTATAGTTCAGATTTGGAAAATGAGCCAGTGCGGCTTGCTGTCAATCAGACAAAGTCTTCTGAACTATACACATGCATGGCCAGCTAAATACCCATGTCTCTTGCAAAATGAGACAATGATTTATGCAAAGTTTTCTATTATGCTAAGCCAGGCAAAATTAAAAGTTACAGTTTGCTAAAAAGTTCTAGTATTTGTCTTCTACAGACTTTCCCCCACAGTGCCAAGATCAAAAGTGTTGTCTCTGCAGGCTTTTTATACAGATTGTTCCCAAGTATACAGTTGAAACCATGGACAGTGCTTTAGAGGGAAGAACGATAGATTCAACTGCACTTTCTTACTGCAAACAAGGCATGTTGGGCTTCAGCTGGTGCATGGGAAACTCATTAGAGCCATTAGAAGCCTTAACAGGTATAGAGGGTAACTTGAGGGCTCAGCAAAGAGCTTCCTTGCCCAGAAGTCATCTGCTGCCAGGTGAGAGCCGGCAGCACATAGTGAATCAGACAGAGTATCCAGGGCCTAGATTGGTCTCCACTACTGCACATTGTCTGCTCAGCAGGAAAACAGGCTAGATCACAGTGATGGCTGAGCAGCGCAGACAAGCTGGACTTCATTTTCCCTGAATTAGAAAGGACATTTGACAAAAGTCTTCATGTGAGAAGGGTGGGAAGGGGGGGGTAGTTCTACTACTTGATACACAAATGTTTTCATTATATTAGTCAACCCTAATAATATTAAATCTAAATCAGATGGGTCCACTGGGAAGATTTTAATGAAACAACATACAGTAGTAGAGGCATGTAAAAAAATGAACTTCAAAAATAAAATTGAGCTATCCAGAAGCTAGTAATAGCTAAAAGGAGAAAAGGAGATAAAAAAGCCTAAGGAAAACTAGGGACAGGTTGGGGAACTGTGATTATAAATGGCTACAGCTCTTGCCAAAGAGACATTGGCACTGCAAGGGAGTTGGGGTATAGGTGGGTAGTGTCTCACTAGTGTTTTCTCTTGCCTTTGATCTCTTGCCAATGTCTCCAAATGACTACACATGCCTGGAGCTACATTGGAAACGGAGCCCAAGGGAGTCAATCTGTTCACATCAGCTGCTCAAGGATCATGGTAGGACAGAATGTCTCTGAGTGGGTAAACACGTCAGACATCTTCTTTGGTGAAGAGCCCTCTGGTCTTCATGCCAAAAGTGACAGGAGACAGCAGGCAGGCACTAGAAGAGTGATCAGCATAGCTTGATAATAGAGCACGATGTTCACACCCAAAGAGCAAGCACAGTACACAGCTAGCTTCCTTCCTTCCTTGAGTACACATGAAATCGGCCCTGCTGATGGTTCACTCTGAGAAGAGAAGCTTAAGTCCAAGTCACTGTTTTCTGAAATCACCATCATTTTAATCACTTGAAGCTAAATTATCAAAATAAGTTATTTCCAAAATTGTCAGCCCAAAAAAACTATGGGAGACAGTAATCTCATTTTTCAAAGTGAAGAACATTTCAGTTATTGTGTGAATTCAGCTGAATTTGAAAGATTGGTATAATTGAAAACTGTAATCTGACAACCAAAACTTACCTTTGAGGAATACTCTTTCCCCAAGGCAATGCTACTCTCTTACATATGTATTTGGGGCTTATATAATGCAGAGAAAAGCAGCAGTGAAAAGGTTTGACTTTTGTGCCTTTACTCTTTTGATCCCTGAGTGCACTATACTTAAAGGAATGTTCCAGTAGCCAAATATGAGTGGAGCAGTGTAATGACCTTTGTGATACCCATACTAGTATATTACCATCCCCTTACTACGTACCCGCCTAGATATTTCCGACAATCAGCAATGCAATTCTTAGCAATCACTGATAGTCAGTCACCCGCAGTGGCAAAGAAAGGTGGGGACACATTTTCCCACTCACATTCTGATTCTTCTAGTTTCATCTTTCCTGGGTCATCTGCTCTGGGAGCAAAGCTCACAGTCTTTTACATAGACTATCGTTCTAGAAAACTCCTGTCAGTGTCTATCAATTTTCAAACTATGCTGTAAAAAATTAAAACACATCTGACTTTGAATAACAGTTTATGTGCACCATTTGCATACTGAATATTTGTGGCAAAATCAGCCACCCACTTCTGCCTTAAATTGCTTAATAGTATAAGTAAGTCCAGAGAAATGATAGAAAGTCATTTAAACACTTATGCCAGGCATTGAACAAAGTATAAAAGACTAATTTCTGTGAATAGTCATGAATTTTTGTTTTACTTTGATTGCTAACACCTTAAAAATAATCAATAGAAATTTCTTTAAATATTTATTTTTTATGTGTTTATAGATTAATTCCTAAAGTGGACCTGCATTCTTCCAAAGAAATGAGCAGTGTGGATAGAAACATTAATATACTTCATAATAATAGGGACTAGCATAAAAGCCTATAAGAATAACAAATATGATGTTGTCAGTGATTTATATCTCTATGTGTTATACTCATCAAATTTAATTTATACATTAAATGCATATTCATATACCCAATGCTTATTTATTAAGTATTCTGTATTTTCTAGGCAATGAGATACAACCTGGAGTTACCTCAGTGAAGCCTAAAACTCCACCTCTGTTTTCATAAGGTTTATGGTTTAGTTAGCTAGAAAATTAAACCTGCAGAAACACTAAATCAAATAACTTTGCCAAGGAAAAAGAAAGCATTCTGTGATTATACCAGATTTATTCTAACTCCAGATTTCAGGATGAAGGAGTGATAACATGTGGACATTAAGTTATAGATGAGACCATGAGAATATGTCAAAGTCAACCAACTAAGGAGAATGACTAGGCAATGATTATTCCAATGGATAAATAACAAATATACATGGTGTGTGGGCTTGAAGAATGATTGATTATGGAGATTATGGATGAGGAGTGATGACAGGCTTCATACAAGACAGGCAGAAAGTTGATCATGAATATCATAAAATGCATTGGAAGGGTCCATCATTCACCAAAGAATGATACCTCAGATTCAAATAGCAACAAACAAAAATGTTTTGTTCCTGCAGAAATCCAACATGCAGAGGTCTACCATTCATAGGAATGGAAGGCAGAGGTGTGAACTTTGCAGGCTCAGTTTAAAGTCTGTTAGGGTAGGAGTGGATGACATTTACCTACCTTTCTTTTAATTGATTGATTCTATCACCAGGGCTATAAATGCCTTTGTGATTGGTTAAGGCTCTGGGGAATTTTGGGAGATGTTCACAAACATTTCTGAATAACTCTACTTCACTCAGGATAAGTGGTGGAGCAACTCCTACTTGGCTGTCACAGAGGGGTGGTTTTTCCTGGAATTGACTTGTTTTGGACTTCTACAGTTTTGGAAACAGAAACTCAGGTCTAGTCTCCTGAATTGCTAGTTTGAATTCTGTTATAGAGTCAGCCTGGCTCAGGCCAACTCAGTCCTCTCAGCAAGTTGAGGAATATATGGTCTTTGACCCACCTGGCTGTGATTGGGGGACCCTTGGCTTCCTTAACTTTCCGTGTGGTAGTATACCAGATGCAGAATCCAAAGTCAGATCACTGCAAAGGCATAAGCAGAAGGCACAGTGAAGTTGATGGGGGGACAAATGAATATGGGAGTTGTTGGAAGAAATAATAAAAAGGCTTTCAGGTTGTCTTTCCAAGTGAACCAGAGATACTCACTGCACTGGTACTAATAAGTACAGACATGAATTAGTCATTCCTGTCGTATCCATCAATAAGCAATTAGTTTACAATGATGTATAAACAGTATCACCTAATTCTTTACAGTACTTTCAATTACCTGAAACTAATGGGAATCCTCCTTTGCACAGACCTTGCTCATCACCTTGTGAGAAAAGTCAGTAAGGACTAAAGTAGGAGAGTCAGAACCATCATAGAACATTTATTTTCAGGTTACAGGAAAAAGAGATTATATTGATCTATGTCTCCCCTTGGGTTACCATCACAGTATACCTCAACAGAAGCTTGGAGAAAAATGCCTGACAACTAGCAATAATTACATTTCCTGAGACTGTTTGCCAATAATAGTAACTGTGGTAACTGGTTGAATGACAAGAGTGCCCTTCTTATATCTCAAAATAAATTTTTATTTGTGTACACAGGCTCTTATTTATTTTCGGCACAGGAGCTCTCTCTCTCTCTCTCTCTCTCTCTCTCTCTATATATATATATATATATATATATATATATATATATATATATATATATATATATATGCTATCTATGAGGGTTCCTAATATTAATATGATAGGTATTTCAAATAATACTCAATTTATGTGATAGGCACTTGCACATTTATTGAGATGGGGACTCA
Source organism: Rattus norvegicus (assembly GCF_021556685.1). Taxonomy (NCBI): domain Eukaryota; kingdom Metazoa; phylum Chordata; class Mammalia; order Rodentia; family Muridae; genus Rattus; species Rattus norvegicus. Next base: position 43,335,397 of record NC_141551.1, on the reverse strand, counting down.
TATTGTATCCTTGAACTTTTAGTTCTGTGTTTCAGCCTTCAAAGTACTGGGATTATAGGTGTGAGTCACCAAGTTGACTCAGAAATTTTATACTCTTAGTGAACTGGAAAAGCATGATCTCTCTTTTGTCCCAACTTACTTTACTGCACTAAAGAGAAGCAGAAACAATTCATTAATAATCAGTTCCCTCATTTAACTTCCCACTGTCTTCCTCACTTTCTGGTAACTACTATGCTCTTTCTGCAAGTTAGCAAGATTATGTGGCACTTACATTTGTACACAGCTTTATTCTATCAATGCCATGCACTCCAGTGCTATATGTGGTACAGAAAGTTACCACAGTTTTCATTTGCCTGAATAGTATTCTGTGTGTATGTGTGTGGGGGGGGAGCAGATGATTGATTCATTGAAAAAAGAATATTTTAGAATGCTGAGACCTCCACTATCAAATTAGGTCCTACTTTTACTTTTAGGTCTAACAATATTTGTTTTATATGTTTTGGAATTCTCTTGAATGTGTTACTTTATAGAAAAATATTTTTGTAAATATTGCATTAAATAATAAAATAATCTGTATATGAAATATGAATATATAGTCACAATTACCTCTAAAGGAGTTGAACTTTTTCAATAATATTTCATAAATTTTTGATATTTAATTCTATACTTGTTTCCAATTGTATGTAACTTTTTCCAACATTTTACCATAATCTCATTGCTTATTTAACAGTACAGTGAGTTACTTCCAGGCAGTTTGTAAACTATTTTTTCTATCATTTATTCAGTTTATATCTTTTTGTTAGTGAATTTAGTCATTACTTAAGTTGTTATTGACATTCATGGAATCACCTTGTCTCATTAGTAACTATATTTTAATGGACATATGGTTCTTGTTCCTTCATAGTTTCTATCATGCTAAGGCTTTCTTTTCTTTCTACCCCTTGATGTTAATTGTACTAAGTAATTTACTCATGACGTTGGGAAGATATCTTTCAGAACATTGTGGGAGAGGAGATTTATTTTGACTCACAGTTAATGGGAGTATCTCACATGAATATGGAGCTGTGTTCACATCTCTGTGACTCAAGAAGTAAAAAGTTGAACCAAGCTGTAAGACTGTAAAGCCTTCCACCAGGTGACCCACTTCTTCCATCTAGGCCACTTTCCAGAGGTTCCTAAAACAATACCAGTAAGGGCATCTGAATATGTTGGAACATTTCCCTCCCAGAACTTGGCATTTAGACTGTGGACACATAACCTATTTGGTAAAACAAGATGCATTCAATCCATCTTCCAAAGTCTTAAAAAGTCAAACACTGTTCAGAAGTCCAGAGTCTCATGTAAGACTTACAAGAGACTCTTAATTGTGAAATTATAGGTTTTTTAAAATATACTTTCAAAATGTAATGTATAAAATAAACATTTCCACTCCTAAAGGGGAAAATATGGAGGCCTAGCAAAGACAAGTTAAAGCAAGACCAATAGGGAAAACAGAAAGTCCGAAGAATCATAACTCATACCTTGGGCTTCCAACTGAACTGCTAAGGTTAAACAAACTTGAATAGTCTCGTGGTATGTGCAGCCTCTTTCTTGGGCTAACTCCACAAAGTGTGTTTAGCTTTTCTTGGTGAATATCTTATACTTCTTGGGACTACAAAATTCTGGATTTTCTGGTACATTTTATTTTTCTCCTTCAATTTTTTATTGGATATTTTTTGTATTTACATTTCAAATGTTTTCCCATTCCGTTTCCCGGACATAAGCCCCCTATCCCATCCCCCTCCCCTTCTTCTATAAAGGTGTTCTCCTCCCCATCTACCCACCTTTCCCACCCCTCTACATTCCCCTACACTGGGGGTCTAACCTTGGCAGGACCAAGGGCTTCTCCTTCCATTGGTGCCCAGCAAGGCCATCCTCTGCTACATATGCAGTTGGAGCAATGGGTCAGTCCATGTATAGACTTTGGACAGTGGTTTAGTTCCTGAGAGCTCTGGTTGGTTGGTATTGCTGTTCTTATATGTTTGCAATCCCCTTCAGCTCTTTCAATCCTTTGTCTAATTCCTCTAAGAGGGGTCCCATCTCAGGTCAGTGGTTTGCTACTAGCATTTGCTTCTGTATTTGACATGCTCTGGCTGTGTCTCTCAGAGGCCATCTATATCTGGTTCCTGTCAGCATGCACTTCTTAGCTTTATCAATCTTATCTAGTTTTGGTGGCTGTATATGTATGGGCCACATGAGGGACAGGCTCTGAATCCAACCTGTTCCCTCAGTCTCTGCTCCAAGCTTTGCCTCCATATTCCCTCCTATGAATATTTTTGTTCTGCCTTTTAAGAAGGAATGAAGCATTCGCACTTTGGTCATCTTTCTTCTTGAGCTTCATGTGCTCTGTGGATTGTATCTTGGGTATTCAGAGGTTTGGGGCTAATATCCATTTATTAGTGAACGAATACCATGTGTGTTTTTCCGTGATTGGGTTACCTCACTCAGGATGATATTCTCTAGTTCCATCCATTTGCCTATGAATTTCATAGAGTCATTGTTTTTGATAGCTGAGTAATATTCCATTGTGTAGATGTACCACATTTTCTGTATCCATTCCTCTGTTGAAGGGCATCTGGGTTCTTTCCAGTTTCTGGCTATTATAAATAAGGCTGCTATGAACATAGTGGGGCACGTGTCTTTGTTATATGTTGGGGCATGTTTGGGTATATGCCCAAGAGAGGTATAGCTGGGTCCTCAGGTAGTTCAATGTCCACTTTTCTGAGGAACCTCCAGACTGATTTCCAGAATGGTTGTACCAGTCTGCAATCCCACCAACAATGGAGGAGCATTCCTCTTTCTCCACATCCTTGCCAGCATTTGCTGTCACCTAAGTTTTTGATCTTAACCATTCTCACTGGTATGAGGTGGAATCTCAGGGTTGTTTTAATTTGCATTTCCCTGCTGATTAAAGGATCTGGTACATTTTAAACTTGGTCCCTATAACTTCACACCCAAAGGACTTGGGAGCTCCACATAGAGACTTTACAATGCTACATCCTATCTGATCTAATGTTTTCTGGAACTTTGTTGCAAAACTCATTAGTCCTTCCCTACTTGTCTATTACATGCCTACTCTTCATGTCTACTGTGTGTCTTTTTGGTGAAACAAGTTGCATGTAAATGATGCGAAGTTTCTCTGCTAGATTAAGATAGAGCCAGGGTCCAATGATCTAAGTTTGAAGCTGTTCCTATGTATCTTCAGAACTGAGCCAGGACACTGCCTAAAAATATTTTCCAGACAACTGTACTGAAGGTTTCTCTCTTTCCAGAGCTTTGCCATTGAAACAAATGTGTATTGTATGTCTTCACATTTTCCACGCATGTCATGAAATTACAACCATTTTGCCCACAACCACTTTTTCTCCAACATTAACTGGGATCAAGCTGCTCTAGCAATGCTTTTTCATCTTGAAGCTTTCCCAGACTTTCAAAGCATTCAAGACCCATTTAAGTCTATAGATCAGTGCGAAGTCTTTCGTATCCAAACCATAAAGTTATCATTTTATTTCTCTTTGGTATTTCACATAGGACTTATCTGGAAGATACCTGAAGAATTTCCTGCACTTGCTTCTTATCTGAGAAAAACTCTTTTAAATTTTTTTCCTCCAGATTTTAATGATCCTTTTGCTGGGTGTTGGATTTTGGCTGGCAATCTTTGTTCACCAGCAATTGAATATTCCATCCGATTCACTTTGGACCTTTACGGGTTTGGTTGGCTAAGTGGAGATGACTCCCAATTATCTGTAACTTGAAAGTTTTGCTGTTAGGATTCTTCCTAGTCCTATGCTTCTGGCATTTTGATTAAGACATGTATTTGTGAGAGGTATTTTTAGTTTGGGTTCTTTAAGATTCCTAGGTCTGCGTGTGCATATCACTCATTATTCTGAAAGTTTTCAGGGATGTTTACAAAACAGGTTTTCAGTGGGTTTTTACCTTTTCTTCTGCAACTTCTACAATATGAATGTATGTTCAATTAACACTATTCCAGTATCAATTTTCTTTATTCTTTTAAATCTCCCCTTTTTTGTTTGTATTAATTCAAATGATATGCACAGAACTCCTTTCTTCTAGATGGCTATAGTAGTTTTTGATTGATTATTACAATATGCAGTATATATTGAAATAGTGGAGGAGGGAAAAGAGCTAAGGGAGGAAGAGAGGGAGGAAGTGAAACAGAGGGGGGGAAGGAGAAAAAAGATTCTGGGTTATAGAATCTATTGTTTGTCATTCTATTAATTGAAGATTTATCTTAAAATTCTGTTTGACTTATTATGATAGCTTATATCTATGTTAAATGTCTCATTTATGTCTCATCTTCGCCGTTTGTTCTCTCAATCTCACTTGCTGAGTTTTCTTAGAGAACTTTTAAAATTATTTCATTCTCTTTAGGAAGTGTGAGATTTCATTTTGCTGACATTGATGCCTTCGCTTTTATTATTCAGTTCTTATGATTTTATATGGGAGGATAGGGAATGAGGATATATTGTGTTTCTTCATATATATATATATATATACATATATATATATATATATATATTCCTCCTCTTCTCCTCTGAGAGGGTGGGCACTACATGGTATCCACCTACTCTAGTACAATAAAGTCTTTGCCAGATTAGGCATATCCTATCCCACTGTGGCCAAACAATGTAGCCATGTTGTGGAATATATACCACGTCAGGCTATGACTTTAGGAAGAATCGTGGTCCAATTTTTAGTTGCTCTACAGGGAGATTGAGTCAGGAGCCTCAATTCAGCTTGTATATGTTCTTTGGCTCAGTCTCTGAGAGGTTCCAGGGGTCCAGGTTAGTTGACTTTGTTGGTCTTCCTGTAGGACCACCAACCCATTTAGGGTCTTGAAATCTTTACCTCAACTATTCCATAAGTGTCTTCATCCTTAGTCCATGTTTGGCTATGGGTATCTGTGTCTATTTCAGTCAGCTGCTGGGTAGAGCCTGTCAGAGGACAGTTTTACTAGGCTTCTGTCTGCAAGCACAACAGAGTATCATTATTAATGTCTGAGACTGGTCCTTGAACATGGGGTGTGTTTGAATTTGGGCTGGCCATAGGTTGGGCATTCTTCCAGTCTCTGCTCCATCTTTGACACTGCATTTCTTTTAGACAGGACAAATTTTGGGTCTAAAGTTTTGTGGGTGGGTTGGTGTCCTGATCTTTTCCCTAGGGGTCCTGCATAGTTACAGAAGGTAGCCTCTTCATATTCCATGTCTCCATTGTTAGGCATCTCAGTTAAGGTCACCTGCATTGACTCTTAGGAGCCTCCACCATTCCAGATCTCTGGGACTTCCTAGAGAACACACACACACACACACACACACACACACACACACACACACACACACACCATGCAGATGCAGATTTCCATTTATTCTCCTTGTCCCTCTGGGCCTCTCTCTTGTCTCTCCCCACACTTGATCCTGCTCCCCACATTCCAATCTCTTGTCGAGTTCCCTCCCTCTCTCTGCCTCTTATGGCTATTTTGTTCCTCTCTTGTAAGTGTGATTCAAGCATCCTCATGTGGGCCTTCCTTTTTGTTTAATTTCTTTGGGTCTCTGTCATGTATCATGGGTATTCTGTACTTTCTTAAAGGAAGTATTCAAAATACACAGTCCCTAGGTGGGTCTGTCATCTTGGTTCAATGTCCACAAGAAGGCCTTCATTGTCTAGTCTGTAGCAGTCAATACAGACTGTTATATGACTTTGTTTTAGAGAGAGACTTACTTCTCAGTATTCTGGGTCTCTATAAGATATGGCTCTGATAGCAGTAGGTGCTGTGACAGCAGCTGCCATGGTCTTATGGTATGGAATATGGATATTTTCCTCACCTCTCTCAGTACAACTACATGTGACACACAATGCTATGGCTCTAGTAGCTGTGATCCCCGAGCCATAGGATGTTCAAGAAACCTTCTCTAGGACTTTGAGTATAAATGTTGACTATTCATGGAATTGTGAATGTCTGGATCCATAGGATAAAACAAGAAATTCCATCAGCTTTACAGAATTGTGCTCTGATGGAATCTGCATCATGTATAACCATGGTCTGGAAATTGGACAAATGTCCTTAGGTCCTGTGCACAATTTCAGCTGGTACATGTGATTGTTGAACTGCTTGGTTCCTTAATGGAGCTCTGGAACCCAGATGGTACTTTCCTTCTTTGGGTTTAAGATGATAAGGCCTTTAGGGAGGATGTGTGTCACTGTAGTGTGCTCGGAGGTTTCAAAAGTCTTTTTCACACCTTGTTAGCTTTCTTTGCCTAATGTTTGTGTCTTGGGATGTAAATTCTCAGCTATTGCCCCATCGTTTATACCTGCCTGCCTACTGCCATGTTCTCTGCCTTCATAGTCATGGACCTATCAACTCCAAGGCCCTATTAAACATGTTCTGCTATAAGTTGCCATGGTCAATGTGTCATCACAGAAATAGAAAGGTAACCAAGAAATTTTGCCTTTCAACATCCCCTGCTAGAAGATTCCCAAACTTCAAAAGATGTATTTTGTCTATGTCAATGTGCTAATGAATTTCCCTGTTAAGCCATCTTGGACCCCGTCACCTTTAGAATTCTGCTATGTTTTATTGAGAAAGGTCTCGTTATATATTCCTTGCTGCATCAGAACTCACAGAGATCTGTCTACCCATGTTTTTCAAATGATGGGATTAAAGGCAAGTAATAACATGCTCAGCTTAAAATAAAAAAAAATCTTGATATCAAAACTAACAATGGAAATTATTAAAAATTAGTTTTTTTCACAATATCAAATATATTGGTATATTTGTTTTTTCTAATCTATAACAAATCATAAGACAAATTTATTTCAATGTTAAAAGTTTAATTACCGGCTGACTGGAATCGGATGTAGATCTCTCCTGAGAGACACAGCCAAAATACAGCAAATACAAAGGCGATGCCAGCAGCAAACCACTGAACTGAGAATAGGACCCTATTGAATGAATCAGAGAAAGGACTGAAAGAGTCTGAAGGGGCTTGAGACACTCTATGAACAACAATGCCAACCAACCAGAGCTTCCAGGGACGAAGCCACTACCCAAAGACTATACATTGACTGACCCTGGGCTCCAACCGCATAGTTAGCAATGAATAGCCTAGTAAAAGCACCAGTGGAAGGGGAAGCCCTTGGTCCTGCCAAGACAACCCCCATTGAGCGTGATTGTTGTGGGGAGGGTGGTAATGGGGGGAGGAAGGGGAGAGAGGTCTTAGGGGCATGTTGGCCTGGAACCCGGGAAAGGGAATAACAATTGAAATGTAAATAAGAAATACCCAAGTTAATAAAGATGAGGGGAAAAAAGGGGAACAAAGACAAAAAAATTGCAAAATTCTAAACTCAATTGAAAAATGCTTCTCTGAAATTTAATATACAGCTATGAAGAGTTCTTTTCACATATTCTCAGTATTTTGGATTGTGCTGTTATTAATTTTGTTTCCTGACTATGTATGACATGAATATTTTCAGTGCCATGCGCTGCATGCTAATTATAAATATTGTACTTAAAATATATTTCAATAGACATTTCAAAGTAAAAAATAAAAATTAACAATCAAAAAAGTTTAATTACCAAAATAAGAGTGAGCTTATAATTAATTACCATTGGCATTTTTCTGTTGACACTTAGATATTATGAAATTGCACAAGTTTTAATTCTGAACAACAAATGGCTAGTGCTACAAATTTTATCACTTTGAGCGGATCATACCATGAATTCATTGTAATTTTACACCAAAATTACACAGAACAGTACTTTCGACATGGAAGGCATTCCAAACTCATTTAGTTGAACAAAATTTATAATTAAAGGTACAGTTAGCAATTAATTTTAAAAAAGAGTAAGTGGCATATTAAAACAAGAATATATTAAAGAAGTATGAGTAACAGCCAATTCGGTAGTTAAAGGAAACAGGAAAGGTACAGTAACTATATAGAGAATTTAATGTGAACCAGAGCTCTATGCAGTAATACAAAGGTATCGTATATACATTGGCCACAGAGAAGAAGGTAATTCTCCAAGATAATAAGAACGCTCTGGGAAACCTAATGCAACTCACATGGAAAGATATCTGAGGCCTACACTATCTGATTATGCAGTATATTCTATTCATCGCATACTTCGCTTGAGTTTCTCAGAGTAAGTGGTTGGTATTTCACTTAGAGATTGAGAACATTCTAGAACAAACATAATGACTTCCACCCCAGAAAATGAGCTTTAGTATCTCAGGGTGAGTTTCTTTAACGAGAATGAGTGAGGTCAATACTTAAATTGGGGTGAGTCTTAAAAGACAGTTTCTTTTCTTCGTATAATTACTTTTCAAAGTGTGTTTTACAGAACTTTGAAAATTGACATTCATTTCACCTTCTACTTCCCCACAGCAACATGACTTTTGTCAGAGAGGTGAGAGTAAATCTATGGTCCAATGTGAATTAAAGAATGTGATGAGGACCTGCTGTCTCCATTTGGTCCCTTCTTTCGACAAATGACAGCTCATTTGATACAGTAAGTGGTATAGAACATCCTATAACTGTCTTTTAATGAAAGTTTGCTTAATTCTCTGACTAGATATTTCAGAATGTATATTCATGATCTGACATGAAAAGTTCTGATAGCTGTTTATAAATTTATACTTGAGAATAAAAAAAAAAACATAAAACATCAAAACAAAAACCAGTTAGGGATGGTAGCCCACCCTGAAATCCCAGCACCCAAGAGATCAAGTCAGAAAAACTATCCCAAACTTGAAGCCAGAGTGAGACACATAGAAAATTAAGACCAGCTGCGTTACTGTGTGAAACCTGAGCTCAGGGATACAAAAAAAGGAAAAGTGCTTTAGATTACTTTTTTAATCTCCATAAGTCAAAGTATTTTAGCCTGCATCCTTAGATTATCAATTTTATCTCTTAAGAAATAAATGAAGACCTCTTTGAAATGACAAAAGTATCTTCAGCATCGTGAGGGACTTTCAACGTGTTTGAAACAGGGTCCTTGGTACTTCTATGGAAATATAAAGAAAGATATAGAATGTAAAGGAATTTATACTAAGATCTGTCCTAAAATGGTAGAATATTTGAGAAAAGGGATGTATAGTGCCAGTCATTTTTCTCTTTATAGACAGATATTTTAAATATTCCTAAAAATGTAGATAGCTTAGAAACTATCTTCATGTTAGCCACTTTATGCTTCTGTAGACCTCATAATGTTAATAAATATTTCCAGTAAAAGCTTACTTTGTTTAACGTGGAAGGAATGATTACATTTTTAAAATGCTCTTTGTTAAATGCCACTCTTGCCTTGTCCACTGGAAAGTGATTAGGATTACTTGTATATATATACCACACAGTTGAATAATGAAGTCTACCAAAATTTTCTTTCAAACCTTAGCATGAAGTGCAACTGCAAACACTGAATCCATGACAAGTACACTTTAAAATCACTTTCCATGACTTCAGTTTTCCCGTTCATTTGATAACCTTTCCAGCTTCATGATTCAGAACACCTCCTTCAGAAATTAAGTTTATGAACTGTCTTTAGCCTGTTCTCTGCTAGATAAAAATAAATGTTGACACATTGAAATTCTAAGGTGTATCCCTTCAGTGTTTTTTGTTTGTTTCATTTTATTTAAAAAATGGTAAAATGACACTTTATGAATCTTACTGTATTTTTTCTAAATGTGCCCACTAGCTGCTGTTGGGTGAAGTATAGAACAGAGCTCAAGAGTTCACTCCAAGTTCTCCAAAAAGCAAAACAAAAGGAAAATCTATTCTAAACCTTTATTGTCATTATCTGGAGGTGAGTAGTACCAAAAAGCATTCTTTCTCTTCTTCCACTTTCTTCCTTAACTAATCCTTCCTATGTTCTCTACTTTTGTTAAGATAGAACTAGGGGGATCTAATTTATACATGCAATCATTGATACTAGAAATGAATCATTTTCACTGCTAAACAGACATCACTAACATCACCAAAACCCAAACAATGAATAAAATTTGTTGGCTAAAGACTATGATGTTTTAAATTTTGAAAGATTAAACAGTGAAGGTTTTGTTAAACTCTATAACTGATATGATTTTATTAATTTCTCAAATTCTTTTCTACTAGATGTCACAATAGTATACAATATGAAAAATGGTTTCTGAGAGTGAGGGAAGAAAAGCAATTGGAAAGTTGGCATCGGACAAGCTACAGAAAACACTGAACCATGGGGTTCTATCTGAAGCATTTCATTACTTTTAAATTTAAAGACTTACAGAAAAGTAATGGTGGCAGTAGCATAGTGGTATGAACCTGAGCTTCCACTGTGGGTTTTATTGGGACTTTCACTATGTCTGGCTCCATTTCCTCAGACAGATATCTTAATGTTCCTCAGGGTATGATTACCTTCTTACTCCAAATACATAGAAACTAAGGCTTATAAGTTTTTTTTATTAATTTGAGTATTTCTTATTTACATTTAGAATGTTATTCCCTTTCCCGGTTTCGTGCAAACATCCACCTAATCCTTCCCCCTCCCCTTCTTTATGAGTGTTCCCTTCCCCATCCTCCCGCCATTGCCCCCCTCCCCCAACAATCTAGATAACTGGGGGTTCAGTCTTAGCAGGACCCAGGGCTTCCCCTTCCACTGGTGATCTTACTAGGATATTCATTGCTTCCTATGAGGTCAGAGTCCAGGGTCAGTCCATGTATAGTCTTTAGGTAGTGACTTAGTCCCTGGAAGCTCTGGTTGCTTGGCATTGTTGTTCATAAGGGGTCTCGGACCCCTTCAAGCTCTTCCAGTTCTTTCTCTGATTCCTTCAATGGGGGTCCTGTTCTCAGTTCAGTGGTTTGCTGGTGGCATTCGCCTCTGTATTTGCTGTATTCTGGCTGTGTCTCTCAGGAAAGATCTACATCAGGCTCCTGTCAGCCTGCACTATTTTGCTTCATCTATCTTGTCTAATTGGATGGTTGTATATGTATGGGCCACATGTGGCGCAGGCTCTGAATGGGTATTCCTTCTGTGTCTGTTTTAATCATTGCCTCTCTATTCCCTGCCAAGGGTATTCTTGTTCCCCTTTTAAAGAAGGAGTGAAGCATTCACATTTTGATCATCCGTCTTGAGTTTCATTTGTTCTAGGCATCTAGGGTAATTCAAGCATTTGGGCTAATAGCCACTTATCAATGAGTGCATAACATGTGTGTTTTTCTGTGATTGTGTTATCTCACTCAGGATGATATTTTCCAGTTCTAAACATTTGCCTACGAATTTCATAAAGTCATTGTTTTTGATAGCTGAGTAATATTCCATTGTGTAGATGTACCACATTTTCTGTATTCATTCCTCTGTTGAAGGGCATCTGGGTTCTTTCCAGCTTCTGGCTATTATAAATAAGGCTGCTATGAACATAGTGGAGCGTGTGTCTTTTTTATATGTTGGGGCATCTTTTAGGTGTATGCACAAGAGAGGTATAGCTGGATCCTCAGGCAGGTCAATGTCCAATTTTCTAAGGAACCTCCAGACTGATTTTCAGAATGGTTGTACCAGTCTGCAATCCCACCAACAATGGAGGAGTGCTCCTCTTTCTCCACATCCTCGCCAGCATTTGCTGTCTCCTGAGTTTTTTATCTTAGCCATTCTCACTGGTGTGAAGTGAAATCTCAGGGTTGTTTTGGTTTGCATTTCCCTTATGACTTAAGATGTTGAACATTTCCTTAGGTGTTCCTCAGCCATTCGACATTCCTCAGCTGTGAATTCTTTGTTTAGCTCTGAACCCCATTTTTAATAGGGTCATTTGTCTCCCTGCGGTCTAACTTCTTGAGTTCTTTGTATATTTTGGATATAAGGCCTCTGTTGTAGGATTGGTAAAGATCTTTTCCCAATCTGTTGGTTGCCGTTTTGTCCTAGCCACAGTGTCCTTTGCCTTACAGAAGTTTTGCAGTTTTATGAGATCCCATTTGTCGATTCTTGATCTTAGAGCATAAGCCATTGGTGTTTTGTTCAGGAAATTTTTTCCAGTGCCCATGTGTTCCAGATGCTGCCCTAGTTTTTCTTCTATTAGTTTGAGTGTATCTGGTTTGATGTGGAGGTCCTTGATCCACTTGGACTTAAGCTTTGTACAGGGTGATAAGCATGGATCGATATGCATTCTTCTACATGTTGACATCCAGTTGAAACAGCAACATTTGCTGAAAATGCTATCTTTTTTCCATTTGATGGTTTTGGCACCTTTGTCAAAAATCAAGTGTCCATAGGTGTGTGGGTTCATTTTTGGGTCTTCAATTCTGTTCCATTGGTCTATCTGTCTGTCTCTGTACCAATACCATGCAGTTTTTATCACTATTGCTCTGTAATACTGCTTGAGTTCAGGGATAGTGATTCTCCCTGAAGTCCTTTTATTGTTGAGGATAGTTTTAGCTATCCTGGGTTTTTTGTTATTCCAGATGAATTTGCAAATTGTTCTGTCTTACTCTTTGAAGAAATGGATTGGTATTTTGATGGGGATTGCATTAAATCTGTACATCGCTTTTGGTAAAATGGCCATTTTTACTATATTAATCCTGCCAATCCATGAGCATGGGAGATCTTTCCATCTTCTGAGGTCTTCTTCAATTTCTTTCTTCAGAGTCTTGAAGTTCTTATTGTACAGATCTTTTACTTGCTGGTTTAAAGTCACACCGAGGTACTTTATATTATTTGGGTCTATTATGAAGGGTGTTGTTTCCCTAATTTCTTTTTTTTTTTTTTTATTAACTTGAGTATTTCTTATATACATTTCGAGTGTTATTCCCTTTCCCGGTTTCCGGGCAAACATCCCCCTCCCCCCTCCCCTTCCTTATGGGTGTTCCCCTCCCAACCCTCCCACCATTGCCGCCCTCCCCCCATAGACTAGTTCACTGGGGGTTCAGTCTTAGCAGGACCCAGGGCTTCCCCTTCCACTGGTGCTCTTACTAGGATATTCATTGCTACCTATGGGGTCAAAGTCCAGGGTCAGTCCATGTATAGTCTTTAGGTAGTGGCTTAGTCCCTGGAAGCTCTGGTTGCTTGGCATTGTTGTACTTTTGGGGTCTCGAGCCCCTTCAAGCTCTTCCAGTTCTTTCTCTGATTCCTTCAATAGGGGACCTATTCTCAGTTCAGTGGTTTGCTGCTGGCATTCGCCTCTGTATTTGCTGTATTCTGGCTGTGTCTCTCAGGAGCGATCTACATCCGGCTCCTGTCGGTCTGCACTTCTTTGCTTCATCCATCTAGTCCAATTGGGTGGCTGTATATGTATGGGCCAAATGTGGGACAGGCTCTGAATGGGTGTTCCTTCAGTCTCTGTTTTAATCTTTGCCTCTCCCTTCTCTGCCAAGGGTATTCTTTTTCCTCATTTAAAGAAGGAGTGAAGCATTCACATTTTGATCATCCGTCTTGAGTTTCGTTTGTTCTAGGGATCTAGGGTAATTCAAGCATTTGGGCTAATAGCCACTTATCAATGAGTGCATACCATGTATGTCTTTCTGTGATTGGGATAGTTCACTCAGGATGATATTTTCCAGTTCCAACCATTTGCCTACGAATTTCATAAACTCGTTGTTTTTGATAGCTGAGTAGTATTCCATTGTGTAGATGTACCACATTTTCTGTATCCATTCCTCTGTTGAAGGGCATCTGGGTTCTTTCCATTTTCTGGCTATTATAAATAAGGCTGCGATGAACATAGTGGAGCACGTGTCTCTTTTATATGTTGAGGCATCTTTTGGGTATATGCCCAAGAGAGGTATAGCTGGATCCTCAGGCAGTTCAATGTCCAATTTTCTGAGGAACCTCCAGACTGATTTCCAGAATGGTTTTACCAGTCTGCAATCCCACCAACAATGAAGGAGTGTTCCTCTTTCTCCACAACCTCGCCAGCATCTGCTGTCACCTGAGTTTTTGATCTTAGCCAATCGCACTGGTGTGAGGTGAAATCTCAGGGTTGTGTTGATTTGCATTTCCCTTATGACTAAAGATGTTGAACATTTCTTTAGGTGTTTCTCAGCCATTCGGCATTCCTCAGCTGTGAATTCTTTGTTTAGCTCTGAACCCCATTTTTTAATAGGGTTATTTGTTTCCCTGCGGTCTAACTTCTTGAGTTCTTTGTATATTTTGGATATAAGGCCTCTATCTGTTGTAGGGTTGGTAAAGATCTTTTCCCAATCTGTTGGTTGCCGTTTTGTCCTAACCACAGTGTCCTTTGCCTTACAGAAGCTTTGCAGTTTTATGAGATCCCATTTGTCAATTCTTGATCTTAGAGCATAAGCCATTGGTGTTTTGTTCAGGAAATTTTTTCCAGTGCCCATGTGTTCCAGATGCTTCCCTAGTTTTTCTTCTATTAGTTTGAGTGTGTCTGGTTTGATGTGGAGGTCCTTGATCCACTTCGACTTAAGCTTTGTGCAGGGTGATAAGCATGGATCGATCTGCATTCTTCTACATGTTGCCCTCCAGTTGAACCAGCACCATTTGCTGAAAATGCTATCTTTTTTCCATTGGATGGTTTTGGCTCCTTTGTCAAAAATCAAGTGACCATAGGTGTGTGGGTTCATTTCTGGGTCTTCAATTCTATTCCATTGGTCTATCTGTCTGTCTCTGTACCAATACCATGCAGTTTTTATCACTATTGCTCTGTAATACTGCTTGAGTTCAGGGATAGTGATTCCCCCTGAAGTCCTTTTATTGTTGAGGATAGCTTTAGCTATCCTGGGTTTTTTGTTATTCCAGATGAATTTGCAAATTGTTCTGTCTAACTCTTTGAAGAATTGGATTGGTATTTTGATGGGGATTGCATTGAATCTGTAGATTGCTTTTGGTAAAATGGCCATTTTTACTATATTAATCCTGCCAATCCATGAGCATGGGAGATCTTTCCATCTTCTGAGGTCTTCTTCAATTTCTTTCTTCAGTGACTTGAAGTTCTTATTGTACAGATCTTTTACTTGCTTGGTTAAAGTCACACCGAGGTACTTTATATTATTTGGGTCTATTATGAAGGGTGTCGTTTCCCTAATTTCTTTCTCGGCTTGTTTCTCTTTTGTATAGAGGAAGGCAACTGATTTATTTGAGTTAATTTTATACCCAGCCACTTTGCTGAAGTTGTTTATCAGCTTTAGTAGTTCTCTGGTGGAACTTTTGGGATCACTTAAATATACTATCATATCATCTGCAAATAGTGATATTTTGACCTCTTCTTTTCCGATCTGTATCCCTTTGATCTCCTTTTGTTGTCTGATTGCTCTGGCTAGAACTTCAAGAACTATATTGAATAAGTAGGGAGAGAGTGGGCAGCCTTGTCTAGTCCCTGATTTTAGTGGGATTGCTTCAAGTTTCTCTCCATTTAGTTTAATGTTAGCAACTGGTTTGCTGTATATGGCTTTTACTATGTTTAGGTATGGGCCTTGAATTCCTATTCTTTCCAGGACTTTTATCATGAAGGGGTGTTGAATTTTGTCAAATGCTTTCTCAGCATCTAATGAAATGATCATGTGGTTCTGTTCTTTCAGTTTGTTTATATAATGGATCACGTTGATGGTTTTCCGTATATTAAACCATCCCTGCATGCCTGGGATGAAGCCTACTTGATCATGGTGGATGATTGTTTTGATGTGCTCTTGAATTCGGTTTGCCAGAATTTTATTGAGTATTTTTGCGTCGATATTCATAAGGGAAATTGGTCTGAAGTTCTCTTTCTTTGTTGTGTCTTTGTGTGGTTTAGGTATAAGAGTAATTGTGGCTTCGTAGAAGGAATTCGGTAGGGCTCCATCTGTTTCAATTTTGTGGAATAGTTTGGATAATATTGGTATGAGGTCTTCTATGAAGGTTTGATAGAATTCTGCACTAAACCCATCTGGACCTGGGCTCTTTTTGGTTGGGAGACCTTTAATGACTGCTTCTATTTCCTTAGGAGTTATGGGGTTGTTTAACTGGTTTATCTGTTCCTGATTTAACTTTGATACCTGGTATCTGTCTAGGAAATTGTCCATTTCCTGAAGATTTTCAAATTTTGTTGAATATAGGTTTTTATAGTAAGATCTGATGATTTTTTGAATTTCCTCTGAATCTGTAGTTATGTCTCCCTTTTCATTTCTGATTTTGTTAATTTGGACGCACTCTCTGTGTCCTCTCGTTAGTCTGGCTAAGGGTTTATCTATCTTGTTGATTTTCTCAAAGAACCAACTTTTGGTCCTGTTGATTCTTTCTATGGTCCTTTTTGTTTCTACTTGGTTGATTTCAGCTCTGAGTTTGATTATTTCCTGCCTTCTACTCCTCCTGGGTGTATTTGCTTCTTTTTGTTCTAGAGCTTTTAGGTGTGCTGTCAAGCTGCTGACATATGCTCTTTCCTGTTTCTTTCTGCAGGCACTCAGCGCTATGAGTTTTCCTCTTAGCACAGCTTTCATTGTGTCCCATAAGTTTGAGTATGTTGTATCTTCATTTTCATTAAATTCTAAGAAGTTTTTAATTTCTTTCTTTATTTCTTCCTTGACCAGGTTATCATTGAGTAGAGCATTGTTCAATTTCCACGTATATGTGGGCATTCTTCCCTTATTGTTATTGAAGACCAGTTTTAGGCCGTGGTGGTCCGATAGCACGCATGGGATTATTTCTGTCTTTCTGTACCTGTTGAGGCCCGTTTTTTGACCAATTATATGGTCAATTTTGGAGAAAGTACCATGAGGAGCTGAGAAGAAGGTATATCCTTTTGCTTTAGGATAGAATGTTCTATAAATATCCGTTAAGTCCATTTGGCTCATGACTTCTCTTAGTCTGTCGACATCACTGTTTAATTTCTGTTTCCATGATCTGTCCATTGATGAGAGTGGGGTGTTGAAATCTCCCACTATTATTGTGTGAGGTGCAATGTGTGTTTTGAGCTTTAGTAAGGTTTCTTTTACGTATGTAGGTGCCCTTGTATTTGGGCCATAGATATTTAGGATTGAGAGTTCATCTTGGTGGATTTTTCCTTTGATGAATATGAAGTGTCCTTCCTTATCTTTTTTGATGAGTTTTAGTTGGAAATTGATTTTATTTGATATTAGAATGGCTACTCCAGCTTGCTTCTTCTGACCATTTGCTTGGAAAGTTGTTTTCCAGCCTTTCACTCTGAGGTAGTGTCTGTCTTTGTCTCTGAGGTGTGTTTCCTGTAGGCAGCAGAATGCAGGGTCCTCGTTGCGTATCCAGTTTGTTAATCTATGTCTTTTTATTGGGGAGTTGAGGCCATTGATATTGAGAGATATTAAGGAATAGTGATTATTGTTTCCCTTTATATTCATATTTGGATGTGAGGTTATGTTTGTGTGCTTTCATTCTCTTTGTTTTGTTGCCAAGACGATTAGTTTCTTGCTTCTTCTAGGGTATAGCTTGCCTCCTTATGGTGGGCTTTACCATTTATTATCCTTTGTAGTGCTGGATTTGTAGAAAGATATTGTGTAAATTTGGTTTTGTCATGGAATATCTTGGTTTCTCCATCAATGTTAATTGAGAGTTTTGCTGGATACAGTAACCTGGGCTGGCATTTGTGTTCTCTTAGGGTCTGTATGACATCAGTCCAGGATCTTCTGGCCTTCATAGTTTCTGGCGAGAAGTCTGGTGTGATTCTGATAGGTCTCCCTTTATATGTTACTTGACCTTTTTCCCTTACTGCTTTTAATATTCTTTCTTTATTTTGTGCGTTTGGTGTTTTGACAATTATGTGACGGGAGGTGTTTCTTTTCTGGTCCAATCTATTTGGAGTTCTGTAGGCTTCTTGTATGCCTATGGGTATCTCTTTTTTTAGGTTAGGGAAGTTTTCTTCTATGATTTTGTTGAAGGTATTTACTGGTCCTTTGAGCTGGGAGTCTTCACTCTCTTCTATACCTATTATCCTTAGGTTTGATCTTCTCATTGAGTCCTGGATTTCCTGTATGTTTTGGACCAGTAGCTTTTTCCGCTTTACATTATCTTTGACAGTTGAGTCAATGATTTCTATGGAATCTTCCGCTCCTGAGATTCTCTCTTCCATCTCTTGTATTCTGTTGGTGAAGCTTGTATCTACAGCTCCTTGTCTCTTCTTTTGGTTTTCTATATCCAGGGTTGTTTCCATGTGTTCTTTCTTGATTGCTTCTATTTCCATTTTTAATTCCTTCATCTGTTTGATTGTGTTTTCCTGGAATTCTTTCAGGGATTTTTGCCATTCCTCTCTGTAGGCCTCTACTTGTTTATTAATGATTTCCTGTGTTTCCCTAAGTGTGTTCATGTCTTTCTTGAAGTCCTCCAGCATCATGATCAAATATGATTTTGAAACTAGATCTTGCTTTTCTGGTGTGTTTGGATATTCCATGTTTGTTTTGGCGGGAGAATTGGGCTCCGATGATGGCATGCAGTCTTGGTTTCTGTTGCTTGGGTTCCTGCGCTTGCCTCTCGCCATCAGATTATCTCTAGTGTTACTTTGTTCTGCTATTTCTGACAGTGGCTAGACTGACCTATAAGCCTGTGTGTCAGGAGTGCTGTAGACCTGTTTTCCTCTCTTTCAGTCAGTTATGGGGACAGTGTGTTCTGCTTTCCGGCGTGTAGTTTTTCCTCTCTACAGGTCTTCAGCTGTTCTTGTGGGCCTGTGTCTTGAGTTCACCAGGCAGCTTTCTTGCAGCAGAGAATTTGGTCTTACCTGTGGTCCCGAGGCTCAGGTTCGCTCCTGGGTTGCTGCCCAGGGGCTCTCTGCAGCGGCAGCAACCAGGAAGGCCTGTGCCGCCCCTTCCGGGAGCTTCAGTGCACCAGGGTTCCAGATGGTCTTTGGCTTTTTCCTCTGGCGTCCGAGATGTGTGTGCAGGGAGCAGTCTCTTCTGGTTTCCCAGGCTTGTCTGCCTCTCTGAAGGTTTAGCTCTCCCTCCCACGGGATTTGGGTGCAGAGAACTGTTTATCTGGTCTGTTTCTTTCAGGTTCCGGCGGCGGTGTCTCAGGCGCAGAAGTCCTGCCGCTCCTGGGCCCTCCCCCACGGGAGCCCAGAGGCCTTATACAGTTTCCTCTTGGGCCAGGGATGTGGGCAGGGGTGAGCAGTGTTGGTGGTCTCTTCCGCTCTGCAGCCTCAGGAGTGCCCACCTGACCAGGCGGTTGGGTCTCTCTCTCACCGGGTCTGGGAGCAGAGAGCTGCTGCGGGCCGGGATCCGCGGGTGTGGGCCCCTAATTTCTTTCTCGGCTTGTTTCTCTTTTGTGTAGAGGAAGGCTACTGATTTGTTTGAGTTAATTTTATACCCAGCCACTTTCCTGAAGTTGTTTATCAGCTTTAGTAGTTCACTGGTGGAACTTTTTGGATCACTTAAATATATTATCATGTCATCTGCAAATAGTGATGTTTTGACTTCTTCTTTTCCGATCTGTATCCCCTTGACCTCCTTTTGTTGTCTGATTGCTCTGGCTAGAACTTCAAGAACTATATTGAATAAGTAGGGAGAGAGTGGGCAGCCTTGTCTAGTCCCTGATTTTAGTGGGATTGCTTCAAGTTTCTCTCCATTTAGTTTAATGTTAGCAACTGGTTTGTTGTATATGTCTTTCACTATGTTTAGGTATGGGCCTTGAATTCCTATTCTTTCCAGGACTTTTATCATGAAAGGTGTTGAATTTTGTCAAATGCTTTCTCAGCATCTAATGAAATGATCATGTGGTTTTGTTCTTTCAGTTTGTTTATATAATGGATCACATTGATGGTTTTCTGGATATTAAACCATCCCTGCATGCCTGGAATGAAACCTACTTGATCATGGTGGATGATTGTTTTGATGTGCTCTTGGATTCGGTTTGCCAGAATTTTATTGAGTATTTTTCCATCGATATTCATAAGGGAAATTGGTCTGAAGTTCTCTTTCTTTGTTGTGTCTTTGTGTGGTTTAGGTATAAGAGTAATTGTGGCTTCATAGAAGGAATTCGGTAGTGCTCCATCTGTTTCAATTTTGTGGAATAGTTTGGATAATATTTGTATGAGGCCTTCTATGAAGGTGTGATAGTATTCTGCACTAAACCCATCTGGACCTGGGCTCTTTTTGGTTGGGAGACCTTTAATGACTGCTTCTATTTCCTTAGGAGTTATGGGGTTGTTTAACTGGTTTATCTGTTCCTGAGTTAACTTCGGTACCTGGTATCTGTCTAGTAAATTGTCCATTTCCTGCAGATTTTCAAGTTTTGTTGACTATAAAGTAAGATCTGATGATTTTTTGAAATTCCTCTGAATCTGTAGTTATGTCTCCCTTTTCATTTCTGATTTTGTTAATTTGGACACACTCTCTGTGTCCTCCCGTTAGTCTGGCTTTATCTATCTTGTTGATTTTCTCAAAGAACCAACTTTTGGTTCTGTTGATTCTTTCTATGGTCCTTTTTGTTTCTACTTGGTTGATTTCAGCTCTGAGTTTGATTATTTCCTGCCTTCTACTCCTCCTGGGTGTATTTGCTTCTTTTTGTTCTAGAGCTTTTAGGTGTGCTGTCAAGCTGGTGACATATGCTCTTTCCTGTTTCTTTCTGCAAGCACCCAGAGCTATGAGTTTTCCTCTTAGCACAACTTTCATTGTGTCCCATAAGTTTGGGTATGTTGTACCTTCAATTTCATTAAATTCTAAAAGGTCTTTTAAGTTTTATTCCCAGGCTTGAGTAATATTCAGCCAAATTTCAAGTAGCATTGAAGTATAAATGCCCTTCTCTTTAAAAATCAACATTCAAAGAGAAGATTGGCATTGGTTGATATGGACAGATCTCCTTGTTAAAAATAATGTAAAATTAATTAAAATGATGAGATTGTTTTGAAGGCTTGGGAAGCTGTTATAAAGAACCCACACATATGGCTTGACTTTATGTTAAATAATTTTGCCTCAAAGATGAGCAATTATGATTCATAAATGATGTTGACATTCACTTGAAGTTAATATGCTTCAGCCAGCATCCCAGGTAATCTTTATTTTGGTGAACCCAGTACTTGGTAGGGAAAACCTTGGTATAAACAAAATACAAAATACAAAATACAAAAGGAAATTTTACTCTTCTGCACTAGACTTGACCGAGAAAAGAATGAGCCTGGGATAAAAAATGATATTCACAAAGCATTCCAAGGACGATGATTCAAATCACATTAATGTTAAGTAGATCCTTCTGTTAAAGAAAGCCACATTCTAGGGAAAAGGTCTGTATAGGAGTCTCATCTATTTATTTTGTTACAATGCATGTTTGTTACAAAGACTCTTTCCATGCCATCTCTAATTTCATCTAGGATGAATGTGCCATGACTTTGTGATGAGTTGAACTTTCTTCTCATTTCATTTGAGCTGCTTTAGAATATATCATTTCAAGTACTATTGCTAGAAGAAAAAAATATGTCAAGAACGTTACAATATTTTAAAGCCACATTTATAGCTCACTTTACAATTATTGAATATACAAGACACAATTTACTTGAATAGAAGTCCAATTCATAATTGTATATAAGTGAACTACTTAAATATAAGCTATTTTGTTGTGGCTTCCTCCATTTCCTCTAAGCAGAGAAGTAGCCCAATGGTTTTAATTAAAAAAATACTGATTACATTCACATTGTGAGGATTCACACACAATTTCCCTAAATAAAAAAGAATGTCATAAACCCATGATATATGTCTTTTGCTTGCTGAGTGACTTTAAAGACTGGATGTAATGTTGCGAGCAGTGTAAAAATTGCACAGAACATAAAGCCTTCACCTCCTTCATATCAATACTACAAATGAAGTCATGAACTTTAAGAAATCATCAACATTTCTATCCTCATATGTAAGGGTTTAAATTGTAGGTGATTTTAGGTAATTGAATGAATAGATCAAGTAAAGTGAGATAAAATACTGTAGCATATATTTCATTATTATTTATGATAACTTTATGATGTGATTCTTTTGTGAAAGATATATAAAACATAGGCCCCTTAACACTGAGATTATGCTTTTATTTTTTGTTGACAACAATTTGTCTCTGCCAGCTTAAAAGATGTTAGGAATCTTCTGAGCCTTATTGATTCTGGATTTCACTGCATGAAAAAAATTCATTTACAAAGTAACACTTGACATCTTCAGCAAAGAAGCATTTATGCAGAAATCTTTAAAATTAAATTGTGTTTCTGTAATCTTTATGATTATTTCTGAAAAGGTCATCTCATTTTCTAGGGCACTAAACAACCAAATCTCACTAGAAACAAACAAACAAACAAAAATCAGTAAAGAGCAACATCGTATCTATAAACAAAGAAGAAGATTGGCTGAATGCTTAATTGGATTACCCTAAACACTTTTATATGTGTGTCTAAGAGTATCAATGCAAAACAAATATAAGCTTCATGCATAAAAGCAGATAGAAACACACATTCCATGTATCTTAGGTCAGACATGGTCATTTTCCGGTTTCTTGTCACCTGACATTTACCTACGTATAGTTTATACTAATTCCTTCTACGATGCTTTTTCTAACTTAATCAGCTCATTTTTAAAACTCATTCACAATATTTAAAAGCCATTGATGATTGTTTAAACCAATAGTATACCATTTGTACATTGGTCAATACCATTTTGAAATATATTCACAAATTTAGAGAAAACATTTGCAAGTTCTATATGCTCAAGTGGATTTATTTTTAGAATGCAAGAAGAATTCTTAAAACTCAAAATAAAAGGGGCAAATTATTCCATTTAGAAATGGTGTAAGGATATCTGAAAGTCAAAATTATTTCTGAAAAGAACCCCATACACTGAGACACACCTGAAGTGTGGGCAACTTAAATCCTCAAATGTGAATTGCAGAACATCAATTCTTCTGAATGAGGCTCTACATAATGTAATGACTAAAAGAATCTAACACAACCCAAATTTCCGGCAGTTTTTGTCTGTCTTTACAACCTGCTCCAAACTATGAGGCCTCACACCTCTCACCATATTAGTGCTTAGAGTGCCATGAAAAGTCAAGGTTCTCAGTGGTATAGTCACCTAGTTTATCTGCATCATCACTGACTCTGGTGTGGGCCTCAATTTATCTTTCAGCGCATGAAGATCTCTAATTACAAAGCTCAGTTATGACCTCTGGTTAGATTGGAAGGCATCGGTAGCAGGACAGATCTAACAAAAGGAAAAATGGTGTCCTTAAAGACACAAAACTAAACAGGCATAAACACTCCTTCTG
Source organism: Rattus norvegicus (assembly GCF_021556685.1). NCBI lineage: Eukaryota > Metazoa > Chordata > Mammalia > Rodentia > Muridae > Rattus > Rattus norvegicus. The sequence goes on along the minus strand of NC_141551.1, from coordinate 43,312,197 downwards.
GGAACATTGAACAGTAGTTAAAAGAACAAAAGTTTAAGTGATTTGGAGTCAAGAAAGATTTGAGAATGTTAGAATTGTGAAAAATCAGACCTATTAATAGGAACTTCCCAACCTAGAGAAGGAAATAGGCATCTAGTGGGGAAAACCAAAGGTTAGCACTGGTGTTTAACTAAATCTACTTAAGATGTCTTATCATTAAACACTCACGGGTGAAAGGGTGAAACCCTCATCAAGAAGAAGTACAAACTACTTTAAGGTACTCCAGTTTGCCTGATAGCCAACATGTTGGCAGAAACGTTGTCAAAAAATGCTATGAATTTCAGAGTACTGGAGGAAAATTTTATCAGCCAAAATTAATATCTAAGTTATCCTTTGACAATGATGAGCAGATAAAGACTTTACACAACAAAGGCAGAGACAATATCTCCACCATCCGTGTTCTATGGTAAATGCTGAAGGAAGCTATTTAAGCTAAAGGAGAAGCACGTTAATGGGTATGGCTATATAATGAAGGCATGAAAATCACTATAATTATACAAATTGAGATTATCCTAATAGTGAAAGTAAGTACATATAACAATCATAATTAACCAGTATTAATAATGTAAGTGGAGAAACTCCAATGCCATAAAGGTTGGCAGCTTGTAACATTTCACTTTCAGCAATGGATACAGATCCAGAGTATTGGCAAAAAAAAAAAAAAAAAAGAGTGTAGCATTGCCCTCTGAACCGAACAGACAGGACATTTGGCCTAAGAACAGCTAATGAAGGTTCACATTTTTTTCTCACCAGAGCATGTAATATTATTCACAATATATGATATGTCTCTCACAAGATAATATTCCACAAATTGAAAACATATTGAAGAGAGACATCTAGGTGCCCACTCCAGGCCCTGTGGAGAATGCCACTATGATGAACAAATATGTGATGGAGAGGTCAGAACAAGGGAGGACACGGTGGGGAGATGAGAGAGAAAACAAAGTCGAGCCGTTAATACACTGTGAAGAGAGGTTAGACATTGGCAGTGAGGAATAGACAGATCTGACCAGCCTGTGCAATCACCAAGGGTCATTGTGATGTCTAGGCCCGGGCTGTCAACAAGAGCCACTTCTACGTCCGAGGCCCTACCACAACCAGGATCTGTGCTGATGACGTGGTGGCCTGTGTTGCCAACGAAGCCCATCTGAATGTCACTGGTCTGGGCTGCTACTGACATGTTAATATTCGGGTATGGGGGTAGAGGTCACACCAGCATGAGTGGGGAGGTGCTGAGGGCTGGGGCAAAGCAAGTTATTGGGAGAGAATTTGATCTGAGTAAATAAAATTCACCTGAGATCATGGTGATGGCTGTTGAGGGCCATGGCAGGGTCCTTGGTCCTGCTGCAGCAGGGGTTTCTGTTGATGTCTGTAAACAAGCTACCACCAAAGGCCATCTGGACATCAGTGGTTTGGGCTGCAATCCATAGCCAGGTTAATATCCTAGCACGGTGCTGATCTGATCTGGCCCCTGACCAGCCTTCACACTAAGCAGAGCTGGCCCCATATCTAGCCTAGATACTATAGCTGGCCCTGGTTGTGTGGGAGCAGCAAAGTCCACTAAAGGGCTTGAGAGCAGGAGAGCTGGTTCTGCCCTTTCCTTGAACAAAGTGGGAGAGCTGACCCTGGTAATGTGGTTGTAGTAGTACCCGTAGGCTGACCACCTCAGCTACTACCCTGACCCAGATCCAGAACTCTGAATTGGTCCACCCTAATCCACTCCATTTATGAACTGCTGGAGCATGTGGAAGGTCTACTCCTATATATCCAAAGCTGAAGCATCTCCTTGACACAGTGCCACAACAGAATATCTGAAAGAAGTCCCGGTAAGGATCCAGTATTGACAGAGTAGCAGAAACCAAAGGCCTCAAGTCAGACCAAGGACTCATTACACTGAAGGTTTGTGAGTAAAGCTATTTGGGGCAAAAGGGTACACTGTGTAATATGTGGGGACACAACACTGATTGCCCAGCACAATTCTTGTTTCTGTTTTTGCAAGGGTAGAGTACAGATATGAAGGTTCAGAGAGATGAGTGGGACTTGGGGTACATGATGTGAAATTCACACAGAATCAATTTAAAAGTTTAAAAATACACATTAAAATAATTTAAAGTATTTGGGGGAACAAAATACATTTAGAAATCGGCATCAACAAAATGCTTGAAAACTACCCTGATATATGGAAATAAAGTCACTTACTCTTAAGCAATCTAGTGGCCATTGAAGAACACAGAATATTATTAAAACATTTCTTGATACAAAAGGAACAGAAAAATATAAGTACATACACAATCCTATGGAATACAGCAGAAGCAGTGTTGTAAAGGAAGGTTAGACACATCAGTACGCACATCAGAAGACTAGAAATATCTCAAATAGATACCCTGCATTTCAAGAAAAGAGAAGAAAACACAATCCACATTTCTAGAAAATACTAGAAAAAATACAATCATCTAAACCCAAAGTGGTAATAAATAAATAAATAATAGAATTTGAGGACATAGATAAAACAAAGATGAAAAACACATCACAAAATGTACAGCAGAGAAAGCTGTTTTGGGGAAAGTAAACTGAACTCCTAAATTAAGAAATACAGAGAAATTGGAGATTAGGAAGGTAATATTATATCTGATAAAACACAAACTAAAAACTTCACTGGGAGTTATGATGGAAATTATATCCCAATACACTTGGAAATGAGAATGAAACAGAAAATTTTCTCAATACATAAACTTTATACTGAAAATGGATTATGAAGAAATAGAGAAGACAAAGAGACTCATAACAAGTAATAAAAATCAGTAATAAAAATCTTTCCATGAAGGAACAGATGTACCCACTACTGAATTCTATAAAACATTTAAAGAACTGATACCCATTCTCTTTTTGTTATTCCAAAATATAAAAGAGGGAGGAATTCCTCCAAATACATTCTCTGAGGCCAGAATTATCCTGACACACAAGCCAGTTGAAAGACACAAAAGTAAATTTCAAAAGTTGTATGTTTAACTGATACACTTCTGTAATATCAGCAAGTGGGAGGTTAAGAGGGGAGGAACATCAAATTCTCTAGGAAATCCTGGGCTATGTAATGAGATCCAGGACAGTCTAGGCTAGAGAGTAAAGAAAGAAAAATGTAGGAAGGAGAGAAGGAGAGAGGAATGGAGGGAAGAAAGAAAATGAATAGGCCACACAATTGAAGAACTTAAATTAATTATCCTAAAATATAATACTGCTAAAGCAAGTACATCAGTGTATTAAAAAGACTATTCACCATGATCAAGTTAGATTCATTCCAGAGATGCAGAGATGAGTCAATGGAGTCATAAATGTGAAACGAGTATCAACAGTGTGTGAGGTAAATCATATATCCCTCTGAATGTTTACAGAGAAGGCATGCATCAAGATCATGTTCTGAGATGATGAGATGACTCTATCATTTTAATACATGTTCATAATCATGAACTACTGTACCTGAATCTGAATACCCACCCCTAAGTAGAAAGTTCTGTAATGGGAGTTTGTGTGTAACTACTGTTGACAAGAAGCCATGTCTAACTCAATAAGCTATAGACAGTGGGAGTCCTTGCTTCAAAAAAGTAATTTAAAAAGCAAGAGAGGAAGATACCTAATGTACACACACACACACACACACACAGACACACACACACACACACACACACACCATGCCACAAATACATCTAAACATATTTTTTAAAGATGTAACATTTTCTGTTCTAGAAAAATATTGAATGAATTAAACATACCAGAAATATACTTCAAGATAATAAATACCATGGATAAAAGTGAAAAACTAATATTATATTTAACGGAGAAAAGTTAATTTTACTAAGACTTAGAGCAAGACCAAAAAAACCACTTTTGCAACTTTGATAGACATAGTCTGTGAAGTACTGGCTGTAGCATATAAATAATAAGAGGAAATAGAGAAACAAAATAAAAAGTGTAATGTTAATTAGTCCCTCTTCACATAAAGTCTTGCTGAGCATGTATTAAAATAAATGAACTCAGTAAAATTTCAGAATACAAAAGTAAAATGTGAAAGTCAGTAGTGTTATATAACAATGCCAAGTTTGCTGAAATTGATAATGTAATCAACCTCAGGTATGGAGAGATAGCTCAGCATGAAAGAACTGACTGCTGCACCAGAGGAGCAGACTCAATTCCTAACACCTGGGTGACAGAGCACAACAATTTGTAACTTCAGCTTCAGGGCATCCATCACTCTCTTCTGGATTCCTCAGGCACTGTATGCACACAGTACGTACACCAATATACATGAAGGCAAAACAGCCATATAAATAAAATAAAAAGAAAAATTAGAAATCACTCTAATTTATAACATCTGCAAATATTTTATGCATATGTATATAGTTGATTAATGAAATAAAATGGGTCTACCAAGAAGATTCTAAAACATTGATATAAGAAATTGGTAATGAACATGCAAGTGTGTACACAAATGGCCATACACACATGTATAACACATATGCACATGTACACACACATGTATGATTTGTTTACTCCATAGCTTATAGGAGACATTATTATTAAGTGTTCGTAGTAGCCAAAATAAATTACATATCCAGTGCAAACTTTATAAAAATGCAGAATTCTTCATGAAACTACTCAGGAAAAACATTCTAATATTCACATTGAGCCACAAACACATACAAAAAAGAGCCAAAATGCTAATTTTACCCTAAGCAAAATGAGAAAAAGAAAACGTATTACTCTATTTGACAGCAAAATAACATGGCATGAGAATGAAACACACACACGCCAATAGATCATAATAGAGAATTCAACAATACACCCACATATCTATAGCCAAATTCTCATAGATAAAAAGCCATCTTTTCAATAAATTTGTGTTAAGAAAAAAGGACATGTATGTGCAACAAAATGAAATTCTACTCCTATATCTCACTATTTTATTAAACATGGCACCAAACTATGACACTATTATAAGACAATGAGACAGGTTTCAAGAGAATACAACCATAAAAGCACAGAAAACAAAAGCCAAAATAATTAGACAAATTGGCTGCATTAAAAGATCTTGCACAATGAGCAATCAACAGAATGCAGAGACTGTGTGCAGAATGAGGGAAAATATTTATAATGCCGACCTCTGACAAGGGTTTGATGACTAGAATATATAAGAAACCCAAATATTTGATACTATTTAAAATGGACAATAGGTAGCTGCAGGAATCTTAATCTGTGTCAAAGGCTCTGGCAGATCCTCTCAGGAGACAGCTATATTAGGTTCCTGTCAGCAAGCACTTCTTGGCATCAGCAATAGTGACTGGGTTTGGTGACTGCATATGGGATAGATCCCCAGGTGGGACAGTCTTTGGATGGCCTTTCCTTCAGTCTCTGCTCCATTCACTGCCCCTGTATTTCCTCAGGTGACTATTTTGTTCCCTCTCCTAAGAAGAACTAATGCATTCACATTTTGGTTTTCCTCTTCTTGAGCTTCCTATGGCCTGTGAATTGTATCTTGGGTATTCCAAGGTTTTGGGCTAATATCCACTTAGCAGTGAGTGCATACCATGTATGTTCTTTCATGACTGAGTTACCTCACTCAGGATGATAATTTCTAGTTCCTTCCATTTGACTAAAAATTTCATGAAGTCATTGTTTTTAATAGCTGAGTATTATTCCATTTTGTAAATGTACCAAAAAATGGATTTTTTGTATCCATTTCTCTGTTGAAGGACCTCTGGGTTCTTTCCAGCTTCTGGCTATTATAAATAAGGCTGCTATGAACATAGTGGAACATATATCCATGTTGGAGCATATTTTGGGTATTTGCCCAGGAGTGGTATAGCTGGGTCCTCAGGTAGCACTATATCCAATTTTCAGAGGAACCACAAGGCGGATTTTCATGGTGATTGTACCAGCTTGCAATCCCACTAACAATGGAGGAATGTTCCTCTTTCTCCACATCCTCACCAGCATCTGTTGTCACCTGAGTTTTTGATCGTAGCCATTCTGACTAATGTGAGGTGGACTCTCAGGGTTGTTTTGATTTGCATTTCCCTCAGACTGAGCATGGGAACTCCAGTGGAGGAGTTAGAGAAATGACTGAGGAACTGAAGGGGTTTGCAACCCCATAGGAAGAACAACCAGATTCCCCAGAGCTTCTGGAGACTAAACCACCAACCAAAGAGTACAAATGGAGGGACCCCATGGCTCTAAATGCATATAAAGTAAAGGGTGGCATTGTCTGGCATCAGTAAGAGAAGAAACCCTTTGTCCTGTAAAGGTTCTTTCCCAATGTAGGAGAATGCCAGGGTGTTGAGGTGGGAGTGGGTAGATTGGAGGGGGAGCATCCTCATAGAAGTAGGGGGAGAGAGTATGGGAGAGGACCAATGGAGAATGGGGATAACATTTGAAATGTAAATGCATAAACTATCCAATAAAAAATTGAAAATATAAAAAGAGAAAATGAACAATAGATCTTTCAAACAGATAATTTTCAAAAGATTATATATACGCTTAGCAGGTAAAAAAGTATCCTTAATACCACTAATCATCACTAAAATGCAAGTCAAAATCACTCTGAAATATTCAATTCAAAATAATGAATTGTAAGACAAAGGATGAATGTAAAAAGTGTTGGTGAGCTGAAGAAATAGGAAGACTGGCACACTATTGGTAGAAATGGAAATTAGTTCAATCATTGTAGACCACTTCATGGAATTCCTCTGGATTTACAGAGAACAATAATATGATCTATGAACCCCATTTGTTGTCAGCATACAAACATTGGGGCCAGTAAGATTGCTCAGCATGGAACATGTATCTTATCCCCGAAATGCACTTACAGATGGCCTAAGAGAAAGTGTCTTCTAAGCTATGCACATCACTGCCACACATATGCCCCTTACATACACATACCTAAATACAATGGGGAAAAAAACAGTGAACAGTGAATAAAATGTTGTCATGTGTGGGAAAAACAATATTAAGCAAAATAAGCCAAACAAAGAACAGGGATTGCATGTTATGCAACTCCAAAGGAAGGGGAAGTCAAAAGAAGGGTATACCTGAGAGTAGAAGTGTGATTATTAAGGGGTAGCAGACAGGGTGAGAAGTAGAACAAACGGATGTGAGTGTGTGCATGTATATGTGTGTGCATGCTTATAAGAGTGTGTGTATGTATGCATACAATCTATACATGCCATATGCATATGCAAAAATATCAGTGAACCTCACTAAACTATACAATTAATATGTTAACAAAGCAATTGCACTGAAATTGTGAACGAATACAAAGAAGGTAAATAGCTTAAATACATTGATTCTGAACCCAAGAAGAAGGCATCTATAGTTACTCTCTATTCAGTCAGAAGTGTCTTGTTCTCCATATGAAGGTATTGAGTATTTTTGATGCTCTACTCTTTCCTTTCTTTACACTTTGTAATAATAGGTTTGTCATGTTGATACTTTTGTACGGTTTCAAAACAAAAAAATAAAATATGCTTTTTATTAGAACTTTAAAAGACTTAAAGATTCACTTGAGCCATATTCCATAATTTGTTAGTCTAAAACTTAATTTTTTCAGGTCAACAAATCCTGATTTCTTGTGAATAAACAGCTTTTGTAAATACCTTATAGGCCCTGTGTGAGAGTCCTGCATGCTTATGATCTTACCCTTCTTGTCTTTGTAGACCCTATTTTTTTTCTTTTTTTCAAGATTTATTTATTTACTTTATATGAGTACACTGTAGCTGTTTTCAGACACAGCAGCAAAAGGCATCAGATCTCATTACAGATGGTTGTGAGCCACCATGTGGTTGCTGGGAATTGAATTCAGGACCTCTGGAAGAACAGTCAGTGCTCTTAACTGCTGAGTCATCTCTCCAGCCCCATACATATGTCGTATCTCCTCCTATTCTGATGATTCTTTCTCTCATCTTGGTCTTTGTCTTCATTATTTTGTGACTCACAAGGTCCAGTTAGTGCTGTCTGCATACACCTCAGTGTAGAGCCAGGACCCACTGGAACATAGGTAACTTAATCACTTCAATCCCCAAACAGAAAAATGATTCCCCCTTGTCCAGCCAGCATCAGTTGCCAGTAGCTTCATGGCAAGGTTGGAGCCTCATGATTCTCTCTTCTGTCCTTGCTGGAATGTTGAGGGACATGATTTTGTGCAGGAAACCATGGCTAAAGTGAGTGCAGTAGCCATGTCGTGGCAAAGGACAGCATTTCAGAGTGCTCCTCCAGTCTTCCTATCTTAGAACTATTCCACACTATATGTTACCTTCTTTTCTTTCCTTTATTTAAAATAATTTTAGCGGATTTTTTATATAATTACATTTCAAATCTTATCTGCTTTCCTAGTTTCCCATCAATAAACCCCATATCACCTCCCCCTCCCCCTTCTTCCATGAGAGTGTTCCCCCAGCCATCGACCCATCCCTTCCTAGCTCCCTGCCCTGACATTCCTCTACACTAGGGGGTCCAGCCTTGGCAGAACCAAGGGCTTCTCCTCCCATCGGTGCCCCACAAGGCTATCCTCTGCTGCATATGCAGCTGGAGCCATGGGTCTGACCATGTGCACTCTTTGGACAATGGTTTAGTCGCTGGGAGCTCTGGTTGATTGGTATTGTTTTTCTTTCAGGGTTGCAAACCCCTTCAACTTCTTTAATCCTTACTCTAACTCCTCCAATAGGGACCATGTTCTCAGTTCAATGGTTGGCTGTTAGCATTCCCCTCTGTATTTGTCATGCTCTGGCAGAGCCTCTCAGGAGACAGCTATATCAGGCTCCTGTCAGCATGCACCTCTTGGCATCCTCAATAGTGACTGGATTTGGTGGCTGTATGTATATGGACTGGATCTGCAGGTGGGGCAGTCTCTGAATGGCCATTCCTTCAATCTCTGTGTCTTCTTCAATGAATATTTTTATTCCCCCTTCTAAGAAGGACTGAAGCATCCACACTTTGATGATACTTCTTGAGCTTCATGTGGTCTGTGGATTATATCTTGGGTGATTCCAGGATTTGGGCTGATATCCACTTATCAGTAAGTGCATAACACGGGTGTTTTGTGGGGGGGGGGTTGAGTGACCTCACTCAAGATGATCTTTTCCAGTTCCATCCATTTGGAATTTCATGAAGTCATTGTTTTTGATTGCTGAGTAGTACTCCATTGTGTAAATGTACATTTTTCTATATCCATTCCTCTATTGAGGGACATCTGGGTAATTTCCAGTTTCTGCCTATTATAAATAAGCCTGCTATGAACATAGTGGAGCATGTGTCCTTGTTATACATAGGAATATCTTTTGTTTATATGTCTAAGAGTGGTATAACTGGGTCCTCAGATAGTATTATGTCCAATTTTCTGAGGAACCTCCAGAATGATTTCTAGAGTGGTTGTACCAGCTTGCAATCCCACCTAAAATGGAAGAGTGCTCCTCTTTCTCCACATCCTTGCCCAGCATCTGTTGTCACCTGAGTTTTTGATCTTAGCTATTCTGACTGCTGTGAGGTGGAATCTCAGGGTTGTTTTGATTTGCATTTCCCTGATGACTAAGGATGTTGAACATTTCTTTAGATGCTTCTCATTATTTGACATACCTCAGGTGAGAATTCTTTGTTTAGCTCTGTACCCAATTTTTAATAGAATTATTTGATTCTCTGGAATCTAAATTCATGACTTCTTTGTATATATCGGATACAGGTTTGGGAACAATCTTTTCCCAATCTGTTGGTTGCCATTTGTCCTAATGACAGTGTCCTTCACCTTACAGAACCTTTGCAATCTTACAAATCATATTTGTCAATGTTGACAGGAAATTTTCCGCAGTGCTTGTATGTTAGAGGCTCTTCCCCACTTTTCTTCTAGTAGTTTGAGTGTATCTGGTTTTATGTGGAGGTCCTTGATCCGCTTGGACTTGAGTTTTGTATAGGGCAATAAGAATGGATCTATTTGCTTTCTTTTACATAATAACCACCAATTGAACTAGCACCATTTGTTGAAAATGCTATTGTTTTTCCACTGGGTAGTTTTAGCTCCTTTGTCAAAGATCAAGTGACTATAGCTGTGTGAGTTGGTTTCCGGGTCTTCGATTCTATTCAATTGATCTACCTGCCTGTTTCTGTAGCAATACCATACAGTTTTTATCACTATTGTTCTGTAATACAGCTTAAAGTGAGGGATGAATTTCCAGTCCCTTTTATTGTTCTTCTACTGTGGAGGATAGTTTTTGATATCCTGGAAGGTTTGTTGTTTCAAATGAATTTGCAAGTTGCTCTTTCTAACTCTATGAAGAATTGAGTTGGAATTTTGATGGGGATTGCATTGAATCTGTAGATAGCTTTCAGTAAGATAGCCATTTTTACTATATTAATCCTGGCAATCCATGAGCATGCTAGATCTTTCCATCTTCTGAGATCTTTGTTGATTTCTTTCCTCAGAGACTTGAAGTTCTTGTCATATAGATCTTTTACTTGCATGATTAGAGTCACACCAAAGTATTTTATATTATTTGTGACTATTGTGAAGGGTGTTATTTTCTTATTTTTTCCTCAGCCTGTTTATCCTTTGAATAGAGGAAGGGGATTGATTTGTTTGAGTTAATTTTATAGCCAACAACTTTTCTGAAGTTGTTTATCAGGCTTAGTAGTTCTCTTGTGGAACTCTTGGAGCACTTAAGTAAACTATCATATCATCAGAAAACTGATATTTTGACTTCTTCATTTCCAATTTGTATCCCTTTGACTTGATTGTTGTTGCTCTGGCTAGGATTTCGAGTAATATATTGAATAGGGAGGGAAAGAGTGGGCAGCCTTGTCTAGTCCCTGATATTAGTGGGATTGTTTCAAGTTTCTCTCCATTTAGTTTGATATTGGCTACTGCTTTGCTGTATATTACATTTACTATGTTTAGCTATGGGTCTTGAATTCCTGATCTTTCCAAGACATTTAAAATGAAGGGGTGTAGAATTGTTCAAATACTTCCTCAGTGTCTAAGGAGATGATCATATGTTTTATTTTTCTTTCAGTTTGTTTATATAGTGGATTACATTGATAGATGTCCTTATACTGAACCATATCTACATCACTGGCATGAAGCCTACTTGATCATGGTGGACAATTGTTTTGATGTGTTCTTGAATTCAGTTTGCAAGAATTTTATTGAGTATTTGTGTGTCAATATTCGTAAGTAAAATTGGTATGAAGTTCTCTTTCTTTGTTGTATTATTTTGTGGTTTAGGTATAGGCTTATTTATGGCTTCATAGAAGAAATTGGGTAGGGTTCCTTCTGTTTATACTTTGTGGAATAGTTTGGACACCATTGGTATTTGATCTTCTATGAAGGTTTGGTAGAATTCTCCACTAAACCCGTCTGGTCCTGGGCTACTTTGGGGAGGGGGTTTAGAAAAAAATTGAATAACTGCTTCTAAACATTTAGGAGTTATGGGACTGTTTAGATAGTTCATCTGATCCTGATTTAACTTTGATAGCTCAGATCAATCTAGATAAATGTCCATTTAATGTAGATTTTCCAGTTTTGTTGAGTATAGGTTTTTGTAGTAGGACCTGATGATTTTTTTAATTTCCTCAGATTCTGTTGTTCTGTCTCCCTTTTCATTTCTGATTTTGTTAATTTGGATAATCTCTCTGTGCCTCTGGTTAGGCTGGCTAAGGGTTTATCTACCTTGCTGATTTTCTCAAAGAACCAGCTCTTGGTGTTATTGATTATTTGGATAGTTCTTTTTGTTTCTACTTGGTTGAATTAGCCCTGAGTTTGATTATTTCCTGCTGTCTACTCCTCTTGGGTGTATTAGCTTCTTTTTGTTTTAGTTCTTTTAGGTGTGCTGTCAAGCTGCTAGTGTATGCTCTCTCCAGTTTCTTTTTAAAGGAACTAAGAGCTATGAGTTTTCGTCTTATCACTGCTTTCATTGTGTCTCATAAGTTTCGCTATGTTATGCCTTCATTTTCATTAAATTCTAAAAAGTCTCCAATGTCTTCCATTATTTCTTCCTTGACCAAGGTATCATTTAGTAGAGTGTTGTTCAGCTTCCATGTTTATGTGGGCTTTCTGTCGTTTTTCTTGTTATTGACGAGCCAGACTTTGTCTGTGATGAACTGATAGAATGTATGGGCTTATTTCAATCTTCTTGTATCTGTTGAGGCTTGTTTTGTGACTGATTATATGGTGAATTTTGGAGAAGGTACCATGAAGTGCTGAGAAGAAGGTATATTCTTTTGTTTTAAGATGAAATGTACTGTAGATATCTGTTAAATCCACTTGGTTCATAGCTTCTGTTAGTTTCTCTGTGTCTTTGTTTAGTTTCTGATTCCATGATATGTCCATTGCTGAGAGTGAAGTGTTGAAATCTCCCAATATTATTGTGTAAGGTACAATGTGTGATTTGAGCTTCAGTAAGGTTTTTTGTTTTTTTAATGTAGATGCCTTTGCATTTGGAGCATAGATATTTAGGACTAAGAGTTCATCTTGGTGAATTTTTCCTTTAATGAATATGAAGTGTCCTTCCTTATCTTCTTTGATGACTTTTGGTTGAAAGTCGATCTTATTGGATATTAGAATGTCTACTCCAGCTTGTTTCTTCAGATCATTTGCTTGGAAAATTGTTTTCCAGCCTTTTAATCTGAGCTAGTGTCTGTCTTTATCACTGAGGTGTGTTTCCTTTATGCAGCAAAATGCTGGGTCCTCTTAGTGTATCCATTATGTTAGTCTATGTCTCTTTATTGGGGAATTGACTCTATTGATGTTGAGAGATATTAGGGGCCAATGATTGTTGTTTCCTGTTATTTTTGTTGTTAGAGGTAGATTTATGTTTGTGAGGGTATCTTTTATTGGGTTAGTTGAAAGATGATTACTTTCCTGCTTTTTTTTTCTTTTCTTTTTTTTTTTTTATTAACTTGAGTATTTCTTATTTACATTTCAAATGTTATTCCCTTTCCCGGTTTCCGGGCAAACATCCCCCTAGCCCCTCCCCCTCCCCTTCTTTATGGGTGTTCCCCTCCCCATCCTCCCCCCATTGTCGCCCTCCCCCCAACAATCACGTTCACTCAGGGCTCAGTCTTAGCAGGACCCAGGGCTTCCCCTTCCACTGGTGATCTTACTAGGATATTCAATGCTACCTATGAGGTCAGAGTCCAGGGTCAGTCCATGTATAGTCTTTAGGTAGTGGCTTAGTCCCTGGAAGCTCTGGTTGCTTGGCATTGTTGTTCATAAGGGGTCTCGAGCCCCTTCAAGCTCTTCCAGTTCTTTCTCTGATTCCTTCAACGGGGGTCCAGTTCTCAGTTCAGTGGTTTGCTGCTGGCATTTGCCTCTGTATTTGCTGTATTCTGGCTGTGTCTCTCAGGAGAGATCTACATCTGTCTCCTGTCTCCTGCTTTTTCTATGTTGTGGTTTCCCTCCATGTTTTTCCATCTGTTATCCTTTGTAGGGCTGGATTTGTGGAAAGATATTGTGTAAATTTGGTTTTGTCATGGAATATCCTGGTATTCCCATTTATGTTAATTTAGAGTTTTGCTGGATACAGTAACCTGTACTGGCATTTGTGCTCTCTTAAGGTCTGTATGACATCTGCCCAGGATATACTGGCTTTCACAGTATCTGGTGAGAAGTCTGGAGTAATTCTGATAGGTCTTGACCTTTTTCCCTTACTGCTTTTAATATTCTTTGCTTTATGTATTTGGTATTTTTGCTATTATGTGATGGGAGGAATTTCTTTTCTGGTCCAATTTATTCAGAGTTCTGTATACTTCTTGTATGTTTGTGGGCATCTCATTCTTTAGGTTAGTAAACTTTTCTTCTATCATTTTGTTGAAGATATTTGCTGGCCCTCTAAGATGGGAATCTTTACTCTCTGCTATACCAATTATGCTTAGGTTTGATCTTTTCATTGTGTCCTGGCTTTCCTTGATCTTTTGGGTTAGGAGTTTTTTGCATTTTTGCATTTTTGTTGAAGGTTACGTCAGTGTTTTCTATGATATCTTCTTCACCTGAGATTCTATTTTCTATCTCGTGTATCTGTTTGTAATCCTTGTGTCTTTAACTTTTGTTCCCTTTCCTAGGTTTTCTATCTCCAGTGTTGTTTCCCTCTGTGATTTATTTATTGTTTTCATTTCCAATTTTAGATCCTGGATGGTTTTATTCAACTCCTTCACCTGTTTGTTTCTGTTATCCGTTAATTCTTTAAGGGATTTTTTTGTGGTTCCTCCATAAGGGCTTCCACAGTACAACAATACTCATATTCACAGTCACTGTTCTTAAAATGAGAAATTTGTGAATAGTTTGTTATTTTATTTTTCAACATTTGTCTAGATTTTTTTCACTTGTACATTTAATTTGATGATAGCTTTTGTATCCAAACTATTTTGTAAGTGTTAGGTTGCAAGCAATCTGTTTGAAGTCTACTGCTATAAAATTAGTAAACTAAATTATATACCAAATTATAGTTATACTTTTCATTCATTAAATTAGTCATTGTTGAAGCACATGAAAGAAATGCCATAGGTGAGTACTTTAGAATACAGATGTCTCTAATCTCTCCTAAATTGTTCAGGTACACAGTGTGCCTCTGAATAATAAAATAAAATAAAAAGTTCTGGATCTACTAGAAAAGTGCTGGGAGCACACAGTTCATTGCAGGCTAATGTTGCTACACAGCTGCTTAACAAATTGGACTATAGAAGACATGTAGCCTGATAGACATGGGGTGGGTTCTGGGGAAGACAGTTTTCATACATCCTTCAATATGCAGTTGTATCAAGGGTTTTCTTCACAGAGAAAACTTATCTTCTGCTTATTATATTTTTGGAAGTAAAAGAGCTGTTGCCTTTTAGACATTCAAGTGAGCTACTGCGTTTTAATTCCAACCTTATATTTCATATTTGAAGCATATATTGGGATTATATGGGTGTGCTGCTATTTACAGATATACTTGGCTTTTGCCAACTTAGATCTGCATGACAACCATTTAGTAACAGAGGATTCTTCAGTCAAAGCCATGGAATAGCTTTGTACTCTATGTATGACCACCCTCCCCGCCAAAAAATACCTTAAACAATACACATTTTAGGTGATAGTTCAGTTTTATGAATTTGGGACTCAATGACCATCAAGACTGGAGATTTAAAAAACATACACCTGAAGACAGAAGATGTACTAATAAAAGATCAGAAGTAGATATCTCAAAGCACATGTTTGAGAGTAGAAATGCAAACCATTTTACCTTCTGGGATAAATTTTATAATATTTATCTAATACAATAAATGCAATAAATATTTCAGGGAATTGGGCCTAACTGATAGAAATAATGATAAATGTGTGTTATAATATATAGCTTCATTTTTTACATCCTGAAAATTTTGTGAGATAATCTTGTGAGTCAAAGATACTGAAGTTAAAATGTAGAATTAGGGAAGTACAAAAGTCTCCTTGTCATGTAGCTTTATTTGGCATTCTAAAAGAATTAATAATTCATAAGATAGCAGGAAGTCCTAGCCATATACAAATATAAGTAAGATAGTTAGTATTTAAATCCAGAGGTGTCCTGTAGCTATTTCCACAGAATTGAGACATTCTAAGATTCCCTCCTACAGGGTGGTAAATATGGCTTTAGGAGGGTAACAAACTTTACAAGACTCAGGAAATACCTGAAATGTACAAGATTCACAAACTTCACTCTTCATGATTATGTTCATGGTAACAATTATAGGAAGAGAATTCTAATATACCTAGCTGCCAAAAATTATACAGGATAAGTTAAAGCTTCTATGAGTTACCTGAGTTTCTATTGTATATTTTTCTTATGAAACATAAGAAAAATTGCTTTTGACTCACCTATTCTCCTTATTCACTAAATTAGAAATGGGTAAAGTCAATTTTTTGATCTGTTATCAGTACTTGAGGTAAACAAACATTTGTTAACATTAACCCAGAAAAAGTCATACAAAAAATTGTGTGTGTGTGTGCGCGTGTGTGTGTGTGTTCGTGTTCACTTATGTTTCAATGTCTTCTTATTTCAAAGCATGAGGTATTTAGCTATTATTCTATCCACAAAATATATGCCTTCAACTTATAATTTTGATTCAGTAGTGATAGTGAAATTTTTCTAAGCATTCATTCCATTCAGTAATGTCTATCTCACCTACAAACTATTTAGATGTAGCATATATTCCTTCGCCAAATAGAGATCAGTTCATTTTCAATGACATATTAAATCAGATTTATTCCCTTCTTTGACCACTCTTCAGATAGTATTTTGATGCATGCAAAGTCATCTGAAATATTAATGACTGCTTTTGAGAGAATGGAATATCTGTGGACTAGACTTTGTTCATGTGTACTCTAAAGATCTATGTTTTAAATTTCAGTTAAGAGTACCCTATTGGTCTTTCTCTTCAAAAGAATGCTATTTACTGTACATGTATAATTTGAGCTATTATTAAATTCTGTTAGTAGACAATTTCTTAGAAGATAACATCTTGCTTTATAAAATATCTGTAGTATAAGGGAAAAGCATATATAACTGAAAAAATGTGGGTTGCTAGGATTACAGGATGGGAATAAATTTCAGGTATAATTTTCTTCAAAGTAAGAACTATGTCTTATAGCATTCAACTTACCAGATTTTCTACTAAATTACTTTGCAGTGAATAACAAAATATGGGCTGGCATATATTTACTTCATAATATTTATGGACTTAGGAAGAGAGGGATCCTGTGGTGTTTTTGTCTGTAATAATCTGTAAATATCAGGGTAGACAGAGTTTATAAAGAATGCTATTCATAAGAATGAATCAACTCGAAGAGCAGTGTAGGATGATGTTATTATGCAGCAAGGTGGGTCCAGGATAAGGCATAGCCTATCACTGTATGAGAAGGAAGGGAAGGGGGTCAGGAAGAGTTGAGAAAGGGAGAATCAAGATGGAGAGAACAGAGGAAGATGATTCCAACCAGGTGGTCTGGGTCAATTTTATATTGTCTAGGTAAGCTACTTCTATTTTTGTTAATTGGCAGTGAATTTATTCTTTGGATGTATTGTGGACTGGGAATTTAACATATAAGTCTAATTGGTAAACTACAAGTTTCTAGAGCTTTGATCTTACTGGGCTACAGGGGATGTGAGCAAAGTTCCTGGTGAGACAGCCAGAGCATACAGTTCCCATGGTTCCATGTGGAGTGTACAGAGCAGAATGATAGTCACTGATTTATGGAGATGTCATTTCCGGGACCTTTAACTATGTATATAGGATATAATTGAGCAAATGCCAACAGGTTCCTTTAAAAGCTCTACTGTGATGGTCTCAAACTCAAACAGAAAGTATGTCATTATTATTGGTGAGGATGTAGAGGTAACAGGGAACAACAAACAAATAGGAGGTTAAGGAAACACCTCAGTTAACTTCCTCTGCTTGAACCATAGGTATTTGTCAACTAGTAAATATGGCCCTAGGAAATATAATATTAACTCTATTTTTATACGATTATGCTGGGGTATTTCAGTCAGACCTAGTACCAGATAGCTGAGAGACTGTACTTTCAAATCTTCTCTTTAATTTGCAAAATTAACTTTTTAATCTATTCAGTAGGATTACTATACATCATTACTCTTGTCAACGAAGATGCTCCTAAAACTTTTTATATAAAATTCTATTGCCTTGGCTTTTCTGCTATTTTATATATCCTGTGTTCTTGATAGACATCTGGTCATAGAATTCACATCCAAAGCCAGTACACTTTCAAAAATGAATCTCTGCCTCATCATTCTGGTAGAAAAAATGAGCAGCCTATATATTTCCATTTTTTTCCTGGTGTGTCTGTCTGTGTGCACATGCATATTGTTTGCTTGAATTGTGGGTATTTGTAGTGCATAGTAAGATCCTTAGGTTGTATTCAAATTTTAATAAGACGTTATGGGAAAATTTTATTCCAACGAATATGACATCTAATGTAAGTAAATATAAGGATTGACTTTGCTGTCTGTCTGTATATTTTGAGATGGTAAAATATAAAGCAGAGTCACCACTGTGTCATTCCTGTGGCATTTCTGTAAGAGGGGTAATCAGGATTTATTGATGATTCATTTTAGATGAAGGAATTGATGGAGTTCTATGTTCAAAGTACAGCATAGCTCTACTTTGGGAGAAACAAATTTAGGGCATAAAATAAAAAAACATATCCCAAGGAAAGATAAAAAATAAGTAGCTGAATGTATGTGTGAAAGTCTGGGTAGAAGCAGGGTAAATACCTATGCAATTCATAACTATTTGCATGTAAATGATATTTAAATCCAAAGAACCAAGAAAAAAAGAAAGTTCCAATAAATGACAAGAAACAATAATGAAATATGAATAAGGAACTTAGTTCAGAGGCATTCCAAACCTTAAAACTGAGGAAGAAAAGAATCTTTAAGGAAAAATATTGATAGTTTAAAACACAAATATATAAATTAATTAACTTTAACTGCAAATGAAAGAATCTAAGATAAAAGAAGTCTTTTGCAAATATTTGTACTAAATGTACGTGTAAGTATTTATCTCATAATTATGAAAAGTTATTTATTGAAATATTACTCTTCATTTCAAATAAAGTAAAGATTATGAACAAATGTTTTCGATAAGCTTCAGTCATAAAACCCAGGAAAATGTACATTTTGTCAGTTATAAAAGAAATACAAAAACAATAGTATATTTTTCATTAGTGAGTAAAATGATTTCGCTTAAATAGGAACATTCAAAGTTTGTAAGCTTTTGGTGAAACAAATATAATTGAACACAGCTGTTCGTTCTGAAATGAACAATGCATAGTGAAAGACAATATGTTCATCTTATTTAACTCAGTAATTCCACCTTTGGGAATATTCAAACCGAAACCATAATTACTCAGAAGAAGGCTACTTATGTAAAGAACCAGATTTTCATCGCAATATCTTCTAACTTTTAGAAATTAGAGAAAAATCAGCATAATCACATATAGAAACATGGTCAAATCAAGTATTGTGTTTGCAAAGTGGGTAAATACTTGTAAACCACACAAAAATTATTATACATAATCCATGGAAACCAATCCAAAAAAGCAAAATGTAATAGGATTTTAGAAAATTGAATGAATGGTACAATGTTTTTCTTCTAAATGTCAATGGGTGGATTTAGGTTTCTGTTTCTGTTTGCTTTGTTTTGTTTTAGGTCTTTGTCAATGTTCTCCATTAAAGATTCTACAGGATTAATTTTCTATTTCTTTCTGGATGCATGTCTGCCATTTTACATGATGCTGGTGGCTATGGGTTAGAGTGACATCACCTCTGAAAAGCTTTCATTGGTGGTACGTCTCACTCAGAACCATGACTTGTAATACCCAACGAATTAGGGCTGAAGAGGTAGCTACATGAGACCTGGCAGTGACAAAATAAATGACTATAATCTAAATGATCTCAAAATACTGTTTTTATGATTATTAGAGGTTGTCCATTGGAGTATTATACTTTATTTTAAACACAGCAGGAAAGTGTATGAAGTATGTAGGGTTTCGTCAAAAACATTGAAACTTTGAAAAAGGTTGAGAATGGAAGAAAAGACAATTTAACCTTTGTCCCAGTGGTTTATAATGAGCAACATATAGAAACCCTACTAAGCATAGACCTAGAAAGCTGATTGACCTGAATTTTTCTTTTGGGAGGTGATAATGGTTTTAGTAAAAGAAATAAGAAATCTCTTTTTGTCACCATTTAAAATACATTTGAATATTTAAGTAAAGTCACTACAACATCTGATACTCCTCATTTTGTTCTACTTTACATAATTACCTAATCTATCATTTTAGGGTACTGATATCTATTAATGTATGAACAAACCTGTAACACAATATTACTGGTTGTGAAATTAGACTAGTATGCTTAGAATGATATGGCCCCTACCGGCTCATGTGTTTGAAGATATGGTACCAGTTGGTAGAAGTGTTTCAGAATGTGTTGCACTTGTGGCCTTGTTCTAAAAGATGACAAACTTTTAGTGGTCAAAAGACTTGTGTCACTCCTAGTGTGCTCTCTGCCTTCTTTACTATCAGAGATGTGACTTTTCAGCTGTTCCTGTTGGCATGTCTCTGCGCTGCTATCATTTATTGCAACCTTCTGGAATCATAAGCCCTATTAAGCATATGCTTAAGAAGTGGCTTTGGTCACAGTGAGTTATCACAACAATAGAAAAATCACCAAGACAACTAGTTTTCTGGGAGTCATACATTTATGCTAAGGAAAATGATCTTTAATGAAAATTTTAATACTCACATGAACATACAAAGGAATAATTTATTTCATAAGATGTTTTTGTCAGAGCATCACCCCTCAAATCACAACACAAAAGAAAGCACTGCCTCAGAAGTAACATTACCCTCAGGACTAGAGATATTTTTTCGTGGGACTTCAGCACAGACAAAAGAGGAGTCATTGAACATTACTGACTCATTGCAGGTGGATAATAAAAAGAGTTAACTCTATATGCACATTTCAACCAAGTCTGAGTTAAATTTCCACAAAGATCTACTGATTGCTAAGAAAGCAAGATAGGACCTGTTTTCCATTGTGCTGTTTACACGGTAAGTAAATAATGCCTAACCAAGATCATTTAAGACAGCAACAACCCGTCAGTCACTACCAAGTAAGTAAATCAAGTGCCAGAAATAAAATAAAATAAATCTTTTATTCTCAAACGTTACACAAAGGCTATAACTCAGAAGAATCTCAAGATAGCACATGATGAGTGTCCAGTTTTCTACTGTACTCTAGTTGAAACTTTTCAATCAAAACGGCGGCTGCATAGTTGCATGTTGAATTAGAGGACTATTGAAAGTGCTAAAATTACAAATAGAGGATGTTCAGATAAAATCCAGACATACTAGATATTTGCATACAATACCATGGCATGGAGGGTTTTACAAAAGGATATTTGGAGGGAAAACCATTGAGCATAGCTTTAAGTAAAAGAATATGCATAGGCAATCTGTATACACAGAATAGGGCATCATAAAATCACATAAGTAACCTGGGTACTGCAGAGCAAGCTGGTACTGGAGATGCTCTCCACAGTTGCCAGCATGTTCTTATAGTGTTTTAGTTGGGAATCCTTTCAAGAAATGGATTATGTTGTCTGAGCTTACTGTTCTCAGGATCAAGGCTGCATTCTTCTGTCTTCAGATGCTAGTGGCCCCTTTTCTACACTACCTCCATGAACAGCTATCTAGAAAGAATACAGAGCAGAGAAATAATTAAGAAGCATCTGTAAGGAATTTTGTATAAGATAAAGGCAAGCAGAAGTTGTTTTCTTTGTAAATGGCAAGTTGCATGGTCTGTATTCCAAAGCATGGATTGAGGCAAGTCCTCGTCACACCTAAGGGACTTGTGCTACTGGAGCTTACCACTGTTCTCTCTGAGAACTACAGCCCAGGAACAGAAAGTGTCAGCAATTCTCCAGCACAGGGAGGGCTCTTGCTTCATCCTCAGCATGTAGAACTGTGTCCCAAATTAGGAAATCATCTCATGGAACCGAGAAGATCTGGCACCTGCCAGTGACTTTGGTTTTACCAGAAAAATGTTAGAAATATTCTCTGATGCAGTTCAAAGCTGAGAGACTAATATGTCTGAGTCGGGACGTAACAGTGATTGCATTTTGCAGGAATAATATGAGAGAGTCACTTTCCTGTGTGCTGCAGTGTGGGGACCTTCATAGCCATAATTGACTAAAGTTCATATTAAATCTCATGGGTCTGGGATTGGCCAGTGATTGTCATTCCCAGATACATGATGCTTGTCTTACTTAGGTCTAGTACCTAACTTTGTTTTTAATATCCAAGTTCACTCCATAAAATTGAAGATAATAGACTACTACAGATGTGCAAAAACTCATTTAAGAAACCAAAAAATATGAAATTTAAAACATGCAAAGGGAAAGAATCCCTAATTATGTACCCAAATTTAAAGAAAATCTATGAGTTGTCTCAAATATATCTTAAAATAAAAATCTTAGTAAAACTTGGTGACATGCAAAAGAATGCAGAAAACACAAAAAATTAATAAAACGAACCATAATTTTCAAAGTAGTAACTTTAATCAACAAAGTATAGAAATGTAATAAAGAGGTTCTACAGAATACTTGATGATTACAACCTTATAGTTACAGACCAGCCCTGTGAATTTACAGTGAAATTAAAAATTAAAGGAATAAACCTAATAGAATCTGCAATGAGAGGCCAAAAATATGAAGTGTGAGCATCCAGAAGATGAATAGGCAGAAAAGGTTTTAAAACTCTCTTTCTTCAAATAATGACTAAACACATTTCTCATTTTTAAAGAGGTATGGACACCCATTTTCAAGATACTCAAAGAACTCCAGCCAAATTCAGCTAAAACACACTGTAATTAAATACATTATAGTTCAACTGTCAAAACTTCAAGACAAAGAAAAATACACAAATATTAAGGGACTAGAAAAAGATGAGTGAAGTAAACGGAAATCAGGAAGGTAATACGAAGCAAAGATCATTTTAAATGAAAAATTCTTTATAAAGAGACAAAGAAGTTCATTGTGTATTTGAAAAAGTATCAAAATAGCAATATATATGCAAAGGGTAAACATATGTAGATCTAAACAGAGATATGTTTATGTCAGTATAGAAAGTAAATATAATTAAATATAAAGGAAGAGGTAAACTTGAACACCACATAAAAATCATATAGTATACTTCTGAAGTCAAATCTCACATAATTTGAGAAAGAATGTCAAAGGCTTAGAAAATGTATAGCTAACCAAATGCAAAATGAATGGGACAAATTAACTTATAATGATGATAAAAACAGACATAAATAAAATCAAAGGCAAAACAATACTAAGGATCAAAAAAACAGGATAGAAAGGATAAATAAAACTTTAGCTTGGGTAAGCAAGTAAAAAACAATGAAGACCAAAATAAATGAAACCAAACATGAGGAATAGTCATTGTAACTGAAACCAGACATGTAAAATCTCTTAAAATTGCTCTGAAGAGTTATAGAATTAGAATACTGAAAAATTTATACAAAAGGAGGAACTCTTTATTTTAATTATGTATTTATTTTTTGTTTGTTTATTGGGTTTGTGAGATAGGGTTTCTCTGTGTTACAGTCTTGGCTTTCCAGGAGCTCATTTTGTAGACCAGGCTGGCCTCAAACTCACAGAGATCCTCCTGCCTCTCCCTCTCAAGTGGTGAGATTAAAGGTGTGTGCAACCCCTGCCTGGCTCCTTGTTTAATTATTTAAGACTTCCTATATGCATGTGTGTTTGATCAAATCCCCTCCAATCCCCTCCTCTCCAACTTCTCTGCTATCCTCTATTATTTTACCCTCCAAATTTCAAGTATTATTTAAAAAAACCCACTTAGTCCATTTAGTACTGCCTATATGTTCATGGGAGTCAGATTGTCTAAGGACCACAGGCAACCTTTCATGATACCTGAAGAAAATTTAATCGCTTTTAGACATTGGTCATCAATTTCCAATAGCTCTTCAAGTAGGGGTGGGACTTCATCAACCTCTCTTTTATCAATGCTGGGATTTTATCATGCCTTGTGCATATGATCCCAGAAACTGTGGCTTTGAGTATGTGACTGTTTTTTACCTGTCTGGCAAATACTGCTCCCCTTGCATACATTTAACACCTCTGGCATCTCCTGTTCTATGAAAACACAATAGCTTTGTGGGAAAGTAGTGTGATATTACTATCTATTTAAACTTGATCATTTAATAGTTGCTTATTCATTGCATGCAAAGCAGTTGTGGATCTCTACATCAACTATCATCTTGAAAAAAAGGTCTTTCTTGATTAGGAACAAAAGATATATTAACCTATAAACATAAGGTATAAAAGTAACTTTCATTTGCTACATGTAAATGTCTTCTCAGAGGCTTATGACTGAATAAGCTTATACCCTTTCTAGTTCTTTTTGAACTCTGGCTGGCTTGTTTAATGCAGTTGCTCTGGCTCAAATTCCTCTCCACGCTGACTGATTCAAACTGGCTTCTCTCACCTTCTGACTAAATTTCTCTGCTTAATCTTTAAACTAACTCTGTCAATCTGTTATAATTTTCTGTCTCCTTCTCATTCACTGGCTAATTCTGTCTTCTGCAACCTATCTCTGTAAAACTGTCCCAGTAAAACTACCTCCACCTCCTTCTCTTCCTCCTCCTCGTTCTCCTCTCTCTCTCTCTCTCTCTCCTCTCTCTCTCTCTCTCTCTCTCTCTCTCTCTCTCTCTCTCTCTCTCTCTCTCTCCCCCCTGCTACTGCTGCTGATTTCTTAAATGCCTTTCTTTCCTGTGTTGTTCTCCTGAGAGTTGGGTGTACCTTATATCTCACTCATTCCATCAGATCTTTCTATTATTTCTTTTCATTTTGTCTGCCCTCACAGCTAAATGTTACCTTGAAACATGGCTGTTTTTCTCCACAAACTAACATTATCTATACTTTGGGGGATTAAAGGTAATGCTAAGGGCATGTCTGTATTTTTTCTAGAGGGATTAAGAAGTATGGCATGTCTGCATTCCAGCCAGATCATACAGACTTAGGTCTTTAGGTGTGATCTCTTACCAATGTAGGTATGTTTCTAGATTAAAACTCCTCTACACTAAGGAATAAAATAAGAAATTATAAGGCAGTTCAATACTATGTCCATTTAGCAAACTAATGGTATAAGGTCCTTACCTCAGACTATGACCTAGCTGACCATGAGTTTTGGACCCAGTTTATGGTGCCAAGCATGAGATCCATCCTGTAGAGCTTCTTTCTAAATCCAAGAAATAGTTGATTTCACCCACAAAACTCATGCCACTAGTACTCCAACATAGTCATTATTGTAGCTCCCAAGATTCACAGCTAAATTGAATGTTAATTACTTTCCTTTTGAAGTAGCACACATAGAAACTTCAAGCACCATGGATGCTAGCCAGTAAGGTGAAGCTTCCAAGCCTGTAATATAGTTCAAGGGATCACATTAAAGAGAATACAAAAGGGGGGAACCTAAAGAGTGGCAGGTGCTCCTACACTCTCAGCAATCGCTGTTGTCCCTCTACCCAACATTTAATTACACAAAGTGTTTCCAAACCGTTCACCAAAGTAAACCGGAAGGAATTATGCTAAACTTGTTTTATGATAACAACATTCATAGTAAAATCCAAAATACTGCTATACTAATAACAAAATAAAACTGCAGATGTGTATTCTTAACTAATAAATGCACAAATTCTCAATATTCAAGAGGTTGCATTCTGAGTATGTTCCATATACATATATTAAGAAAAACATGTACATTAATAAATCTGTCAACAGAATGAAATTATCTAAAGCATACAATCATTTCAGTACATTCAGTGAAACACTTACTTATATTTAACATTCTTTCATTGTAAAAAAGGCTCTGAAACACAATCTGCAATACATACATTGCAAAATTTAAAAGCTTTTGTATTGAAAAATTCTTCACCATGACATTAAGAATGTATTAAATCAAACATTATTAAATATTTGAAGGCACTGATGTAGACAAAGATTTTTTAGATCGGTCTCCAAAAACAGAAACAACACAAGCAAAATTAGACAAGTGGCAACACACATACTAAGAAGTCATTGCTTGGTAGAGAGCCACCTTAGAAAAATGGGAAAATATACTTACAAATGAAGCATTACAATGGCACATCCTTACATATTGGTGAACATGTAAGAAAAATAAAAATCAGCCCAGAATATGAAAGTACAAATGAAAAATACAAAATATATTAAAATGTTTTAAAGAAATCAAAACAGACATACAAAAAGATATTAGACCAACCACCAAACACATAAAAAATTGCTAAATTCACTAATCATGTTGGAAATACACATCAAAACCACAATGCAATTTCATTTTTCCCCAGTTAGGCTGATTATTATCAAAAGTAAATAAATAACAAATGTTGGTGGAACATGCTGACACAGGGCAATAGAAACTCTGATATATTGTGTGGGAATGTGAAATAATAAAGCCATTGTAAAAAATGTATGGCAATGTCTCAAAAACTAAAAATAGAACCACCAAGTAATTCAGAAATCCTACCAGTGGAAATATATCTAAAAGGAGATGAAATTTTTATATCAAAAAATATACTCCCATTCCCATGTTTATTGCAACACTATTTAACATGGTCAAAATAT
The DNA here is from genome assembly GCF_021556685.1 of Rattus norvegicus. NCBI lineage: Eukaryota > Metazoa > Chordata > Mammalia > Rodentia > Muridae > Rattus > Rattus norvegicus. The sequence goes on along the minus strand of NC_141551.1, from coordinate 43,285,926 downwards.
GGAACCAATCTAGATGCCTTTCAGCAGAAGAATAAGTAAGGAAAATGTAGCATATTTATGCAACTGAATATTCCCCAACCATAAAAATAATAAAATCCTGTCATCTGCAGCAGCATGGCTGGAGCTAGGGAACATCTATACAATGTGAAACTCAGACAAGGACAAGTACTAAGGTAGTTCCATGGATAGAAGCCAATAATTCGAGAGTATAGAAGTACAGAATGGGGTCTGTACAGGGGTTGGGAATCGGTAAATAGAATTAGAAACAAATTAAAGGATACTTTTAAATTAAGAAAAGATTTGTGGTTGGAGATGCAGTTAAGAGATAAGTGGGGGAAGTGTCCTAGATAAGAGGATATGAGGATGTGAGCAAGGCAAAATGAACCCCATTAATTGATATCGTTAATATATTGTACTAATATATAACACATTTATAAATTAAAAGTATCAGAAATAAGAGGAAATAATTGAAGCATCATTGAACATCACATTAGATCAGTGAAAATTTTCTGTGAGGAAATGATGCCCAGCCTGATGTTCTGAGTTTAAGTCCCAGAAACCATAAGGTGGAAGACAAGAGTGGACTTCCTATAGAGGATGACTTGGCATGCCCAATATACTCTCAGATACACTAAATAATTATACAATTTTTTTTGTAAAAATCATGTATTAAATGGCATAAAGGTCAAACATGAACATCAGGTATCAACTGAATATTTGTCTGGAATATTAGAATAAGCAATACACAGTGACACAAAACAAACTCTTGATAGCCAAGGTTTATATGAGGACTTAGGAAATAGCTGTCTCCTCAGCATAAGATTTCCTGGGAACAAAGGGAAAGATTTAGAACTATATAGCAATTACTGTGTAATTTGTGAGTTTCCCAAATGCAACTTGATTTTATATTTCAGATGAGATCAAACCTGTGAAGAGTGACAGAAACAATAAACAAGTTTAAATGTGTTAAAAGCTGCTTTAGTTGTATAAAAAAAATGAATGGTTGAATTAATGGCTACTGACTACTTAATCTCTAAGACACCATACAAATGCATTATTGGAGGAACTTAGCAGAAGAAAATGAAAAGAACACATTCCTAGTTCCTATTGCTCATGTATGAAAGATTAACAGGAACTTTGGAATGGGCCAGCCCTCCACATTCTAGAAGCATTATGTGGAGTGAATTCTGTGGCAGTTTGGCTTTGAATTTCCTTGGGTTTCCCTCTAGAAAGATATAAGTACTGGGACACAAGTTTGGGACAGTACATTGTCAGGTTGTGCCTGTTGAAATGTATACAAAGCAAATGGTCCCAGCAGGAGCTGGAACATACTACAACAAGAAGACAAAGATGTCAAGCCCTGTATTCTCATGTTGTAGCAGGCTATGAAGCCCTGAAAGGGATTATTACATCAAGTACTGCTGGGTGACACTCCATAGCTTCTAACTCAACATGTCTGTCTTGGGACCATTATAGCATAGTTTTTGTTGTTGTTGTTGTTTTGGTTTTTTTTTTTTTTTGTTCTTTTTTTTCAGAGCTGGGGACCGAACCCAGGGCCTTGCACTTCCTAGGCAAGCGCTCTACCATTGAGCTAAATCCCCAACCCCTATAGCATAGTTTTTATCAACCTTATAGGTGATATGATGCTGGTAGCTAGAAATCTCACTGAGAATCAATGCAAGAAGCTCTAGTTATTTCACTGCATTCTCACCAGATTCGTGAGCCAATTTTTTTCAGTTCCTTCTGGTATGATCCATATTCTCCAGGACACAGACTGCACTTTCCACAGTAGGCTGCCTATAAATTTGCACTACTTACCAAAAGGAGGCCAGAAGATGATCATAGAACTTTGTAGAGAATAAGCACCAGGAGTGCTTTGTATGGACTGCATGTGGAGAATAAGGTTTGGGACAAGAGTGACTGCTGTCAGCCCACAATATGTAAGGGAATCTAGAAGACCAACAGTCTCACTCTTGAATCTTAAGCCAAACCATTTTACTGGAATGATTTCTTTTCTTTTATTCTATTATACAAGGTGAAACGTTTATGAGATAAGGATAATCATCTAAATAAAGTCAAAGTCCCTTTAAAAATTTGACCAACAGAATGGCTAACATCAAAAACTCAAGAGATAGCACATGCTGTCAAGAATGTGTTGAAAAGAAAACACTTCCTCATTGCTGTTGGGAATGCAGACTTGTACATCCACTATGGAGATCAATTTGGCATTTTCTCAGAAAACTTGGAATAGTTCTACCTCAAGACCCAGCATATACCAGTCCTGGCCATACACCCAAAAGATGCACCATCATTCCACAAAGACACTTGCTCAATTATGTTCATAGCAGGTTTATTCGTAATAACCAGAATTTGAAAACAACCCATTCAATATGTCCCTCAACTGAAGAATGGATAAAGACAATGTGGTACATCTACACAGTGGAATACTATTAAGCTATTAAGGACAAGAAATCATGGTCTCCATCTGGGCCCCAGAGCTAAGGCCATCCCACAGCCTTCTTTACCCAAAAACTGCCTGGAGAAAGCTGGTCTACAAGGAGTGTTGTCACTCCTAAACCCACAAGGGAGACCATCGTTTTTACTCTAATAACTGTCCAAAGAGGGACCTGACAGGAGCACACAGGGAACAGGAACCTCTGAGAAGCCAGGATCAGGATTCTTATGGACTCCATCTGCAACCCAGAGCTAAGGCTGTCCCACAGCCCTCTGAAGCCAAATTCCACACAGAGAGAACTGGTCTCCCAGGAGTGCTCTCATTCCTAAGATTACAGGCTGACAGGCCCACAGGAAGGACAAGCTCCAAGCAAAGAGTAAGACCAACTAACACCAGAGACAACCTGATGGCAAGAGGCAAGTGCAGGAACCTAAGCAACAGAAACCAAGACTACTTGGCATCATCAGAACCCAGTTCTCCTACCAAAGCAAACACTGGATACCCAAACACATGGGAAAAGCAAGATTTGAATTTAAAATCACATCTTATGAACATGATACAGAATTTTATAAAGGACATAAATAACTCCCTTAAAAAATACAGGGAAACAAATAGAAGCCCTTAAAATGGAAACACAAAAACCTTTTAAAGAATTACAGGAAAACACATACAAACAGGTGAAGGAATTGATCAAAACCATCCAGGATTTAAAAACAGTAATAGAAACAATAAAGAAAGCACAAAGGGGGAAAACCCTGGAAATAGAAAATCTAAGAAAGACATCAGGAGTAATAGATGCAAGCATTACCAACAGACTACAAGAAAAAGAAGAATCAATCTCAGGTGTAGAAGATACCATAGGAAACATTGACACAACAGTCAAAGAAAATGCAAAGTGCAAAAAGCTCCTACCCCAAAACAAAACATCTTCCTGCAAATCCAGCCCTACAAAGGATAATATATGGAAAACTCCAACACAAGGAGAAAAACTACACCCTAGCAAAAAGCAAGAAAGTAATCTACTTTTAGTCAACCCAAAAGAAGATAGCCACACAAACACTTCCACTTCTAACAACAAAATTAACGATCACTATTTTTTAACATCAATGGACTCAATTCCCCAATAAAAAGACACAGACTAACCTCCTGATCCAAGCCCACAGCTCCCTGCTCCTTGGGAGAGCCAGCTCACTGCACAGACAGGTGGGGACTCCTGAGACTGCAGGACAGGAGAGACCACCAGTACTGCTCACTCTTGCCCACATCCCTGGCCCAAGAGAAAACTGTATAGGGCCTCTGGGAACAGGAAGATAGGGGCACTCAATGTTGCGGTCCAGAAACTGCCAGGACCTAATCAAAGAGCTCCCTGCACCCAAATCCCATGGGAGGGAGAGCTAGACCTTCAGAGAAGCAGACATGCCTGGGAAGCCAGAGGAGACTACATTCTGCCCACATTTCTGACTCTGGAGGAAAATGCCTAGTGCCATCTGGGCCCCCTGTGCACAGGGTCCCTAGGGAAGGTGGGGCAGGCCCTTCTGGTTGCTGCCCTCGCAGAAAACTGAAACCTGGCTCTGAGGAGTGAATCCAGGCCCAAGACCAGAGGTAAGACCAACTTTTCAGCCCCAAGTGATCTGCCTGGTGGACTCAGGACACACAAAGGCAAAATTCTGCCTGGACCAGGCACTTCTGGTTTCTTGCTGGGGCACAAACCTCGCTGATCCTGGCCCAAGCTCCGTGCTCACAAACTGCATGGGAGAGAGAGAGCTCATCACCCAGACAGGTGGGCACTCCTGAGACTGCAGGGCAGGCAAGACCACAAATAGGGCCCACCCTTGCCCACATCCCTGGACCAAGAGGAAACTGTATAGGGCCTCTGGGAACAGGAAGATGGGGCACTCAATGCTGTGGTCCAGACACCACCAAGATCTGAAGGGACCCGGTCAAAGAGCATCTTGCACCCAAGTCCCATGGGAAGGAGAGCAAGACATTCAGAGGAGCAGACACACCTGGGAAGCCAGAGGAGACTACACTCTGTCCACATTTCTGACTCTAGAAGAAAACGCCTAGCGCTACCTGGGCCCCCTGTGCACAGGGTGCCAAGAGAAGGAACGGCAGGCCCTTCTGGTTGCTACCCTCATGGAGAGCTGGAACAAGGCTCTGAGAAGCGAATTCAGGCCCAAGTCCAGAGGTAAGACCAACTTTTCTGCTCCAAGTGACCTGCCAGGTGGACTCAGGACACAGGCCCACCAAAATACCTGAAGACCAGTAGACAGGAACGACTACACGCATGAAAGCAGAACACTCTGTTCCCATAACTGGCTGAAAGAGAACAGGAAAACAGGTCTACAGCACTTCTGACACAGAGGCTTATAAACAGAGGTGATAGTCTAACCACTGTTAGAAATAGCAGAAAGACATAACACTAGAGACAATGTGATGGCAAGAGGCAAGCACAGGAACCCAAGCAACAGAAACCCAGACCACATGGCATCATCAGAGTCCAATTCCCCCAAAAAAGCAAACACTGAATACTAAAGCACACCAGAAAAGCAAGATCTAGATTAAAAACTTCATTTGATCATGATGATGGAGGACATTAAGAAAGACATAAAGGGCTGCCTTAGAGAAATGCAGGAAAACACAAATAAACAAGCAGAAGCCTATAGAGAGAAAATAAAAAATTCCTGAAAGAATTCGAGGAAAAAAATCAAACAGGTGAATGAATTAAAAATGGAAATAGGAGCAATAAAGAAAGCACAAAGGGAGACAACCCTGGATACAGAAAACCAAAGGAAGAGACAAGGAGACATAGATATGAGTATCACCAACAGAATAAAAGAGATAGAAGAGAGAATCTCATGAGCAGAAGATTCCATAGAAATCATTGACAAAACTGTCAAAGATAATGTAAAACAGAAAAAGATATTGGCGCAAAACATACAGGAAATTCAGGACACAATAAGAAGATCAAACCTAAGGATAATAGGTATAGAAGAGAGTGAAGAGTCCCAGCTCAAAGCACCAGTAAATATCTTCAACAAAATCATAGAAGAAAACTTCCCTAACGTAAAGAAAGAGATGCTCATAAAGATACAAGAAGCCTATAGAACTCCAAATAGATTTGACCAGAAAAGAAACTCCTCCCATCACATAGTAGTCAAAACACCAAATGCACAAAACAAAGAAAGAATATTAAAAGCAGTAAGGGAAAAGGTCAAGTAACATATAAAGGCAGACCTATCACCCCAGACTTCTCACCAGAGACCATGAAAGTCAGAAGATCCTGGACAGACGTCATACAGACCCTAAGAGAACACAAATGCCAGCCCAGGTTACTGTATCCAGCAAAACTCTCAATTAGCATAGATGGAGATACCAAGATATTCCAAGACAAAACCAAATTGAAACAATATCTTTCTACAAATCCAGCCCTACAAAGGATAATAAATGATAAAGCCCAATACAAGGGGCAGAGCTACACCCTAGAAAAAGCAAGAAACTAATTGTTTTGCAAGAAAACAAAGAGAAGAACAGAAACATAATCTCACATCCAAACACGAATATAACAGGAATCAACAATCACTATTCTTTAACATTTCTCAACATCAATGGACTCAATTTCCCAAAAAAAGACACAGATTAACAAATTGGAGACACAATGAGGACCCAACATTTTGCTGCCTAAAAGAAATACACCTCAGAGACAAAGACAGACACTACCTCAGAGAAAAAGGCTGGAAAAAAACATTCTAAGCAAATGGTCTGAAGAAGCAAGCTGGAGTAGCCATTCTAATATCAAATAAAATCGATTTTCACCCAAAAGTCATCAAAAAAGATAAGAAAGGACAATTCATATTCATCAAAGGAAAAATCCACAAAAATGAACTCTCAATCCTAAATATCTATGCTCCAAATACAAGGGAACCTACATACAAAAAATGAAACCTTACTAAAGCTCAAAGCACAAATTATACCTCACACAATAATAGTAGGAGATTTCAACATCCACTCTCAATGGACAGATGATGGAAACAGAAATTAAACAGAAACATAGACAGACTAAGAGAAGTCATGAACCAATAGAACATTCTATCCTTAAAACAAAAGAATATGCCTTCTTCTCACCACCACATGGTATTTTCTCCAAAATTTACCGGAAAAATGGTCATAAAACAAGTCTCAACAAATACAGAAAGATAGAAATAATCCAACGTGTCCTATCTGACCAGCACAGCCTACAACTGATCTTCAAAATCAATAAGGAAAGAATGCCCACATATACATAGAAGTTGAACAATGCTCTACTCAATGATAACCTGGTGAAGGAAGAAATTAAGAAAGAAATTAAAGACTTCTTAGAATTTAATGAAAATGAAGGTACAACATACCCAAACTTATGGGACACAATGAAAGCTGTGCTAAGAGGAAAACCCATAGCTCTGAGTCCCTGCAGAAAGAAACAGGAGAAAGCATATGTAAACAGCTTCACAGCATCCCTAAAACCGCCAGAACAAAAAGAAACAAATACACCCAGGAGGAGTAAACTGCAGGAAATAATCAATTCAGGAATGAAATCAACCAAGTAGAAACAGAAAGGACCATACAAATAATCAACAAAATCAAAAGTTGGTTCTTTGAGAAAATCAACATGATAGATAAACCCTTAGCCAGATTAACCAGAGGACACAGAGAGTGTTTCCAAATTAAAAAAAATAATAAATGAAAATGGAGTCCTAATTACAGAATCAGAAGAAATTCAAAATATCATCAGATCATATTACAAAAGCCTATATTCAACAAAACTTGAAAATCTTGAGGAAATAGACAATTTCCTAAACAGATACCAGGTACCGAAGTTAAATCAGGAACAAATAAACCATTTAAACAACCCCATAACACCTAAAGAAACAGAAACAGTCATTAAAAGAGCCCAGGTCCAGATGGGTTCAGTGCAGAATTCTATCAGACCTTCATAGAAGACCTCATACCAATACTATCTAAACTATTCCACAAAATTGAAACAGATGGAGCACTACCGAATTCCTTCTATGAGGCCACAATTACTCTTATACCTAAACCAAACAAAGACCCAACAAAGAAAGAGTATTTCAGACCAATTTCCCTTATGAATATCGACACAAATTTACTCAATATAATTCTTGCAAACCGAATCCAAGAGCACATCAAAACAATCATCCACCATGATCAAGGCAGCTTCATTCCAGGGATGCAGGGATGGTTAATATACAGAAAACCATCAAGGTAATCCACTATATAAACAAACTGAAAGATAAAAACCAGATGATCATTTCATTAGATGATGAGAATGCATTTGACAAAATTGAACACCCCTTCATGACAAAAGGCCCATACCAAAACATAGTAAAAGCCATATACAGCAAACCAGTCGCTAACATTAAACTAAATGGAGAGAAACTTAAAGTGATCCTACTAAAATCAGGGACTAGACAAGGCTGCCCACTCTCTCCCTACTTATTAAATATAGTTCTTGAAGTTTTAGCCAGAGCAATCAGACGACAAAAGGAGATCAAAAGGATACAGATTGGAAAGGAAGAAGTCAAAATATCACTATTTGCAGGCGATATGACTGTATATTTAAGTGATCCTAAAAGTTCCACTAGAGAAGTACTAAACCTGATAACCACGTTCACCAAAGTGGCTGGGTATAAAATTAACTCAAATAAATCAGCAGCATTCCTCTACACAGAAAAGAAAGAAGCCGAGAAAGAAATTAGTAATATGACACCCTTCATAATAGTCCCAAATAATATAAAACACCTCAGTGTGACTTTAACCAAGTAAATGAAATATCTGTATGATAAGAACTTCAAGTCTCTGAAGAAAGAAAATGAAGACCTCAGAAGATGGAAAGATCTCCCATGCTCATGGATTGGCAGGATTAATATAGTAAAAGTGGCCATTTTACCAAAAGTGATCTACAGATTCAATGCAATCCCCATCAAAATTTCAACCCAATTCTTCAAAGAGTGAGACAGAATAATTTCCAAATTAATCTGGAATTAAAAAAACTCGCAGAATAGCTAAAATTATCCTCAATCATAAAAAGTCTTCCAGGAGAGTCACTATCCCTGAAGTCAAGCAGTATTGCAGAGCAATAGTGATAAAAACTGTATGTTATTGGTACAGAGACAGAGAATTAGACCAGTGGAATAAAATTGAAAACTCAGAAATGAACCCACACACCTATGTTCACTTGATTTTTGACAAAGGAGACAAAACCATCCAATGGAAAAAAGATAGCACTTTCAGCAAAATGGTGCTGGTTCAACTGGAGGTCAGCATGTGGAAGAATGCAAATCGATTCATTCTTATCACCCTGTACAAAGCTTAAGTCCAAGTGGATCAAGGACCTCCACATCAAACCAGATACACTCAAACTAATAGAAGAAAAACTGGGGAAGCATCTCAAACACATGGGCACGGGATAAAATTTCCTGAAGAAAACACCAATGGCTGATGCTCTAAGATCAAGAATCGACAAATGGGATCTCATAAAACTGCAAAGCTTCTGTAAGGCAAAGGACACTGTGATCAGGACAAAATGGCACCCAACAGATTGGGAAAAGATCTTTACCAGTCCTACAACAGATAGAGGCCTTATATCCAAAATATACAAAGAACTCAAGAAGTTAGACCACAGGGAGACAAATAACCCTATTAAAAAATGGGGTTCAGAGATAAACAAAAAATTCACAGCTGAGGAATGCTAAATGGCTGAGAAACACCTAAAGAAATGTTCAACATCTTTAGTCATAAGGACATGCAAATCAAAACACCAGTGAGAATGGCTAAGATCAAAAACTCAGGTGACAGCAAATGCCGTTGAGGATGTGGAGAAAGAAGAGCACTCCTCCATGGTTGGTTGGATTGCAGACTGGTACAACCATTCTGGAAATCAGTCTGGAGGTTCCTCAGAAAATTGGACATTACAATACCTGAGGACCCAGCTATACCATTCTTGTGCATATACCCAAAAGATGCCCCAACATATAACAAAGACACATGCTCCACTATGTTCATAGCAGCCTTATTTATAATAGCCAGAAGCTGGACAGAACCCAGATGCCCTTCAACAGAGGAACGGATACAGAAAATATGGTACATCAACACAATGGAATATAATTCAGCAATCAAAAACAATGACTTTATTAAATACATAGGCAAATGGATGGAACTGGAAAATATCATCCTGAGTAAGGGAACCCAATCACAGAAAAACACACATGGTATGCACCCATTGATAAGTGGCTATTAGCCCAAATGCTCAAATTACCCTAAATATACAGAACACATGAAACTCAAGAAGGATGGCCAAAATGTGAATGCTTCATTCCTTCTTTAAAAGGAGGACAAGAATACCCTTGGGCGGGAATAGGGAGGCAAAGTTTAGAAGCGAGGCTGTAGGAACGTCCATTCAGATCCTGCCCCACATGTGGCCCAGACATATACAGCCACCAAAACTAGATAAGATAGATGAAGCATAGGTGTGCAGGCTGACAGGGACAGAATGTAGATCCCTCCTGAGAGACAGCCAGAATACCGCAAATACATAGACGAATGCCAGCAGCAAACCACTGAACTGCGAACAGGATCCCTGTTGAAAGATTCAGAGAATGGACTGAAAGAGCTTGAAGGGGCTTGAGTCCCCATATGAACAACTATTCCAACCAACCAGAACTTCCAGGGACTAAGCCACTACCCAAAGTCTATTCATGGACTGCCCTTGGGCTCCTATTGCATAGGTAGCAATGAATAGCCTAGTAAGAGCACCAGTGGAAGGGAAGCCCTTGGTCCTGCCAAGACTGAACCCCCAGTGAACATGATGTGGGGAGGGCGGTAATGGGAGGAGGATGGGGAGGGAGACGGGTTAGTGGGATGTTAGCATGGAAACCAGGAAAGGCAATAACAATTGAAATATAAATAAGAAATGCCCAAGTTAATAAAGATGGAGGGAAAAAAGAAATTAAATGAGGGAAAAAAGGGAAACTTTGGAAGAGAGTCTGAAACTGAGGAAATAAAGGGTTAATGAAGGTAGGAGCCTAGTTTGAGTAGGACTGATTTGCTAGGCAAGCCTCTTACCTTCTATTTTAACCGAATCCTTATATTTGTGCCATAATGGTGGACTGAAGATACACCTGATCTTTTTGTCCCTCTTCATAATGTTAACACATTGAAGAAAATTTTATTTCTGCTTTAAAAAAAAAAGACATAGACTAACAGACTGGATATGTAAACAGGACCCAGCATTTTGCTACATAGAGGAAAGGGATCTTAGTGACAAAGACAGATACCACCTCAGAGTAAAAGCCTAGAAAAAAATTTCCAAGCAAATGGTTCCAAGGAAACAGCTGAAGTAGCCATTTTAATATTAAATAGAATTGACTTTCAACCAAAAGTTAACAAAAAAGATAAGAAAGGACAAGTCATGCACATCAAAAAAAATTTACCCAGATGAACTCTGAGTTTGAAACATAACAAAACAGGCCTCAACAGATAAAAGAAGTTTGAAATAATCCCATGCATTCTATCAGATCACTAAGGACTGAGGCTGGTCTTCAATAACAACAAAAACAACAGAAAGCCCAGAGCTGAATAACGCTCTACTCAATATCTTGGTCAAGAAAAAAGAAAAAAGACATTAAAGACTTTTTAGAATTTAATGAAAATTAAAGGCACAACATTCCCAAACTTATGGGGCACAATGAAAGCAGTGCTAAGAGGAAAACTCATAGCTCTAAGTACCTCCAAAAGGAACCTGGAGATAGCATACACTAGTAGCTTGACAACAGACCTGAAAACTATAGAACAAAAGGAAGTAAACACACCAAAAAGGAGTAGACGGCAGGAAATAATCAAACTCAGGGCTTTAATCAAATAAATAGAAATAAAAAGAACTGTACAGAGAATCAACAAAACCAGTATATGGTTCTTTGAGAAAGTCAACAAGATAAATAAACCCTTAGCTAGTCTAACCAGAGGGCAGAGAGACAATATCCAAATTTACAAAATCAGAAATGAAAAAGAATTGGTATTGGAGGTCCAGGAGTTTAGAGGTCTGGCAGGTGGGGATATCCTTGTGGAGGGAGGAGGATTGCAGGGAATGGGGAGAAGGTATGCGATGTGGAACTCTCTCAGAGGTTAGAATGGGAGGGGATAAAATCTGAAGTGTAAAAAAATAAAGAAATTAAAAGGGAGAAATAACAATAGAAACTGAGGACATTCAAAAAATTATCAGATCCTACTACAAAAGACTGTACTCAACAAAAGTGGAAAATCTGTATGAAATGGACAATTTCCTAGACAGGTACCAGGTATCAAAGTTAAATCAGTAGCAGATAAACCATCTAAACAGTCAGATAACCCCTAAAGAAATAGAAACAGTCATTAAAAGTCTCCAAACCAAAGGAAGCCCAGAACCAGATGGTTTTAATTAAGAAATCTATCAGACCTATAAAGAAGAACTAATACCAATACTCTTCCACAACTATTCCCAACATAGAAGCAGAAGGATCACTATCCACTTCATTCTATTAAGTCACAATTATGCTCAAACCTAAACCTCACAAAGAAAGAGACCAATTTCACTTGTGAATATCAATGCAAAAATAATCAATAAAATTCATGCAAACCAAATCCAAAAATACACCAAAAAGATCATCCATCTTGATCAGGTAGGCTTCATTCCAGGAATGCAGGAATAGTTCAATATACAGAAATCAATCAACATAAGCCACTGAATTAATAAACTCAATGGGAAAAGAAAACACATGACCATCTCATTAGATGTTGAGAAAGCGGGCTGGAGAAATGGCTCAGCGGTTAGGAGCACTGACTGCTCTTCCCAAGGTCCTGAGTTCAATTTCCAGCAACCACATGGTGGCTCACAACCATCTGTAATGGGGTTTGATGCCCTTTCTGGTGTGTCTGAAGACAGCAATAGTGTACTCATAACATAAACAAATAAATAATTTTAAAAAAGATGTTGAGAAAGCATTTGACAAAATTATTCAACACTCCTTCAGGTTAAAAGCCTTGGAAATATCAGAAATTCAAGGCCCATACCTAAGCATAGTAAAAACAGTATACAGCAAACCAGTGGCCAACATCAAACTAAATGGAGAGAAAATACCTTGGTGTGACTCTAACCAAGCATGTGAAGGATCTGTATGACAAGAACTTCCAAGTCTCTAAAAAAAGAAATTGAAGATCAAAGAAGATGGAAAGATTCCCCATGCTCATGGATTGTCAGGATTAATATTATAAAAATGACCATCTTGCCAAAAGTCACCTACAGATTGAACACAATCCCCATCAAACTTCCAGCTCAATTTTTCATAGACTTAGAAAGAGCAATTTGCAAATTCATTTAGAATAACAAAAAAATCCAGGATAGCAAAAAGCCCCAATGGAGGAGTTAGAGAAAGCATTGAAGGAGTTGAAGGGTTTGCAAGCCCATAGGAAGAACCACAATATCAACCAATCAGTCTCCCCAGAGTTCCGAGAGAGCAAACCACCACCAGAGTATTCATTGAGGGACCCTTGCTCTTGCTGCATATGTAGCAGAGGAGGATATTGTCGGGCATCAATAGGAGGAGAAGCCCTTGGTCCTGTGAAGGCTTGATTTCCTCAGTGTAGGGAAATGCCAGGGCAGTGAGATGGCAGTGAGTGGGTAGGCCGGGGTGCACCCTTATAGACGCAGTGGGAGTGAGGACAAAAGGGGGATTCTGTAGGGGAAACCAGGAAAGGAGATAGCATTTGAAATGTAAATACATAAAATATCCGATTTAAAAAACAGAAAACATGAATTTTCCAGGCAAATGGATGGAACTCGAGAATATCACCCTGACTGAGGTAACCCAGTCCCCAAATGACATGTAGGGTGTGTACTCACAAATTAGCGATAATTAGCCATAAAATACAGGTACAACGTTATAATCCACTGACCCAAAGGAGCTAAACAAGAAGGAAGATCCAAGGGAGGAAACTTGAAACTCACTTACAAGGAGAATAAAGTAGACATAAAAAATTTGACTTGTAACGTAACAAGCTCTATGCAGAAACCATTATATTATGTATAATCTAAACTATTGAGCATAGTGTGGGAACTTTTCTGGAACTGTTAAGAAAAGTTGGTATAGGATGTAGAAATAATAGGAATACATTTATAAAGCAGTCTAGGAACATGATTCGTCACATTCTATAAAAATGATCTCTGGACTCGAGCAGCATGTCCCCTGCACTCCAGACATTGCCTGCACCTGAAGGGACCCAGTCAAAAGTTCTCTGCACACAAATCCCATGGGAGGGAGAGCTAAACCTTCAGAGGGGCAGACGCGCCTGGGAAGCCAGAAGAGACTGCACTCTGCCCACATTTCTGACTCCAGAGGAAAACACTTAATGCCATCTGGGAACATGGTGGACTGGGGCTTGAGGAAAAGGCAGCGCAGACCCTTCTGGTTGCCGCCCTGACGGGGAGCTCAAAAGCAGCACCCCATGAGCAACTTGAGCTGTGGCATCACGGGTAAGACCAACTTTTCTGTTTCAAGCGACCTGCCTGGTGGACTCAGGACACACAGAGGCAAAATTCCTCTGAAACCAGACACTTCCAGTTTTTAGCTGGAGCCAGAAGCTTGCTGATCCTCACCTACAGCTCACTGCTCCCAAACCCCTTGGGAGAGAAAGCTCAACGCCCAGACAGGTGGGCACTCCTGAGACTGCAGAGCGGGAGAGACCACCAATACTGCCCACCCCTGCCCACATCCCTGGCCCAAAAGGAAACTGCACAGGGCTTCTGGGAACTGGAAAATAGGGGCACTTGAGCAGCAGGGTCTCTGTAGTCCAGACACCATCCAGACCTGAAGTGACCCGGTAAACAGTTCTCTGCACCCAAATCCCGTGGGAGGGAGAGCTAAACCTTCAGAGGGGCAGACACGCCTGGAAAGCCAGAAGAGACTACACTCTGCCCACATTTCTGACTCCAGAGGAAAACACCTAATGACATCTGGGACCACCGTGCATCAGGGCTCCAGAAAAGACAGCACAGGCCCTCCTGGTTGCTGCCCTCACAAGGAGCTCAAAACCAGCCCCCCCCACAAGCAACTGGAGATGCTGAACCACAGGTAAGACCAACTTTTCTGCTCCAAGAGACCTGACTGGGGGAATCAGGACACAGGCACACAGGAACAGCTGAAGACCAGTAGACAGGAAAGACTACATGACCGAAAGCAGAACACACTGTTCCCATAAATGGCTGAAAGAAAACAGGAAAACAGGTCTACAGCACTCCTGACACACAGCCCTATAGAACAGTCTAGCCACTGTCAGAAATAGCAGAACAAGGTGACATCAGAGACAACCTGATGGCGAAAGGCAAGTGCAGGAAACCAAGCAACAGAAACCAAGACTACATGGCATCATCGGAGCCCAATTACCCCACCAAAGCAAACACTGAATATGCAAACACACCAGAAAAGCAAGATCTAGATTTAAAAGCATATTTGATCATGATGCTGGAGGACTTCAAGAAAGACATGAAGAACTCCCTTAGAGAAATGCAGAAAAACATAAATAAACAAGTAGAAGCCTTTAGAGAGGAATCACAAAAATCCCCGAAAGAATTCCAGGAAAACACAATCAAACACTTGAAGGAATTAAAAATGGAAATAGAAGCAATAAAGAAAGGACACAGGGAAACAACTCTGGATATAGAAAAACAAAGGAAGAGACAAGGAGCCATAGATACAAGCATCACCAACAGAATACAAGAGATAGAAGAGAGAATCTCATGAGCAGAAGATTCCATAGAAATCATCGACACAACTGTCAAAGATAATTTAAAACAGAAAAAGCAACTGCACCCAAAACATACAGGAAATCCAGGACTCAATGAGAAGATCAAACCTAAGGATAATAGGTATAGAAGAGAGTGATGACTCCCAGCTCAAAGGACCAGTAAATATCTTCAACAAAATCATAGAAGAAAACTTCCCTAACCTAAAGAAAGAGATGCCCATAAATGTACAAGAAGCCTACAGAACTCCAAAAACATTGGACCAGAAAAGAAACACCTCCTGTCACATAATAGTCAAAACACCAAATGCACAAAATAAAGAAAGAATATTAAAAGCAGTAAGGGAAAAAGGTCAAGTAACATATAAAGGCAGACCTATCAGAATCACACCAGACTTCTCACCAGAGACCATGAAAGCCAGAAGATCCTGAACAGATGTCATACAGACCCTAAGAGAACGCAAATGCCAGTCCAGGTTACCGTATCCTGCAAAACTCTCAATTAACATAGATGGAGAAGCCAAGATATTCCATCACAAGATCAAATTTACAAAATATCTTTCTACAAATCCAACACTACAAAGGATGATGAATGGTAAAGCCCAACATAAGGAGGCAAGCTACACACTGAAAAAAGCAAGAAACTAATTGTCTTGGCAACAAAACAAAGAGAAGAAGAGCACACAAACATAACCTCACATCCAAATATGAATGTAACAGGAAGCAATACTCACTATTCCTTAATATCTCTCAACATAAATGGCCTCAACTCCCCAATAAAAACACAAAGACTAACAAACTGGATATGCAATGAGAACCCTGCATTCTGCTGCCTACAGGAAACACACCTCAGAGACAAAGACAGACACTACCTCAGACTGAAAGCCTGAAAAACCATTTTCCAAGCAAATGGTTGGAAGAAGCAAGCTGGAGTAGCCATTCTAATGTCGAATAAAATTGATTTTCAACTAAAAGTCCTCAAAAAACATAAGGAAGGACACTTCATATTCATCAAAGGAAAAATCCACCAAGATGAACCCTCAATCTTAAAAAACTATGTTCCAAATACAAGGCACCTACATACATAAAAGAAACCTTACTAAAGTTCAAAAGACACATTGTACCTCACACAATAATAGTAGAAGATTTCAACACCACACTCTCATCAATGGACAGGTCATGGAAACAGAAATTAAAAAGAGACGTAGACAGACTAAGGGAAGTCATGAACCAAATGGACTTAACAGATATTTATAGAACATTCTCTACTGAAGCAAAAGGATATACATTCTTCTCAGCACCTCATGGTACTTTCTCCAAAATCGACCATATAATTCGTCATAAAACAGGCCTCAACAGATACAGAAAGATAGAAATATTCACATGCATTCTATCAGACCATCACAGGTTAAAGCTGGTCTTCAATAACAATAAGGGAAGAACGACCACATATACATGGAAGTGGAACAATGCTCTACTCAATGATAACCTCGTCAAGAAAGAAATTAAAGACTTCTTAGAATTTAATGAAAATGAAGGTACAACATACCCAAACTTATGGGACACAATGAAAGCTGTGCTAAGAGGAAATCTCACAGCTCTGAGTGCCTGCAGAAAGAAACAGGAGAGAGCATATGTCAGCAGCTTGACAGCACACCTAAAAGGTCTAGAATAAAAAGAAGCAAATGCACCCAGGAGGAGTAGAAGGCAGGAAATAATCAAACTCAGAGCTGATATCAAACAAGTAGAAACAAAAAGGAACATAGAAAGAATCAACAGAAACAAAAATTGGTTCTTTGAGAAAATCAACAAGATAGATAAACCGTTAGCCACAAAAACGAAAGGACACAGAGAGTGTGTACAAATTAACAAAATCAGAAATGAAACGGGAGACATAACTACAGAAATAGAGGAAATTTAAAAAATCATCAGATCCTACTACAAAAGCCTATATTCAAAAAAACTTGAAAATCTGCAGGAAATGGACAATTTCCTAGACAGATACAAGGTACCAAAGTAAAATCAGGAACAGATAAACCATTGAAACAACCCAATAACTCATAATGAAATAGAAGCAGTCATTAAAGTTCTCCCAACCAAAAAGAGCCCAGGTCCAGACGGGTTTAGTGCAGAATTCTATCAGACCTTCATAGAAGACCTCATACCAATACTATCCAAACTATTCAACAAAATTGAAACAGATGGAGCACTACCGAATTCCTTCTATGAAGCCAAAATTACTCTAATACATAAACCACACAAAGATCCAACAAAGACAGAGAACTTCAGACCAATTTCCCTTATGAATATCAATGCAAAAATACTCAATAATTTTATGGCAAACCGAATCCAAGAGCACATCAAAACAATCATCCACCATGATAACTAGGCTTCATCCCAGGCATGCAGGGATGGTTTAATATACGGAAAACCATCAACGTGATCCATTATATAAACAAACTGAAAGAACAAAACCACATGATCATTTCATTAGATGCTGAGAAATCATTTGACAAAATTCAACACCCCTTCATGATAAAAGTCCTGGAAAGAATAGGAATTCAAGACCCATACCTAAACATAGTAAAAGACATATACAGCAAACCAGTCGCTAATATTAAACTAAATGGAGTAAAATATGAAGCAATCCCACTATAATCAATGAGTAGACAAGACTGCCCAATCTCTCCCTACTTATTCAATTTAGTTCTTGAATTTCTAGCCAGAGCAATCAGACAACAAAAGGAGATCAAGGGGATACAGATTGGAAAGGAAGAAGTCAAAATATCACTATTTGCAGGCAATATGATAGTATATATAAGTGATCCCAAAAGTTCCACCAGAGAACTACT
This sequence comes from Rattus norvegicus, assembly GCF_021556685.1. NCBI lineage: Eukaryota > Metazoa > Chordata > Mammalia > Rodentia > Muridae > Rattus > Rattus norvegicus. The sequence continues at coordinate 43,267,788 of NC_141551.1, read as the reverse complement.
AAACCTGATAAACAACTTCAGCAAAATGGCTGGGTATAAAATTAACTCAAATAAATCAGTAGCCTTCCTCTGCACAAAAGAGAAACAATCCAGGAAAGAAATTAGGGAAACGACACCCTTCATAATAGTCCCAAATAATATAAAATACCTTGGTGTGACTTTAACCAAGCCAGTAAAAGTTATGTATGATAAGAACCTCAAGCCTCTGAAGAAAGAAATTGAAGAAGACCTCAGAAGATGGAAAGATCTCCCATGCTCATGGATTGGCAGGTTTAATATAGTAAAAATGGCCATTTTACCAAAAGATATCTACAGATTCAATGCAATCCCCATTAAAATACCAATCCAGTTCTTCAAAGTGTTAGACAGAACAATTTGCAAATTCATCTGGAATAACAAAAAACCCAGGATAGCTAAAACTATCTTCAACATTAAAAGGAATTGTGAAGGAATCACTATCTCTGAACTCAAGCAGTATTACAGAGTAATAGTGATAAAAACTGCAAGGTATTGGTACAGAGACAGTCAGATAAACCATTGAAGACCCAGAAATGAATCCACACACCTATGGTCACTTGATTTTTGACAAAGGAGCCAAAACCATCCAATGGAAAAAAGATAGCATTTTCAGCAAATGGTGCTGGTTCAACTGGAGGTCAACATGTAGAAGAATGCAGATCGATCCATGCTTATCACCCTGTAGAAAGCTTATGTCCAAGTGGATCAAGGTACTTCCACATCAAACCAGATACACTCAGACTAATAGAAGAAAAACTGGGGAAGCATCTGGAACACATGGGCACGGGATAAAATTTCCTGAACAAAACACCAATGGCTGATGCTCTAAGATCAAGAATCGACAAATGGGATCTCATAAAACTACAAAGCTTCTGTAAGGCAAAGGACACTGTGATCAGGACAAAATGGCACCCAACAGATTGGGAAAAGATCTTTACCAATCCTACAACAGATAGAGGACTTATATCCAAAATATACAAAGAACACAAGAAGTTAGATGGCAGGGAGACAAATAACTCTACTACAAAATGGGGTTCAGAGATAAACAAAGAATTCACAGCTGAGGAATGCTGAATGGCTGAGAAACACGTAAAGAAATGTTCAACATCTTTAGTCATAAGGGACACGCAAATCAAAACAACCCTGAGGTTCCACCTCACTCCATTGAGAATGGCTAAGATAAAAAACTCAGGTGACAACAAATGCTGTTGGCGATGTGGAGAAAGAAGAACACTCCTCCATTGTTGGTGGGATTGCAGACTGGTACCATCATTCTGGAAATCAGTCTGGAGGCTCCTCAGGAAATTGGACATTGAACTACCTGAGGACCCAGCTATACCTCTTTTGGGCATATACCCAAAAGATGCCCCAACATATTACAAAGACACATGCTCCACTATGTTTATATCTCCTTTATTTATAATATCCAGAAGCTGGAAATAACCCAGATCCCTTCAACAGAGAAATGGATACATAAAATGTGGTACATCTACATAATGGAATATTATTCAACTATTAAAAACAATGACTTTGTGAAATTTTTAGGCAAATGGGTGGAAATGGAAAATATCATCCTGAGTGAGGGAACCCAATCACAGAAAAACACACATGGTATGCACTCATTGATTAGTGGCTATTAGCCCAAATGCTCAAAGTACCCTAGATGCCCAGAACTAATGAAACTCAAGAAGGATGACCAAAATGTGAATGCTTCACTCCTTCTTTAAAAGGGGAACACGAATACCCTTGGGAGGGTATAGGGAGGCAAAGTTTAGAACAGAGGCAGAAGGAACACCCATTCACAACCTGTCCTACATGTGCCCCATACATATACAGCCACCCAATTAGACAAGATGGATGAAGCAAAGAAGTACAGGCCGACAGGAACCGAATGTAGGTATCTCCTGAGAGACCCAGCCAGAATACAGCAAATACATAGGCGAATGCCAGCAGCAAACCACTGAACTGAGAACAGGAAAGGCCTGGAAGAGCATGAAGGGGCTCGAGACCCCATATGAACAACAATGCCAACCAACCAGAGCCTCCAGGGACTAAGCCACTACTCCAAGACTATACATGGACTGACCCTGGGTTTCAACTTCATAGGTAGCAATGAATAGCCTAGTAAGAGCACCAGTGCAAGGGGATTCCTTTGGTCCTGCCAAGACTGAAACCCAAGTGAACGTGATTGTTGGGGGGACGGTGGTAATGTGGTGAGGAATGGGAAGGGAACACCAATATAGAATGGGAGTGGAGGGGTTAGGGGGATGTTGTCCTGGAAACCCGGAAGGGGAATAACAATCGAAATGTAAGTAAGAAATTCTCAAGTTAATAAAGATGGAAAAAAATGATCTCTGGAGAAGTTTTATATTCTTTTGAAAGCATAAAGATGTGCATCCTCATGTCAGAGCACATCATTCATTCTGGAAGACGCCTGCTCAAAATAAACCCAAGGTTTACAGGTAGAGAAATATCAAGAGACACACCCCATTAAAGCTTTTTTCTAGTAATGTTCTTGCCCACCTTGAAGTTAGAGACAACTGTCTTTGTACCCCAAAAGGTAGCTCTATTTAATCAAATCAAAATGTTAGTAATAAAACTATTACAGAGCCTGAGACATCAAAAACACATGACAAGACATTTTTACCTAAAAGAGAACATTGCATAAATCTCAAAATATCATTTAATATTTATTGAACACCTGTCTTGAACTGAGAACTTTTCTTGGTATACCAAAGAACAAAATGACCCAAAGATTATTTTTGCCTTCTGGAAGTTTATTAGGTACTGTGTGGGATAATGTTAAGCAAATAATTCTAAAAGTTTGATCTGAGAGTAAATGTAATCAACTTCTTTCAAAACATTCTCCTGTCTTGTATAACAGAATGTTTTAGAGAAACTTATACTTAAATGTAACTTTAAGAAACACTATTCATGATCACTGAACCCCTCATCAGTTCACTGTATGGAATGACCATTTTAAAAGTTGGTAAAAATGGACCATACAGAGGGGATTATGAATTTACTATAGTAAAAATTATGTACTGTTATATCATTAAATAGAAATTTACTCACTTATTCTTCTGAAGGTTCTAGTTTGTGAGGTGAGAAGAGTAGAAATTATGAAATGATTCCTCTATTTCTGACCTAAAAAAGTAAATCAGCCCAGAGCTACATAGGAACTGTAGGAAGACAAATAAATTAGATGCAATGTATAGAAATAATAAGATCCCAGAAGGTAATTAATTTTACTTACAGTGTTCATTGAGTTAAAACAATTTTAAGATCTATATCTTCTACCTCTTTAATTTCAAGTAAAGATAAACTAATCAATTTTAAAAGATAAAATATTAAAAGAAAGCTTGAAATAGTAATAATAGTACCTGATATGGTTATCACATTGTGAGGAGAGCCCTCTCTCTCTCTCTCTCTCTCTCTCTCTCTCTCTCTCTCTCTCTCTTCTCTCCTCTCCCTCTTTTCTTTTCTTCTTTTGCATTTCCTTTCCCTACTGAACTTTTTATTTATTAAGTACAAGGAATGCTGCTTTAATCAAGTATCAGCCAATTGTTTTGGGCTAAGCTGTTATGCTGGGTCAGAAGTTACCCATCTTTTACTCGTAAGGACAAAAAGTTTTAAGGAAGTAAAATTACCCAGGAAAGAAAGAGAACAGATAAAAAATGAGACCAATGTGGACCAGCTTGTGTGGCAATGAGCAGAGATCCCATGGAGCCCGACTCAACGTCCTAGGATGCACTTTGTCATACTTCCTGAAATGTTGCTTCTTTGGAATCTTTTGATGAATAGATATTCCTTTCATAACCTTTGTTAAAATTAAAGAGGCAGTATATCAGTCAAAATCAGTGAGGTAAAAATTAAATAGTTTTTCCTGTAACACCCATCTGAGGCATCACTAGGACTTTAAATATGAATCCTAAACAAATAAAGAAAGAAAGAAAGAAGTAAAGAACTTAAATAAATAAATAGGAAAAAACTAAAAATTGATCATGAGAAAGTTAACTATTTTGTTTTTCTCATAATTAACTCTGATATTATAATGGCAAGACTATTTTAAGACATTTTAAGCATCCCTAAATCAATTAAAGAGGCCATAATGCCATGATCTCAATATTCTTATTTTTTAAGTACATACAAAAACTATGGTAAATACATCCTGGATCCTATTTAGTTGATAATAATGATATTTCCATTACAAAAATGACTCTCTTGTGTTCAAAACTGCTTAGAAATTCTTTCAGTTGGAAAAAGTCATTGAAACTTGGAACTTGCCTGTGTGGAAGTCTACAGGAATTTGACATTGGCAAAGTCTGGCCACCCAACCGGGTGTTTTCTTCTCCTATGAGACAGGGAAAGGATGGGCATGGGTGGGATATGGGTGGAATCTTTTCATTCCTTTGAAGTTCACAATACATAATGCCAAAAGTTAGATGGCTATTTAAATGTCAGGTTTACCTTTTGTTGATTACTTCATAAACTAATCTTTTCATAAAGGGCTGCCAAAAATAATGACATGATATTTTATTTCATACTAAGAATAAAGGTTTAGAGTAAATAGTTTTGAAAGAAAGTAAAATCCTTTGGAGCAATGAAAAGATCATCAACATATGAAACTAAATAAAAGAAGGATATAAATGTATCACATCTAGTAATAGAATATTTGTATTTAACTTTTCAAATATTTTAAATCTTGAGGAATTAGAACTGCAATAGTTTTACCATAAAAATATATATGAAAAGAGCCCAGGTCCAGACGGGTTTAGTGCAGAATTCTATCAAACCTTCATGGAAGACCTCATACCAATATTATCCAAACTATTCCACAAAATTGAAACAAATGGATCACTACCGAATACCTTCTACGAAGCCACAATTACTCTTATACCTAAACCACACAAAGACACAACAAAGAAAGAGAACTTCAGACCAATTTCCCTTATGAATATCAACGCAAAAATACTCAACAAAATTATGGCAAACCGAATTCAAGAGCACATCAAAACAATCATCCACCATGATCAAGTAGGCTTCATCCCAGGCATGAAGGGATGGTTTAATATATGGAAAACCATCAACGTGATCCATTATATAAACAAACTGAAAGAACAGAACCACATGATCATTTCATTAGATGCTAAGAAAGCATTTGAGAAAATTCAACACCCCTTCATGATAAAAGTCCTGGAAAGAATAGGAATTCAAGGCCCATACGTAAACATAGTAAAAGCCATATACAGCAAACCAGTTGCTAACATTAAACTAAATGGAGAAAAACTTGAAGCAATCCCACTAAAATCAGGTACTAGACAAGGCTGCCCACTCTCTCCCTACTTATTCAATATAGTTCTTGAAGTTCTAGCCAGAGCAATCAGACAACAAAAGGAGATCAAGGGGATACAGATCGGAAAAGAAGAGGTCAAAATATCACTATTTGCAGATGACATGATAATATATTTAAGTGATCCCAAAAGTTCCACCAGAGAACTACTAAAGCTGATAAACAACTTCAGCAAACTGGCTGGGTATAAAATTAACTCAAATAAATCAGTTGCCTTCCTCTATACAAAAGAGAAACAAGCCGAGAAAGAAATTAGGGAAACGACACCCTTCATAATAGACCCAAATAATATAAAGTACCTCGGTGTGACTTTAACTAAGCAAGTAAAAGGTCTGTACAATAAGAACTTCAAGACACTGAGGAAAGAAATTGAAGAAGACCTCAGAAGATGGAAAGATCTCCCATGCTCATGGATTGGCAGGATTAATTTAGTAAAAATGGCCATTTTACGAAAAGCAATCTACAGATTCAATGCAATCCCCATCAAAATACCAATCCAATTCTTCAAAGAGTTAGACAGAACAATTTGCAAATTCATCTGGAATAACAAAAAACCCAGGATAGCTAAAACTATCCTCAACAATAAAAGGACTTCAGGGGGAATCACTATCCCTGAACTCAAGCAGTATTACAGAGCAATAGTGATAAAAACTGCATGGTATTGGTACAGAGACAGACAGATAGACTAATGGAATAGAATTGAAGACCCAGAAATGAACCCACACACCTATGGTCACTTGATTTTTGACAAAGGAGCTAAAACCATCCAATGGAAAAAAGATAGCATTTTCAGCAAATGGTGCTGGTTCAACTGGAGTTCAACATGTAAAAGAATGCAGATCGATCCATGCTTATAACCCTGTACAAAGCTTAAGTCCAAGTGGATCAAGGACCTCCACATCAAACCAGACAGACTCAAACTAATAGAAGAAAAACTAGGGAAGCATCTGCAACACATGGGCACTGGAAAAAATTTCCTGAACAAAACACCAATGGCTTACGCTCTAAGATCAAGAATCGACAAATGGGATCTCATAAAACTGCAAAGCTTCTGTAAGGCAAAGGACACTGTGGTTAGGACAAAACGGCAACCAACAGATTGGGAAAAGATCTTTACCAATCCTACAACAGATAGAGGCCTTATATCCAAAATATACAAAGAACTCAAGAAGTTAGACCGCAGGGAAACAAATAACTCTACTACAAAATGGGGTTCAGAGCTAAACAAAGAATTTGCAGCTGAGGAATGCCGAATGGCTGAGAAACACCTAAAGAAAGGTTCAACATCTTTAGTCATAAGGGAAATGCAAATCAAAACAACCCTGAGATTTCACCTCACACCAGTGAGAATGGCTAAGATCAAAAACTCAGGGGACAACAGATGCTGGCGAGGATGTGGAGAAAGAGGAACACTCCTCCATTGTTGGTGGGATTGCAAACTGGTACAACCATTCTGGAAATCAGTCTGGAGGTTCCTCAGAAAATTGGACATTGAACTGCCTGAGGATCCAGCTATACCTCTCTTGGGCATATACCCAAAAGATACCTCAACATATAAAAGAGACACGTGCTCCACTATGTTCATTGCAGCCTTATTTATAATAGCCAGAAACTGGAAAGAACCCAGATGCCCTTCAACAGAGGAATGGATACAGAAATTGTGGTACATCTACACAATGGAATATTACTCAGCTATCAAAAACAACGAGTTTATGAAATTCGTAGGCAAATGGTTGGAACTGGAAAATATCATCCTGAGTGAGCTAACCCAATCACAGAAAGACATACATGGTATGCACTCATTGATAAGTGGCTATTAGCCCAAATGCTTGAATTACCCTAGATCCCTAGAACAAACGAAACTCAAGACGGATGGTCAAAATGTGAATGCTTCACTCCTTCTTTAAAAGGGGAACAAGAATACCCTTGGCAGGGAATAGAGAGGCAAAGATTAAAACAGAGACTGAAGGAACACCCATTCAGAGCCTGCCCTACATGTGGCCCATACATATACAGCCACCCAATTAGACAAGATGGATGAAGCAAAGAAGTGCAGCCCGACAGGAGCCGGATGTAGATCGCTCCTGAGTGACACAGCCAGAATACAGCAAATACAGAGGCGAATGCCAGCAGCAAACCACTGAACTGAGAATAGGTCCCCCGTTGAAGGAATCAGAGAAAGAACTGGAAGAGCTTGAAGGGGCTCGAGACCCCATATGTACAACAATGTCAAGCAACCAGAGCTTCCAGGGACTAAGCCACTACCTAAAGACTATACATGGACTGACCCTGCACTCTGACCCCATAGGTAGCAATGAATATCCTAGTAAGAGCACCAGTGGAAGGGGAAGCCCTGGGTCCTGCTAAGACTGAACCCCCAGTGAACTAGACTGTTGGGGGGAGGGCAGCAATGGGGGGAGGGTTGGGAGGGGAACACCCATAAGGAAGGGGAGGGGGGAGGGGGATGTTTGCCCGGAAACCGGGAAAGGGAATAACACTCGAAATGCATATAAGAAATACTCAAGTTAATAAAAAAAAAATATATATATATATATATGAAATGTTCACTAAGCAGAATACCTTATTTTTAGAAAATTATGGCACGTATCTAATCTCAGTGGATTTATTTCAAGTTTTCCCATTAACATTTATTTTCCCAAGGTCATTTCAGATATCCTTATTGATAACGAATGCATTATTTTTTCCTTAAACATGTTGCTAAACCTCCTTTTATTGAATATTTCCTAAATAACCTTTTTAGTTTTAGTTTTCTTCCTTCCAAACATCAAAATTAATGTAATATCACCCTGATATTTGGTTTGAGAACTTGTGAAAACACAGACACTTGAACATGTGTTCAATTGTCTATTGCCTAGAGATTGGAGACACTTTTAAAAACTAGCATCATTCTTTTAAATGTGCCTTTTTGTATGGATATGTGTACACACACGAATGTGCACACCTGTGATGATTTTTTTTTTCCATCATGTGGAACCCAGTGATTGAACTCAGGTTGTCTGTCTTCATAGCAAATACCTTTACCAGTAAGCCATCTGCCATTTCCATGACATGTTTTAATTTCAGAGAAAATGAACACTTCTACTTCATTTTGAAATGTGAAACAAATGACTTGGAAACTAAGCAACTAATAATTTAAAGGCACATCCATGTACACACTTTTAAATGTGATGAAAGATTAGTCAGAGACCCAACAAGTGGCTATAGAACTTGCCTGCATCCTTAATAGAATAAAAAAAAAACAAAAACTTCTGAGGATCATACCAGAGGACTATCATTTGGAATGAACTCAATCACTCACCTGACTCACCTGTCTTGCCAAAGCTTCAAACAACCTTGAATTCTGCACCACATCCTCTCTCTCGGGCTCTATGAATAGTTTACTAAACCTTTCACTTAGTTTGTATTGGTAGTACTTTGAAGTAAATATGGTCTGTATGAATTTTGTTTTTCTCTAGGGGTTTTCCCAAGCCCTGATATCATGAAAGAGTACAGAGAGAGATTAGTATGGAGAGAGAGACAGAGAGTCAAAGACAGAGAGAACTCAGATATATGAGATACTTCATCCCCACAATATTGTGAAACTATGAAAAAATGAAGGTAGGACAAAGGGTTTTTCCTTAGAGATTCTTTGTGACTAATTTGAGAACAATCTATTTACTCCTCAGATTTAAAACTTATTGTTCCTAGTATTTAGAGAGAACCTTCATAAACCTAGTGGAAATACTATCAACTTAGATGTACAGATGGAGAACTTAACAGGGACCTGAAAATTAAATAACTGAAATGATATGCAAAGATGAAAACTCGGACATCAGATTTGAAATCTTCCTTCAAAGGGAAGAGGTCCAACGTTTGTTAATTTGCAAATAGAATGTATAAAAGCAAGTCAGAAAATATGATGATGTTATCTATAACTTTCAAAACTGAAGGGGAATTATTGAAAGAAGCAACACATTATGTCATTGATAAGTGATCTAACATATAAATAATAGGAATATTAATTTTAGAGAAAAAATGGACTATTAGAGAATAAAACAATAATAGGTTAGAATGGAACAATACTATAAAGATCACAAATCTTATACACTCAGACTATACTTCGGGTAACTGTGAAGAATTGTACATACTGGGTACATTTTAATTAACTTAACAGAACCAAATAGGAAATAAAATATTAAAGGTTATCCAAGCTGGAGGTGAATTATATATAAAGAAGTTAATGATGACCACAGGTATATCATCAGAAAGTATAAAACACAAAAGAAAGTAAAATCAAAAATACCCCTAAAAGAATACAAACACCTAAATGAAACATCAAAACAAAGTTTATTAATCAGAAAGAGAAAGCAAGTTGCTTAAGTAGAAAATCTAGGAGACCAGAAAAATATAACAATATAAAGATTAATAGTGGAAGTTTTGGGGAAAATTTAAATAAATAGATAAATTATATTTTTATTTTAAATCTCTTTTTAAAAGCAAATGTATGAATAATATGGTTGATGTTACAACATGCAGAAGTAGAATGTTTAACAATGAAATAAAGGGAAAAATAAAAGAAGACTCTGTGGGTTACACTGAACGTGAAGTAGGATAAGCTAAAGATTATTTAGAAAACCCCAATAAAAATAAATATTAATATGACAGGAACTGGATACAAATCTCTCCTGAGTGACACAGCCAGAACATGTCAAATACAGAGGCAAATGCTAGCGGCAAACCACTGAACTGAGAATGGGACCCCTATTGGAGGAATTAGAGGAAGGATTGAAAGAGTTGAAAGGACTTGCAACCCCATAAGGACAACAATGTCAACCAACCAGAGCTTCCAGGGACTAAACTACTACCCAAAGACTCTACATGGACTGACCCTGGGCTCCAACTGCTCATGTAGCAGAGGATGGCCTTGCTGGGCACTAATGGGAGTAGAGGCCCTTGGTGCTGCCAAGATTGGACTCCCAGTGTAGGGGATTGTGGGGGGTTGAGGTAAGGGGGCTGGATGGAGAGTGGAACACCCATATAGAAGGGGAAGGGGAGGGGTTAGTGGGCTGATGGACAGGAAACTAGGAAAGGGAATAACATTAGAAATGTAAATAAGAAATACCCAATCAAAAAAAAGGAAATAAAAAATAGTATGATTAGTAAGAGTTTCATGGAAATAAAAATAGGATGACAGGAACAATGACAACAGGTCATAGAAAAGAAAGTCAGACCCAGGAACATGTGATACAAACAAGAAACAAAAAGCAAGAAGGAATGTGCAATACAAACACATCAATGGTTGCCCCAAAAGCAGTTGGTCTAAAATGACTACCCCATCCAAACTTTTGTTATAAAACATTGACTGTTCACTTGTGCCTGCTGGTGCCTGATGAGGAACTAAGTTCAGCATCAAAGCTGACCACTTCTGTGTTTCTCTTTCATCTGTTAAAATATGAGTTCTTCTTCAGCTTAGTACATAAGTAAGGTTGCCCTTTGAGGAAATAGTGATCTCAAACCTACATTATCCCCTTCCTTTCAAGGGTGTTGACACAGATAGAGAAAGTAAGATATTTTCCTGTCAGCCTTTACAGTGTTTATTCCACAACCCAAAGAAGAGATCTGAAAGAGGCCAGTCATTTTCTTAAACCTTTAGATATGTCAGTCTAAAGGATTCTAAAACAATAGAGTCTTGTAACTGGATCATACTGGATTGAAATTACCTTACCAAACAGGAAAAATAGCTCATAAGAGGAACTGAAGCTGTCTTGATTGTATTGTCCATCATACCCAGTGGACTTCTCTGTAATCAACTTGCAATAAAAGGATTGAAAAAGTGATCAACCAGCCTACAAGCTGAAAGAAATGATTTAGCCATGCATTCCTCTCATCTCCTACTTTAATCTATCCTTCATTAAACCTATGGTTTATGGAAAGAATTCGCAAGGCAGACTAAGTTCTCTGATCTTTGTGTGATAATGTGGTCATAGAATTAAAATCCTTCCCTATCTTTCCAGTATTATTTTCTGTTCACTTTCTTTGGCAAGTAGTCTGATCTAATTTCTGGGATTCCTCTCCAGCTACATAGACACATGAAAGTCCATTTGAAAGACAGAAAGTGACTTGGACAACAAAACAAGACTAAAAAAGGTACCCTTTACAAGACATGTATAAGAGACACAGTAACAAAGTAGAAGGTACGTAACATTAAACCAAGAGCACAAGAAAATCTGTCAATAGTGTCACAAACAGGATCATTTTAAAGAGGCAAGTTTTAATGTCTATAAATTGCTCCTCAATAAACTTGGCTTTAAAACACAAAGTGGCCTGTCATAGTTGTCATGCATACATCTAATTTGCTGTTGAAAACCAATGAAATGTTCACCATGGTATATATATACTTGTTCACACTTCCCTGTAAGGATACTATAAGTCCCAGCACCAGCTAAACTTCTTTTTTTTAAATAGTTCTTTTCTTACTGGATTTTTTATTTACATTTCAAATGTAATCCCCCTTCCCTGTTTCCCATCAATAAACACCCGATCACATGCTCCTTCTCCCTGCTTCTATGAGGGTCTTCCCCCATTCACTTACACGTCCCTACCCTGACATCTCCCTACACTGGAGTTTTGAGCCTTGGCAGGACAAAGAGCTTCTCCTCCCATTGATGCCTAACAAGGCCATCCTCTGCTACATATGCAGCTGGAGCCATGGGTCTCTCCATGTTTAGTCTTTGGATGGTGGATTAGTCCCTGGGAGCTCTAGTTGGTATTGTTGTTCTCATGGGGCTGCAAACCCCTTCTGCTCCTTCAATCCTTTCTCAAACCCCTCCATTGAGGACCCTGTTCTCAGTTCAATGATTGGCTGTGAGCATCTGCCTCTGTATTTGTCTGTTGCAGTCAACCACTTCACAGACATTGGTGAGAATTTCTGCATCGTAAAATGCACAAGATTCATTTGCCTCAAAAAAACAACCGAAAGATCATACTTACATATGTTGGATGAGTCTGTTACTGATAGAGGTTAAAAAGCTCTCCTATTAACAAATTAGTTCCGTCCTAGGTAATGTTTTGCGGGTTTTGCCTTTTACCCTTATCAACATCCTTTCATTTTAACAGAAATATTCTCCCCCACATTTATTTCAAGCTATGTTTTTTTTGGTTCTTTTTTTTGGAGCTGGGGACCGAACCCAGGGCCTTGGGCTTCCTAGGTAAGCGCTCTACCACTGAGCTAAATCTCCAGCCCCTGAATCAAGCTATCTTTTTAATTATTTGATTTTTTAATATTTTATTTTTATTCTTATCTCTGTGTATGGGCATGCCATGCAGTGGGGTGTAGTGGAGGGTGCCTGTAGAACACTGAGGAGGGTGTCTGACCTCCTGAAGCTAGAGTTAGAGGCACCTGTGGGAGACTGACTTGGGTGCTAGGACTCTAGAGGAACAGTGAATGCTCTTAACCATGGAGTCGTCTCTTCTTCTCTTATATGCTTGTTTGGTTGTTTTCTCTCCTGTTTATGCTTGCAGGCTTTCTGAGCAACCAACTCTTTCGATATTTCAATTTGAGATAAAGGTTTTTCCTGTGTGCTCTGACCCACCATCTTCATCTCTAGGTTAGAAGGGGAGGGGGAAAAAAGTAACAATAACAACAACAAAAGCAGAACACAACAAAATTAGCTGCCAATTTTTCAGTAATTAGTAATCTTGAGAAAGCTTAACTTATACAGTCAACTTCATTCTAACATTTTTTTCTGTCACAGTTGGAAAGACAGTGATTTTCAAGTTAAAGTAGCATAGATTTGACTATATTGTTCATAATTTTAGGTTCAAATTATTATTATATAAGCAACACTAAAGATGTTAAATTTTTAAAATTTGCAGTTACTTAAGCAATTAGATTATCTATAATAGATCACTGGACAGTTGGGTCTCTATATCTTTACCCATGGTTGAAACAAACTGAATAAAATAATATATTTTTAAATGAGGCCCTACATCATAGCCTGTCTGTTCTGGTAGGTGTTTGCAAGTTAAAATTTTCCCGTTTTCTGTAACAAAATATTAAAGAGTAAGTATGTTATCTGTATTTGCTATGAAAAGTAAGGTAAAATATAAAATATAATTAAAGTTTTATGAAGATACTACATAAGAGCTATTTTTGTGATTAAAGAAGTCCATTGCAGTTCATTACATTGAACCTTAATGAAGTGATGTACCGTTGAGTTTAATTCATATGAAAAATTTGACTTTATGAGGTGACTCAGTCCTTCACTTAAAATGACTCCATTTCTCATAATATTAAGAGCAATAATTAAATCAGCAGCTCTAGTCTCTAAGGAGTGAACACAGCAAACTGTTTTTAGACACTTTAGAAAATGTACTTAGATCAGGTACTTAACAATGCTTCATTATTTTAAGCACTTACAGTGTTGTACTGTTAGAGTGTTCATCTTCTGCTTTAAATATTTCTACATTTAATTAGATCTTACATATTTTTATTCTTTAACTTACACAGTCTGGTTTAACATAATTTCACTCTCTTTTGCCCTAAGACAAACATAATAGCCACTTTATTCTTCTGGATTTCATACTACATAGAATATATCGACCAACCAAAATTTGAGGCTGTAGACATTGTCCTTAGTCAAATCTCACATGTTCCTTAACATGCTCTAATCATTCCCCAAATCTCAAACTTGAAAACGGCAGAGGCAGAACAATCTAAGGAATAATTCAAGTAACATGCTTGTTGTAAAGAAATTGATTTAGCAAACATATTTTAGAATCCTCATTGACTGCTCAAATTGAGTGCTCTAGATAATGTATCTTCTCCTCTTCTCTTCCTCTCTTCTTTTATGAATAGACATTTCCATGTGGGATATCTAGGTACAGGAGTAATCTGTCAACTCTAAGCTTCAGTAGTATCCACTTTTCTCAAACTCAGCCCTGAGGTTTCAGCTGCTATCCCAAGGGATCCCTTCTTGAACCTGCTCAGCCATACCGATGCACAAGAAAGCTTGCCAAGGCTGTGAGACAGATTCTTGGAGGCAGTGGAGATTCCATCCAAAGGTGATATATATGCAACATGCACTGAATTGCTCACAGGAATTTCAGGTTAATTGGATAATTTATTGTATTTCCTTAAAATACAACAATGATCAGAGAGAATTTTTCCCAGACAATTGAAATCCCAGATGACAAGGGAAAATGGCATTTACTCTACTGCATATTATACTTCCCAAGTAGTTGGCAAAATGGAGGAGATTAAGGGTGAAATATTTAAAATCAAAATAAATAAAATAATTAATAGAAAAGAGGAAAAAATAATTTTATAAGGCTTTAAAATGGTTTAAACTAAGAAGAGTATTCTTTGAATGCTAAAACACTCCAGACTGTCTGCTTTCATATTATAAGAAAAATTCTGGCAAAAAATACATGCATATTATCTAACAAAATTTAAATAGATAGATAGATAGATATAGATATCTATATAGATATCTATATTATACAATGCACAGATCGTATGAAGCTCAAGAAGAAGTAAGACCAAAGTGTGGATGTTTAAGTCCTACTTAGAAGGACTTAATACTTAAAATAAACTTGGGAGGTAGAGGGAGGGGGAGACTTGGGAGGGAGAGGGGTCGGGATAAGCTGGTAGAATCAAGTGTTGGGGGAGACAGGGAAGATGTACGGATGGTCAGGAAATTGCACAGCGGTGTGTAACAGTAGGGGATGGGGAACTGGCGTTAGTCACCAGAAAGTCCCAGATGCCAGGAAAGCAAGAGGCTCCCAAGATCCAGCAGGGATGACACCAGCTGAAATACCCAGCAAAGGGGAGGAAGAACCTGCAGAGACCATATATAGAGGTTAGGCAGGGCCCCTTGTTGACGGATGGGGCCATCCACTCATCTCAAAAATATTAACCCAGAATTGCTCCTGTCTAAAGAAAATACAGGGACAAAAGAGTGAAGAAAGGACTGAAGGAAACGCTGCCATCCAGAGACTTCCCCATCTGGGAATTCATCCCATCTGCAGATACCAAAACCAGACTCTATTATTGATGCCAAGAAGTGCTTGATGACAGGAGCCTGATATAACTGTCTCCTGAGAGGCTCTGTCAGAGCCTGACAAATATCAATACAGATGCTTGCAGGCAACCATTAGTTTGAGCACGGGGACCCCAGTGGAGGAGTTAGGGGAAGGACAGAAGGAGCCAAAGGGGATTGCAACCCCATAGGAAGAACAACAATATCAACCAACCAGACCCACCAAAGCTCTCAAGGACTAAACCACCAACTAAACCACGCATGAAGGAACTCATGGCTCCAGATGCATATGTAACAGAGGATGGCCTTGTCTAGCATCAGTGTGAGGGTCTTGTGACGGCTCGATGCCCCAGCATAGAGGAATGCTAGGGTGGTAAGGAGGTGGCAGAGCACCCTCATAGAAGCAGTGGAAAGGGGAGATGGGATAGGGGGTTTGCGGTTTGCAAAGGGAAACAAGGAAGGGGGATAACATTTGAAATGTAGGTAAATAAAATAACCAAAAACAAACAAACAAACAAACAAATAAATGGAGGGGGTTGACTTCGAAGCTCTCAATCTGGGAGGGTAGAAAGATCCTCTCATAGGGGTTGCATATCAGATACCCTGCATTTCAAATATTTACATTATGCCTCATAATGGTATCAAAATGACAATTATAAAATAACAAAATAATTTTTATGGTTGGGGGTTGCCACAACTTAAGGAACTATATTAAAGTTCCTTTAATTTGAAAGGTTGAGAATCACTGCCTTAGAAGTATATTATAGTATAAGGCCATTTTTTAAGAAAGTTGCCTCCCTCTTTTACTGTGAAAACACATAGATAAAACTGATTAACACTATTTTAAAGTAAGATGTAAGGTTATTTTACATTGACCACATATAGAAAAATCACATCCTCAAGAATTGCATATCTCACAAGTTGTAGTCTGATACTCAAGGATGTCATTCAGTTAATGGGTATCAAAGACAATAATATACACTTTTTAGACTTGGTTCTAGTAGTACAAAAGCAAAGTAGTTATTTTGAAAGACTTTCTGATTACAATTCTGTAAAGAGTGAGTGAGGTCCTCAGTAAATGTATTGATGACATGGTCACATCTGTGTCAAGGACCCCAATGTCTCATTTGCATAGAGCAGGAAAGCCTCCCTGAAGTGAGTCTCAGGATGGCAGTGCCTTACTGTGGCACAAATACTGATGTTGATAGTGTATAAAGAAAATATCCACCATAGCGTTCACCCCACAGTGATTGCTGGCCCCAAAACTGCTTTCCTCCAGAGATTGCTTCTACCAACATAAGACAAACCTACCTCCTGTTCAACTGTATGCAATGACAGCATGTCCTTGTGAGACTGTATACAATAAATACCTCAAGCTTCCCTGAGATTGGGCAGGGGACTTTGGAGATTCTCTATCAGAGACCCTTGAGTATCTGATCCTAGTACTTGTAAATGTGTGCCTGTGGATTTAACAGTTCTTCATTTTCTCATTGCCTTAACCAGGATTCAGGTCTGTGACGGTTTGAATAGCTTTGTCCCCCATAGACTCATGTATTTGAATGCTTGACCCATGGCTTGTGCCACTATTATTGGGAAATGTGGCCTTATTGGAGTAGGTGTACCATAGCAATGTGGTAGCATTGTTAGTGGAGGTATGTCACTGTGAAGATTGAAGTAATATATATGCTCAAGCTATGCCCAGTATGAAGCAGAGTAGTTTCCTTCTGTCTGCCTTTGGATCAAGATATAGAACTCCTGGCTCCCCCCAGCACCAAGTCTGCCTACACCATGCCATGCTTCACACCAGGATGATATTGGTTTGAACCTCTAAACCTGTAAGTCAGTTCCAAGTTAATATTTGCCTTTAAAGAATTGCCTTAGTCATGGTGTCTCTTCACAGCACTGAAAGCCTGAGATAAGGATTCAATCTATAAAGTCATGTGGCACAATAGTGTGCTATTAAAACAAGGTATGTGATGTTTTGCATATGCTTGGTCCAGAGAGTGGCACTATTAGAAGGTGTGGCCTTGTTGGAGGAAGTGTGTCACTGTGGGGGTCAGCTTGGAGACCCTCCTCCTAGCAGCCTGGGGATGCTTAGTCTGTTCCTGGCTTCCTTCGGGTGAAGATGTAGAACGCAGCTCCTCCTACACCAGCTGGATGCTGCCATGCTC
Source organism: Rattus norvegicus (assembly GCF_021556685.1). Classification (NCBI taxonomy): domain Eukaryota; kingdom Metazoa; phylum Chordata; class Mammalia; order Rodentia; family Muridae; genus Rattus; species Rattus norvegicus. Next base: position 43,250,206 of record NC_141551.1, on the reverse strand, counting down.
CTGCCTTGATGATAATGGACTGAACCTCTGAACCTGCAAGCCAGGCCCAATTAAATGTTATCCTTTATAAAAATTACATTGGTCATGGTGTCTGTTCACAGCAATATGACCCTAACTAAGACAGGGTTGAATATGAATTAAAAGATATTGATGAGCTCCTGGCATATATGAAACATCACTAAAAGATAAAATGTATGCCAAGCCAACAATAAAATTACAACATAATGATGAACTAAAATGAGAACACTCAGAAGGGCTTCCTCACTGCAAATATTTTCATCTTTCTTTCAGGCTCAAAACAGTAGAAGTTCTAGGTCCAGAATGAGCAAGTCAAATGTTTTCTGGAGAAAACATTAGTAAGTCTTACCTAAATTAGTCACAAGTTAAGTTCAGCAAAATATGGCTATGTTAAAAACCCACTTACAAAACATAACTTAAAGCAGACCTAGCAGAAATTAAGGAAGGTAATAACTTCAGCCATTTTTTAAATCAGATAATGAAAATATCATAAAGCTATGAAACATTAACAGGTTCAAGAGAAATTTTTCTTTAAAAAATAATAACATTACAAGACTGAATTGGAAAATAGTCAAATGAAATTATAGAGTAAGGATCAGTAGGATGGCTTCTCAGATAAAGATCATGTTTCTGGTAACCTGACTTTAATCCCCAGAATCCATACAACGGTGAGAACCAACACTAAAAGCTGAACTCTGACCTCTACATGCATGCTATAGTACATGTGGCCACACATATATCATGCACACATGTACACATTAATAAAAATAGCTTAAAGGAATTAAATTCTAGAATAAAATTTTAAACTAGGTATGATAGCTCACCCCTGTAACCCCATTACTTGGAAGTCTAAGACAGGAGGATTGCCATAAGTTGGTGATCAGGTTAGGTTTTACAGGAAGACTTTGTCTATAAAATAATGTATTTCATGGATAGATAATAAAACAATGATTCTGATGTCTTAGTGATGATAAAGTCAGAATTAGAAAATAGATCTAGGAAGTTATACGTCATATTTTAGATATACAAAATATACAAATATAAATTAATATTAATTAAAAATAAATTAGAAAAATATGCCTTTTTATTAGATTAAAAAATTTTAATATCTTATGAAAGGATAGAGAGAATTAATGGAGCTAAGATAAGTAACAATATGAAAGATATGCAAAAGCTTTAGGTAGAATGGCATACCATTTTTATGGATTGGAAGGCAGTAAAAATGCTTAACAGACCTTAAAGTTTTTCTCTTCATATAAATCAGTAAATGCTCTGAGTATTTGTGTGTGTTTGTATGTTTATGTGTGTGAATATGTGAGTGTGTGCAGGTGTATATGTGAACATATGTGTGTCTGTGTGAGGCTGTGTGTGTGTGAATGTGTAAAGGTGTATATGTGAATGTGTGTGTATGTGTGTATGTGTGTATGTGTGTGTATGTGTGCGTGTGTGTGTGTGTGTGTGTGTGTGTGTGTGTCAGAGCTAGAAGCTGGAAGATGTCACAGGCTTCCTGACAAGCTTGTCTAGTTAATTCAGTGAACTCCAGTTAAGTATGTATTCAAATACACACACACACACACACACACACACACACACACACACACACACACACGGAATGATGAACATGAAATTCAGAGTAGTGGTTAGTTGTGGTAGGTAAGTTATGAATGAAATGTGACAAGATCACAAAATGGTCTTAGTGTTATTAAATTGATAGTGACTTTTCATTTATTATTAAACTTCTGAAATCTATATTACTTAATATCTATATATTTTATAAATAGCTCACACATTACACAGGGTTCTAAATTTGCTTGCTCAAATGACATTATCAAGCAAAATTTCAAACATAATAGGTAACAACATACAAAAAGAACCAGAATGAAGAATAGAAGAAAAATTCAGCAGAAATTGATATCAATTAACACCTGGACAGTATGCTATTATTAAAATCACCTGCAAGGTATAGATGATTTCACCATTAGACATAAGAACTGAATATATGGTAAACGAATGCCTTTTCATAACTGAGTACCTTCGGGTGTTAAAAACAAAACAAAACAAAACTCAGACTTTGTGTTGACAGTCATGGGATTTCATGTTCATGAGAACATTGACTAGCCAAAGAAGTGTGTTGCAGTACTCCGAAGCAATCCCTACTCAAGTCACTCTCTTATTCAGTGGGTGATATGACTTCCTTTTATCTCCTGTACTCTTCAGTCAATCAGTCACCCTTCTTGGTTCACATTTTTAGATAACAGATTGTTCCTGAGGGCATCTGAGTGTTGGAAAACTCAGGTGAGAAATGGCTAAGTTTGATACCAGGCTGCTGCTATGGGTAAAAGAGTTTGACAGGTGGATAGTGTAAGGAAAGGAGGGTACCACAGAAAGACTAGATAATGCAGTGTCCATCATTCATTTGGAATAGTGTCTTCCATAGAATTCTCAGTGTCTTCTGTTGTATCTCATAGAAGTGAATCTCTGATTTCCTGATGATGAATCGGTAGGTAGGTAGCTTGGGCACATTTTTCTCCCTTTTGGAATTTTTTTCAAGTTTCTGTTCTTGCATTCCCCACACTCAAAGTAAGAAAATCTCTTACAGTGCTATCATTTCTGCCCAAAGTACATCCGGATATATACTGTACAGACTGCTCATAGAGACTAAAATTAAATCTTTCTCTTCTCCAATCCCTGAATATGATAGCAAAAATTAATTAAATAATAATTGATCACTAATACAAACCATTCATTTGCGTTTCGTGAAAATAAACTCAGCTACAAAGCAAATGAGAAGGAATTGAATTATTTGACTGAAGTAAACCACTGCTCTATGGGAAAGATTCATTTGCTTTGAGTACTTTGAAGGGCTTTCCATCTCATTTTAATGGAAAATACAAAGAGATGATTTTGATACTACAAACTTAATCATAAAGAAAAGTATTAGATATTCTTTTCTTGCTCTTATGTAACAATGTAAGTAGTTGAGTATTTTTAATTCACTAAAAATGTGTTGGTGGCTGCGAGGAACTAGAGTTTCAGTTCTTACTCTGCCATGACATTGATAAGTAATCTGACCTGAATCTGACTTGCTGTCCATCTCCAGAGAGAATGTCTTGTAGCAGTGCTGTAGAAGAAAGAACAAGAAGGTCTTCATTTCATCATGCATCCTTTACAGGTAACCTCAAAAGTCTCAAACTGAAATGATTCTTGAGATACTAAAACTATGTTTGTAACCTCTAACATGCTATATACCTAAGCACGTAGTAAGCATTCAAAATAATTAGTTTTTATCAATGAACACAAGCGTATGTGAAACTTCTGACTTAACCTTTTAATTTTCCATGTTTCCTCCAGATTCATTGTATAATTAAAATCTTCACTTCCCATTACTCTCAAAATAGTACCTCCAAAACCCTCTTCTAGAAAGATATAGAAAAATAAAGTAGATAGTAGAATTAAAAGTTCAATATTCATGTTTATCATGAGATGTCTGTGAGGCTGGGAAAATGGCTTAGTGGGAGTGAATAGTGAAGATATGGTTTTCAGCATCCACATACATGCCTGCCTCTTCTCCTAGAACTCTGTAAGTGGAGGCAGGGAATCCTAGAGCAAGGTAGGCTAATTACACAAGCTGCATGGTCCTCCTATGGCCTCAGCAAGAGGACCTGCCTCGGTGTATGAAGTGGAGAGTGATGAAAGAAGACACTGATGCCAATCTCTGGTTTCCACATGCCAATGAACAAAGGTACATACTATCATATAGTATCATATATGTGCGTGCGTGCGTGCGTGCGTGTGTGTGTGTGTGTGTGTGTGTGTGTGTGTGTGTGTGTATCTTCTACGCCATACAAATATACATATAAAAAGAGATACAGAAGTGTGGGAAAGGAAGAGATAGAAATAGAGAGAGGCAGGAGCAGACTAGCATGAATTTCGTTTATTTATCCCAGCTTACTTTGGACTCACTTCTCTTTTAACCAGCATGAAATGACCAGCAGACAGGAGGAGGAGCCTGTTACCACAGAGACTGGGTGGATCTGGCAACTATGACAGTTTTCAAGTTTATTAAGTGATGTCTACTTGAGTCTTTACAGTGTTTTTAGAATTTGTTTTTATGAAGACATTGTAGAGACATTTTCCAGTACAGGATATTATAGCAGAAATCCTTCAAGACCATGGAGACCACTTTATATAGACTTGCTTGGGTTTCTTTTAGATTTTCTATGTTTCATTCAATTATCACTTTATTACATGTGTGCTTTTTGTTTCTAAGAGAAGTGATGTGCCTCCTTATGTGTCACAAGGAAAGAGTACACTGTAACAAAAGCAAGGAACACAGTTCCTAGATAATATTCAAATTCTGGGAAGAGACTGGTGTGATGGTTTGAGTCTCTACAGGATCACTATGCTGCCAGAATTTAGAGGATGAATGTGAGAACTACAAAGACAGAAGGAGAGAAGCAGATGGGAATGTCAGAGGGTACAAATCAACTCATGTGCTACACTTTTAAAACACGGGGAGGTGAAGGAAAGGACCGGAAATGGTTGTAGCCAAAAATATTCACAATTTCCTTTAAAAAAATCCAGCTCCTTCTGCAAGTAAATACCATCCAACTGTCTACTGTGCTTCAGACTCTTTAACCTTGACAGCATTTACCTCCATCCGGGATCAAAACAGGGTTCTGTACATTCTCCCAATGCTATTCAACAGAATCTTTTTTGTTTATGGACAGTCCAGAATTAGGTCAATATAATTCTGTAATTTATTGAGACATCAACTCTGCAAACTTAGTTGGAGCCTGGAAGGACAAGCAACATCTCTCTCTCTCTCTCTCTCTCTCTCTCTCTCTCTCTCTCTCTCTCTCTCTCTCTGTTGAAAGATGCAGTGACTTCATGCAGAGAACGTTTCAAGGAGTTTTGTTCAGATGATCAATACATTTCTATATTTATAACCCTAATCAGAGCCCATCTGCGTTTCTGCTAAAGTACTAATCAATGAGACAGTCACATAATCTAAATTATAAACTTTATTGCATTGATCTTTTTGTTCTACTTGTTATTCAGACCACAGAAATAATTAAATATTTTCATTTTAATAACTACAACTTGACACAAAATCATTTCTTGGGAAATGTTTCCCCAACGTCAAGACCATGACATCTAACATTCAGTTCTATCATTTCTCATTCTAATTATTAGACTGTAGCAGACACAGACTTATTTTAAATGCTCTAGTCTTGAAACTTGCCAGCTGCTCTCCGGGCCATACATAGAAACCCAGGCAGCTGCCTACAGCTGACCTCAATGGCACAGTCACACAGAGCCTGGTGTCCACCATATAGACTCCAGCCTCACAGCATAAATCCTGCAGGGTCATCTATAAATGCATGCAATTCACCAGGTTTCACCTGCTGTTGTTTTGCTGAGGCAAGTGGCTGCTGCCATTACTCATGCAAAAGCAAGCATCTTTGAAACTTCAACTACATTTTATTTACTTTTTTAAAGATTTATTTATTTAATTTATATAAGTACACTGTAGCAGTCTTCAGAGACACCAGAAGAGGGCATCAGATCCCCATTACAGATGGTTGTGAGCCACATTTGGTTGCTGGGAATTGAACTCATGATCTCTGGAAGAATAGTTTACTCTCTTAACCACTGAGCCATCTCTCCAGCCCCTACATTTTATTTTTACTTCAACGCAGTGCAGCTAGTGAATTTTGACTGATTCCATCTAAGCATGGGAGAGGACTAAAAGAAATAACTGTAGATATGTGACATTTTAGAAGGAAGAAAGAAAAGCTTAGCACTGTTGAAGAGGACATGTTTCCTTCTGTACAATGGGGCCAAGCCATTCAATTCCCACTGGCTTAAGGACAGTTATAATGGTTGGTAAAGAAAGTATACAACCCTCTCCGTTTTCTCTGTCACCTTCAAGTCACCAGTTATGGCTATGCATGTTCTTCCGGAAGGCAGCTTTGCTTTGAGAGAGATGAACAGGACCTAAAGGTGTGTAAATGCTCAGTATCTATACTTTGTCTCTGAGGATCCTGCTGACGTCATTTATGTATATGGTGTTTCCACTCTGGGATGAATATGAAGTTTGTGACCTTTAGGATTTCTCAGTCACAAGTTTTCTGAGTCACAATCTTTAGTTCTAGAAGGCTGTCTTACACTCTCCAAAGGACTAAGTCTGTCAACATTGCTTTCCACATAACCAAATTCCCCATCTGTAGAAAATGAAAAGGATGAGTTTTAACACTCAACATTTCTAATTGTAACAGTGCATATTTGTCATGACACTGCTGTGGCTTTTATATAAACCAAGATTGTAATCATTTATTAAGAAGACAGATATTAAAAACTCCATTATTTCTATGTCACAATTTATGCATTTTTGTTCCTGTGTATTTTAGGTCAATATTCTCTACACAGTATGTGTTACCAGCATGCAAAATATATTTGTAAAAATATATTTAATCTGCATTTGCTGTCATGAGTAATCTTTAAATGGCCACAAAGCCTTTAGACTAACAATTATATTAGCTTTATTACAAATGTAAGATGTGTTGTGTTTCCACCTTACCCCACTTGTAAAGGCTGTCATTCATAAAATAAATGACAACGAGTGCTGAGAAGGATGGGAAGACATGAAACTCTTCCAGATTCTACAAAGCGCTTTGCTTGTTTTCCTTTATGAATGTATACATTTAAAATTATTTCTGATGACGATGAGGACAGTAGTGGTGGTGTTGTGTATATGGAGAGATGTCTGATATGTGTACAAGTATGACCATGGTACATGTGCAGAGGTAAGAGGACATCTTTTGGGAGTCAGTTATCGCCTTCTACATGAATTCCCAGACCTCAAATACATATTGTTCAGCCTGCATCCTTAGTGTAGCTCACTGTTGAAGCATTTCACTTTGTCTGATTAAAAACAAACTAAAAACAGCAGCACCAGCAACAACAACAATAACGACAAACAACAGAAATTCAACATTATCACTGGCAGATCCGAAGCAGCTAAACAGAAGGAATTTCAACAATAGCATACAGTAGCAGGGAATACTTAGTAAACAAAGCTGTGTGTGATAGTTTGAATAGGGAAGGCCCACATAGGCTCATTTATTGGAATGTTTGGTTTCCAGATGGTGGAACTTTTCTGAAGGATTTGGAGGTGTGGCCTTGTGGGAGGTATGTCAGTGGGGATTAGTTTGCAACTTCAAAAGTCCATATCAGGTCCAGGGTCTCTTTGTCTCTCTGTCTCTGTCTCTGTCTCTGTCTCTGTCTCTGTCTCTCTCTCTCTCTCTCTCTCTCTCTCTCTCTCTCTCTCTCTCTCTTTCTCCAACAAATATATAAAGTCACAGCCACTACTTCGGTACCATACCTGTCTTCCTGCTAACACACTCACTTATATAATGTGCGTGGACATGTGGGCACACTTTTTCAAACAATAAGAAACTTAAATGCTTCCTTTTACGGGTGCCCTTGTTCACACAGTCACTTAACGGCAATATAGCTGTTATTGTAAGATAGGCATAAATCTAGCTAGTGCAGAACTGACATTTCATAAGCAATAGGATTTTCAACAGTAAGAAACATAAAATTTCAAAGCACTTTATTTGAAGTTACCAGTACCTTTAAACTTTACTGGACTTATACAATAACAGAAAATGTAAACGTTGAACTAAGTAGAAACCTGAATGGACTATTTAGGTCAAAACGTGCATTTAATTTTCTCCATATCATGTTTTCTATCTATAGGACTTGACTGGCCTATTTAAAAGTAACTCCAAAGGTTCTGATAATTTATCCTGTATCGAGCTAGCTTCTACTGTTCGGTATAGTATCAATCTGGAGTTTATTTCTATACAGTAGAGTTGCTGCTACACAGCGGTTAGATCCCATGGATTCAAAGATATATTTATTTTCATGTGAACAGACACAAATCCTTGTAACATTGAGCACCTCTTGGTCATAGATGTATAATACTTTTTGTGCTCTGGAAACAGATCTGGAGTCATGTTCATGATTATACAAGTTAAAGTCCTCCAACGCAATATGCCACCCTTCTAGTGGCAGTAGGACCTCGAAAATGGATAAACCACAGTCTTATGAAGTAGCAAAGTTTATTCAGAGCATCAGACAATTCATACTCTGAATGTTAAGGGGAGTCATATGAATAAAGTGTCCAATCACAAGGGCAAGATGCATGTGGTTATTTGTGTATGTGTGTGGTGATGAACTGCATGTGACAATCATGCTTTTCCATGGAGGTATATAAGCACATGAGTAATCTGATATAAACTCATTCTTATCCTCTATGCCTGGAAGAGGCACAGAATCATTGTTCAAGAATAACTCTGTATTTTTGAAGAAAATGTAATCACAAGACTCTATTTCTTGAAGTTTCCTTACAAGAACTCAGAAATTTCCCCATATGACTCCATTCTTGACCCTTACTATGACAATGATGAGTATATTCTTTAGTAAAAAATATTTAGCAATAATGAAAAATAACACATTATCATTTAGAATATGATGCCAGGTACAAATACACATCTGAGGGTTGTTTAATTATTTGTATCTAGTACACTTTTACACTCAAATATCCTAAACCCAAGCTTTCAGTGCTATGTAAATGATTAGTGATAATATGGTTTGACATTTCAGTGACAGCTCAAATACACCTATGCACAAGAAGTAAAAGTGTCTCTTTGTCTACAACCTTTAGTTTTTCAGTTCTAAATTGTTAGTGGTGAAATGCCATTTAATATCACATTTTATCCTGGAATAGGAACTTCTACTGTGAATAACATAGCAATACCAAGTCAGTAGTGTTTCAGATAAAACCAAACTCATTTCTCTTTCACATTAACAGAGTTTCTGCAAATGATCTCAAGTCCAGGGTCCATTTACCTTATTTCTCTTTTACAACTTATAATCTATTTATTGACATGTTTTAAAATAGCTCACAGGCATCAACCCAAAGGATAAAGAACAAACTAGATAGCAAGTGGTATGAACAGAGCAGATCAATATTCAGTGTGTCAAGTGACCACAACAATACCTAATGCTTCATTATATGTCCACCTCCACCATATACTAGGAAAAATAGTCTCTGTAGGTATAGGCATATAGCTGGGTAATGTTGGTGGATAGGAAAGAAGAAAAGAACTACCTGAACTTAAAAGAGCAAAATCAACAATCGAAGAGAATTAACACTGTACTAATATCCCCCTGAATATTAATTGGGTTAATTTCAATTTATATTATAGTTAATATTCATTCTAGACCAAAATTTACATACTTGATTAAGGTGCCACATAGATATAAGCCCAACGAACAATCTGAGAGTATTAAAAACAAAGAATATTTTTAGATGAACATTTTTATGTTTCAGTGTGATACGTCTATAATTTATGTTATTTCCTTAGTAAAACACTCCCAATGTTCAAGCGCTACATCAGAGAGAATTATAATCTTAAGGTTTTTGATATACTTTTACCAAAATATCCTCTGAAACTTTTGCTAATTTATACTTTAATAGAAAATTTGCCAGGAAGAGATTCTGTGATTTTCCACAGCACTTTATTGAGGTGTAAATTATTTGCTATAAAAGTCACCCAGTGACATTTATCCTTCAGTGGTTTTTTGCAGATTTATGGAGTTCTGAGTATCATCACGTTATTAAAACATTCCCATCCCATCATCCTAAAATCATCTCCCTTTGCCCACTTGTAGTCAGTCTCTGCTCCTTTGTCTGAATAAAGCACTGTCTCCTAGGGATTTGACTTTTCAGCAATATCGTGTAACTAGAATTATCCAGTGTGTGTGTGTGTGTGTGTGTGTGTGTGTGTGTGTGTGTGTGTGTGTGTGAGAGAGAGAGAGAGAGAGAGAGAGAGAGAGAGAGAGAGAGAGAGAGAGAGAATTAGTTGTCTACTTTACAATGGTGCCTACATGGTGTGTCATGTATCTGTGGCCTATTGGTTATTGTGGTCAAATATTGTTACAGTGTACAATATGATTTTTTTTTACATTTTTATCAGCTGTTACTTATGTTTCTACAATTATGAGGTAAAACATTTAAAGAAATTTTTGTCCAACTCTTTGAAATGAGTTGAACTTACATTATTTCTCAGTTTTTTTTGTTCTTTCCTCTTCTCTTCTTTTCTTTTCTTTTCTTTTATCTTGAGAGCACCAAGGGTCCAAGTTAGTTGAATTAGTTGTTCTTCCTGTGCAGTTTCTATCCCCTTTGGGGCCTGTAGTCCTTCCTCCTATTCTTCCTTAAGAGTCCTCAAGCTCCTTCTACTCTTTGACTATTGAACATACATGGATAGTTATACTTTTCTTAGTAAATAAATATTAACTGAGAACACATACATCCAGTCATATAATTATATGAAAAATGACAATCTACCATACACTTAAGAAAATCAGAGGTTTCCTTTTCAGAAATAGTGTTAAATTAAAATGATACACGACCAATGCCAATTCCATGAAATAACTCTTTTGCTGCTTTTGCTCACGTAGGATTAGGAGCTGATATATTCTTATTTGGTACACAAGATATTGTTTAAAAAGAAATTAGAAATTTTATGATTATGATTGAAGTGTGCTACATACACTTTCTACTATAAATTTAATATATGTGTATGGTAGTATTTTCCAACCCTCTATTACATACCAAAAACTACTTGGAACTAAGGAAAGAAAATAAATATAAACATGATTGTCATGTGGAAGGAGCTTTGTCACATAACAAGTTGGTCACAAGATAATGGTATGTATGAACGGGATGAACTCCTCAGTCAATAGTCTGCCTCCTTTACAATAGGAAGGCCAAGAAAGGTGCTAAGGGGAAAAATTAAAACCCAGGGAAAGTCTGAATGATAAGGAAAAGAGAAAGAGACCAATAGAGAGGAGACAGTAAATATACAACGTCCTGAGTCATCAGGACTTGAATTCACTGAAAAAAATCAAGTCATTTGTATAGGCCAACCTTAAGAAAAAGGAACATTGCAACAGAAGAAGATGCAACTCTGAAAATTTACAAAAGGGACTGTTGTGAACAAGAGAAATAAGTGTAAAGTTGTCACTATGTTACATTCTTATCCATTAGACTGTGATGAAAATTGTAACAGAAAAGGGGAAATTTTAATTTATTCCTACTAGAAATAGAACTTAGTACAACTTTTGTGAAATTTTTGGTATTACTAATATTTTAGGTGTACCCAGTATACCTTTTAATTATAAAAGTACACTGTTGTGTGAAAATACATGATGTACCCATACCTTAAAAATTGGATGCATACAGCTTCAAGGAGTTTTCCTGTACAACTCCTCTCGTATTATTATACACATTGACACATGTTGTAATACTAGCATATCTGCCTACCTACTCACTTACCTGCATCCCAAATCTCCATCTGCCATTCATCCATATCATTGCATTTTGGTAAATGAAAGGTCATTTTACAGAAGAAAAGGCAAAAGCAGTCTAAAGACGTGTGCTCCCAGGGAAATCGTGTTTAGAAGACATTACCAAGTATAGTAATTTTTCCTAATAAGTGTTATATATTTAAAATAGTTTGCTGACCTTCTAAGTGAATTTTTCTTCTGTAGATGATTTCAGATAGAAACAGATACACAGTCAGAGTAGAAATCTGTGCTTCAGCCAGTGGGCAGAGGTCAGGATAGTTTCTGTGTCCCACCACCTGTTTCAAGCAGGGGCTTTATTGGTGTTTACAGTGCAAATGCTAAACTGGTGACCTGAGTTTTCCATGATTCCTCTGCCAACGTGTTCTAGGGATGTGCTAGGATTGCAAAAGCTCACGACTCCATCTGGTCTTTTGCAAGGGTTCTGGGGATCTGAACACTGATTTTCAGATAAAGGGCTTCATCCAGGGAGCCATCTCTCTAGCCCATGTAGATGATTAAGTTCCAAACAAAAATAGGTGGAATGTTAAAGACTTGGCTGTAAATCTTTGCACTTAGCATGATAATTGGTTACCAATGAAGCATTATGAGTTAAGTCAGAGAGTATAGAGTATTATTGTTTTGGTCAAGGTCCCTGCAGACAACAGATGGTGCAATAAAGTTAGGGAAATTTAAGGAGTATCTAATGAGGAGATATTTTGCAAAGGTGTGGCAAGGGGTTGAAAAACCATATGTAGCAGTGCAGTAATGTTTCTTTTTTTCTTTCTTTCTTTCTTTTTTTTTGCTTTAAAAGGCAGTGCTAAACATTCTTTTTTAGTTTAAAATAGAATAGAGTGTTATCAGAAAATGAAAACTCTCTTCTGTAGTAGAGTCCCTAGAGTTCTTCAATGGGCACTGAAGCCATTTATCAACAGCAAACTACAGCAACTCTACCAGGAGAGCTGGGAGAATAGCACTTCACTGCCTCCCTCCTGGCTCCTTGCTGGTGATCCCTATTGGCTGATAATAAACTGCATTTAAAATAAGCTTCTTATAACTGAGAAAGATAGACAGTAAATCTAGTGAGGTAAATGGGCAACAGTGTGTATCGTAACTGATTGCAATTCTAAACACCACAAGATATCAACTGTGTGAACTATGTAAGTTTGTTTTCTGGGCTTTAGATATTTTGTATGTTGTATCAGATAGTGTCTAGTCCAGAGACAGAAAAGTCAGGAGTAACTGGAGATAAGGAATTCTAAGCTAGCTACTTCCTAAACTGAGTTAAAGCATCTAAGGGTTTGAAGTAACAAACACAGGATTCTACCACTACCTTGGGACACAGGGATGGTGAGAAAAATTAAAAACTGCAAGAACTTTTTCTAAGATAGAAATTCAGAACTCTGGCAGAATGTGGTCACCATAAGAAAAAAATGACTCCCAGGGGCTTCTCCTGGGGCACAACTAGCCCCTAAAGTCGATCAGATGGGCACTACCCAATGTATTTTTCTAAACTGAGCACAAGAACAGCCACCCCCTGCTTATTGACAATGTCTAATACTGAGCCAGTTGTAGCGAACTGGCTTCTAGGTCCCCAAATAGCACAAAGTATCACAAGAACAGCAAACTGGAACTTGAATTATAATAAATCCATAACTGGAATGTGTAAATGAGCATAATAAGAATAACTTTAATTATTATCATTTAAACACCAATTATTAAGAGCAAAGCATATTGTTAAATACTTAATAAGTATTATCTTACTCATATCTCATTGAAATTACATTTAGAGGACTGTAGTAGACACTTTACCCATGAAGGAATGAGGAAGATATATTAATACCACACTAAAAATACCAAAATATCTCTGTAGACCCCCAGACATATTTAACATTTAACACATAATATGCTGAATTTCCCAGTCTCCTTAATTTCATGGCTAACTAGTCATATGGGCTGACCAGTCTTATGGGCTAACCAGTCATACTGGCTAACCAGTCACTTTATTTTGCTTTAAGACTTACCAGAAGTGTAGTATCTAGTAGTGTTGCCAGACTGAGGTTGTAACCTTGCAATGCCACACGATCCCAACAATGTGTCCTTTATGCAATCTGTGATACCAGCCTGACCAGATTTTCCTATCTTTCTATGTATTATAAATATCTACAGTGTGAAACTGGAGTATTCTACATTAATAGTGACAACGTTACTACAAATGTCAATAAATGGAACTACACCCATTTTTAGTGAATTTATATTAGTGAATAATTTTCATTTGTCCTTTTAAACATAATCCATTCTCCATTGCCTTTTGATTTTCTGTGGGCTGCTCATGTTGGGTTTGTTGTTTTACTTTTTATGTTTGGTTACAATTTGCATGCTTTAAGACAAGGTCCTGATATTTTGTCCAGATGACCCTTGAACTGATGACTCCTTTGCCTTGGCTTCACAAGTGCTTCAGCGAAAGTTTTATGCCAGCCCCTGAAGCTCACAGGCCTGTGACTTCTCTTGATCTTAAAACTATAAGGAAACCAAGACTGATTTTGAACTTTAAAGTTAATAATTTGCCTTATTTTCTCCAAACCCTTACTGCAGATTTGTAAGTTTATTGAACTGAAGATTAAACGTACCAATGGCAGTTATGAAAGTTGAAAATTCACATTAACTTTTCCTTCCCCAGTGTCAGAGAAAGCAGGTAAGGCTTCCATGTTCCCTTAGCAAGCAGAACAGCTGAGGGAGTAGTGTGTCTGCACCCCCATAACGGTCCTCTGTGAGGATGAATAAATGCTAAGAACTATGACTTCCTCTATGCTGGTTTACTCCTTTGGATACAGAAAGGATGACAAAAAGATGACAAAGGTTCACAATTGTTTCGGACTATATCTTAGACATAATCTAATGTAAGCAAAGCTAATTTAAAATCATCCTAAGATATTTTTTCACAAGTGGACTCATTGCAGTTCTTGTAGCAGTGTCTTCACTGACAGTGACAGGGCTGCCACAATGTGTCAAGTGTTCATCCTGTGTGCTTCTCTGTGCAGCCACTACAGCCTTGTTTATAGAAACTAGTAGCTTTACTGATACTTGATACTCAAAATGTACGAAACCTAAAGTAAAGCAAACAAGTTAGAATAGACTTTTCTTTTACAGTTTTAAAATAGTAATTTTGAAGTTATTCACCACATGAATGTTGTGTTGGCATTATCCAAATAAATACAGGATTCTCATATTTTATTGCTAAAGGTATTGGGTAGTAGTGAAGAATAACTTAAAATAATAGAACCAGAATTTGGGGAATAGCACGCACATGAGGTTCATGCCCAAAGATTTGGCTTAGATTTTTAATGTCTTCTGTCATTTACACATGCATTTTTCTAGTTGAATTCTTTACTGAGAATTTTTCAATTAGCTTTTAATGGTGTGTTCCAATGGTAGATTTTCAAGTTTTTAGTGGATCACAACAAACTTGTGGTTTGAATATCTGATCTTCTGTTCAGTGACTTAGATTAGCCACTCACCATGGTCTAAATATTTATTAGTTTCCTACCCTTTTGTTGAATTGAACATTAAGAATGTTCTGTCTGATGTATTGATCTAAAGATAAAATAGCGTGATTGAATTGTTTTACAGGACATTTATTTTAGGATGTGAAGGTCAACGTCCAGTTGCTGTGTAGATAAATTTCTGTCTATAGTTAAAGTCAGCCCAGGCTCACAAATAAATTAGGTATAACATTGTTTTGGTAAAAGACTTTGATTAGAGGCAAAGAACTGTTTTTCTCCTTTAGCACTATGAAAGACAAATATTGAAAGAGATAGTTTAGTGTATCAAAATAATATTTAACATCTGGAGGAAAGAAAAATTAGTTCACTTTAATGTTGCAAATATTTTTGTATTTCTAGGAGCAGGGTGAAGATGCTAAAAAATAAATGATAGATCAACTTTGAAAAATTTTCAGCCAAATCTGTATGACTACTTCATTTTTCTCTGTTAATGTAGTGCGATTAAACACCAATGCATAATGAGCAATGATCAAATTTGTTATTTCCTATTTGTTCATCATTTTCATTGAATACAATATTATATCCAGTAATTAAAATATTTTATGAAATGACTTTCACATGGCATTTGTGAAAGGTTGAAGTATTATATAACATTCCCTAATCTTACTTATTTAATCCTTGTCCTCCTTCAATATCTACTTTGTAACCATTTACCTTGCTTAATAAATATTTATATTTTTAACTCTGTCCTTGACTAAAGTCTTTTTTTGTGCTACTTTTTGTTCTTCTTCATAATTAATATATATGTATATATGATATAAATTAGCCTATAGAAGACTGTATGTACAGCTGTAGACCTCTACATATAGGATATAAATTATCCCAAAGATAACAATACAAACAACTCTGGACCTCATTTCTGAGTTACAAACTTGTCTAAACAGAATCTGGATGGTTATTGGCTATCACAAAGGTGACTCAAAGTCAAAATGTCTAAGCATGAATTTACAGTCTTCACTAAAAACATTGGCTCCCTGATAATGTTTCCTACCTTATGAAAGGCAAGGCATTTCATTGCAATTGAAGTCATTCAACCCCAAATCTTGGAATCAAGCATTGCATCTCCCTCTGTTCCTACAGCCATCCAATATATACCCAAGACCTTATTATTTTATTCATATAAATATAAAAATGTCATATTTATAATGTTAGCCAAAAGGCTTCAGAACATGAATTAAGTATTTTCTCTATACCTAAGATAAATCAATCATTGTAAAGAATTGAACAGACACGATCTACTAGATGGATTGTTTATTACTGGAATTTCTGCTAACTTTTAAATTCTAAGTTTTCCAACTTTAGACAATTTTTAGAAAGGAATGATTTATAAACTTTATTAAGTTTATACATTTATTTATCTATTTATTAACAGGATAAAATGTGACTGATTGGATAACTCCAAATTTTCAGTTGCTTACAATTCTGGATATATATATGGTTTCTGCTACATGTTTATCTTCTGCAGATAAAGGCACTTTTGTGCACTCCTAATAACCAAAGAACCAAGCAACAGAAGACAATATTATCAAGAACAGTGTGGTGGTTTGAATATGCTTGGTCCATGGGAAGTGAGACTATTAGTAGGTGTGTCCTTGTTGGAGTAGGTGTGGTCTTGTAGGAGGAATGCATCATTGTGGGGGTTTGAAGCTCTAGCAAATGTGCAATTGACTTTCCTTTTGGCTACCTACAAGAGATAGTTTCCTGCTGCCGCCTTCGGATGCAAATTTAGAACTCTGGACTCTTCTGACTCTTTCTCATTCTCTGGCTTGCTCTGCCTCATCTGTGTCAAGCTTATTGTTTCTGTAACCTATCTCTGTAAAACTGCCCTGGTTAAAATACCACATACAACCCATACCACAAAGGACCTCTCTCTCTCTCTCTCTCTCTCTCTCTCTCTCTCTCTCTCTCTCTCTCTCTCCCCCCTTCTCTCTTTCCTCTTCAATAGCTTACCTTTCCTGTGTTTTTCTTCTGTGACTTGGGGAGATACTGTCTTTGACCCATTCTGTCATTCACTCTTGTGGCGCCCAACCTCGACCAGCAAGGAAAACACGACCAGCGAAGATCTTCTTCAAGCAGTTTTACTCGGGAAACTTGATACAATCTTCTGTGCTCTAACTGAGATGTCCTATGTCCTTGTAATGACTTGAAGTGAAGAGAATGTTCAGTGATAGCACCACACTTAAATAGCTAGTGCTGGCCAATCTCAGCAAGCCACGTGGGGATAGCGGATTGGTTGTACTATGTGGAAGCGACCAGGCCAAGCAGGAACGGCCAAATAAGGAGCTGAAGGCAGAAACCGGCACCATCCCCGGGGGCGGGACCTCACAGCTCCCTACACACTCTGATTCATCACTTTGTATTCCCCTTAAGTAGACATCATTTTAAACATGATTCCATTTTGTAGAAACAAATTAACTTTACTGTCACTGTTAAAAATTAAAGGTGTGTGCTAAGGGCATGTCTGTATTTCAGCCAGATGATACTATAACCGAGGGCTTCTCCAAATTCTGGCAGAATCATATCTTTGGATCCCCTGACAGAGTAGCCATGGTTGTTAGATTAAAATTCCTCTACAGGGTACTCCTTGGGGGAACTTCATTAAAAGTGAATCTTATCTAAGAAATAGACCCCATCTTCAAATATACATTTCAGAATACTGAAAATCGTATCTCCTTTATATGAAGGCAACACCCTTAGTCTTCATCTGTCTCTGGTAGGATTCTGTCACTTTGTAGTGGGATGAAATCTAACAAAGGCTTTGAAGTTACTGTCTCGTTCTTGTGAACTATTCTGTTTTTAGTTCACTCTGAAATAGTGTGCTATGTATAAACACTTGCCCATTTTTAAAGAGTGATTAGAAGCAGACCAAGTCTTTTTCCTCAAAGAAATAGTATTTTCTAAGAAATTTAACCTGTGTGAAAGAAGAAACAATGTAATAAAATTTAAAAGTAGTGTTTCATCATCACTATGATTTCTATTTTTTCAGTCTATCCCACAGCAACTAAGTCAAATGTGGCCTGTGACTCTGGAAGGCTTTCTTAATGAAGCTATTCATGTTCTGAACATTATTTTCTAACTGCCCAATTTTTTAAAAGTTGCTTTTCCATTCAATAGTCATGCAAAATGTTTAATGTTATTCTTAAGTGCCACACTGAGTAATTGCAACTCCACTGTTAGAGTACAGTGTGTTTGATTGACCACAGCTACAGGAATTTTGTTTAAATTCTTCACTAGGGAAAATAAAACACTCAGAATCTTCCTTCCTTCCTTCCTTCCTTATTTTCTTTCTTTTATATTCTTCACTTTACACCCTACTGACTGCCTCCTCCCAGGGTCTGCTCCTCCCCAACCCCTCTTCTCTTCTGAATAGGTGGGCACCCCACTGGGTGTCTCCAACCCTAGCACATCAAGTTTCCATGGGGCTGGGTGCATCATCTTTCACTGAAGCCACACAGGACATCCAAGCTTAAAGAACATATCCCACAGACAGGCAACAGCTTTTAGGACAGCCCCTACTCCAATTGTTCCAGACCCACATGAAGACCAAGATACACATCTGCTACATACGTGAGAGGAGGCCCATGTCAAACCAGTATATGCTCTTTGCTTGGGGGTTCAGTCTCTGAGACTTCTAAGGGTCCAGGTTAGTCTACTTAGTTAGTCTTCCTATCCTCTTCAGGGCCCACAATCTTTCCCATTATTCTTATATAAGAGTCCCCAAGCTCCATCCACTGATTGGCTGTATGTGTGTCTACATCTGTCTGAATCAACTGCTGGGTGCAACCTCTCAAAGACAAACATACTAGACCCCTCTCTACAAGCATAACAGAGCATCATTAATAGTATTAGGGATTGGTGCTTACCCATGAGATGGGTCTCAAGTTGGGCATATTATTGGTTGGCAATTCCCTCAGTCTTTCCTCCATCCCCATCCTTGCACTGCTTGTAGACAGAAATTCGGTGTCCCTATTGCTCCACTGGGGTTCCTTCCTGGCTACAGAAGGTGGCCTCTTTACATAGAACCCTTTCTTAAAGCTACAGCTAAGCCATATTACATAGCTTAGCAAGCATAGATGGCATCCCATTACTATATATCACTGTTAAAATCATATAAGAAATAGCCACAAGCCCCCAGTGCCAACCTGTAAAAGCACTTCATGCATTAAAAGACTTTTTAGTGAAAGGGGCTTATAAATCAAAGACCGGAAAACAAAACAAAACAAAACAAAACAAAACAAAACAGTGTCCAACATGATGAATTCCCATTATCACACAGGATCTTATAACAACAATAAAATAAAACCACACCTCCAATTTTCAATGCGTGTTAACTATCATTTTGATATCATAGTAGCATTTGTAAAATTAACTATTTTTTTTGGTTTCTTGAATTGGGGTATCCACATGTTAATTTACATACATAGTATATCAGTTGCCTTCCTGGCTTTATGAGTAAGTACCATGACCAAGGCAATTTATACAAAGCAAAGGGATCAGAGTACACCATGACATAGCAGAGGGACAGCAGGCACTGCAGCATGAAGAGAGAGAATGAACCCCCCAAGCATGGAGCAAAGAATGAACAGGAAAGGGCATGAAGCTTTTCAACTCAAAGCCTGCTCCCAGTGATAGATTTCCTCCAGCAAGTGTGAACCTCCTAAGCTTTCCAAATATCACCATTAATGATTACCAAATATTCAAATTACTTAGTCTATAGAGGACATGACTACCGTTTTGACTGATAACTCTAACAGGAAAAGTATTATTTCCTTCACAATGTATCTAAAACCACAATAGTTTGCAAAGCAAAATGGTCCTTAGAAGTCAAGCTTTGTAGTAGTCTGTCCAGTAACAATGATTCATGAATAGCTTGTACATATACTTTAAATAGTGACAGATAAGATTATGTTTGCTTATTGCCAAAGGGGTGTGTGTGTGTGTGTGTGTGTGTGTGTGTGTGTGTGTGTGTGTGTGTTGGAGACATTATTATTTTTTGCAATTTAGTTGATAAATGATAGGGCTCTTAAAAAAAAACCGACGGTATGCACTCAGGAACAAAAATATTCACAGAAGGAAATACAGAGACCAAGTTTAGAGCAGAGACTGAGTGAAAAGCCATCCAAATACTGCCCCACCTGGGGATCCAGATCATATATAGCCACCAAATCCAGACAATATTGCTATTGTCCAGAAGTACATGCTGAAAGGAGCCTGATATATCTGTCTCCTGAGAGGCTCAGCCAGAATGTGACAAATACAGAGGTGAATGCTAGCAGCCAACCATTGAACTGAGAATGAGGCCCTCAAAGGGGGAGTTAGAGAAAGGATTGAAGGAGCTGAAGGAGTTTGCAACCCCATAAGAACAATAATACCAACCAACTAGAGCTCCCAGGGAGTAGAGTACACATGGACTGACCTATCGCTCCAACTGCCTATGTGGCAGAAGATGGTATGCCTGGGCACCAATGGGAGGAGAAGTCCTTGGTCCTGCCGAGGCTGGACCTCCCAGTGTAGAGGAATGTCAGGGCAGGGAGTCAGGAAGTGGGGGGTGGGGGAAGAGATAGGGGTTTTATGGATGTTGAACTGGGAAAAGGAATAACATTTGAAATGTAAATAAAAACTATACAATAAAGAATTAAAAATAAATTAGCAAAAATAAATAAATAAATAAATAAATAAATAAATAAATAAATAAATAAATAAATGAAATGATGGAGAAAAATACTGGAAAAGGCTTCTCTGTTGTGTACTAGTAACTCCTAATCCAGTGTTTACTGCTGGTCCTGCATAGGAAATCCAGTTCTGTTTGTATCTGTAGATCATCAAAATTTACCTTATTTAAAAAATTTCACATCTTACTCTGATTAATATTAAAATGCAGAGTGAGGGAAGAGATATATATGGTGTCTTTTCTCTAAACTTGCGTTTGCACAGTGCAATAGTGCATAAGCCTGTGTTTATGGAATCAGTCCCTGGAATGGCCTTGTCAACACCAGGGGCTATTATTTGCCTAATCAGAGGACAAAAGCAGAGTGATTTGCATCTTTAAGTCAAACTCTCCTTGGGCCTCTGTTTTTGTTTACATCTCTAGCAGTTTGGTTGTACAGGGTCACAGTTTCTGATTTTGTAAGGACCGACAATCTTGAACTGAAACTCACATTTCCTGGGGATCTTTCAACACTGTGTAAACCTTTTGTGCCGCATACCAACACCGAGGAGCCTTTCATAAGAAACTTTGCTGTGTAATATGTTCTGTATACCTCCACAAACCCTGAGAGCTCTCACAGGTATCAACACAATCCACACACAGCCAAGCATGGGCCTCTCAGGTGTTGCATGTGAGATAAGAAGAGATTATTATTGATTTCTTCTTATGGAAATATTACCAACTACAGGAAGGTAAAAAAATGTACTAACATAAACTGCAGGGCTGGATGCCACTTTAATAGGTCACCAACTTTAAGGAGCATTGTGCCACAGAGGAATCCTTGAGGTATTTTTGTTTGTTTTTGTACAATAATGGGACTGTTTCACTGCCATTAATGCTGACATTCTCTAGCATGATTCTATCACTGAGAGAGCTGGAGAGCCTAAAGCATCAATAAAGTAACTTGTGACTATTACAGAAAGAAACTGAAGGCCAAAATGATCACAAGAGATAGGATGTATGTAATAGGATGAAAATGTTAATTACCAAGGGCTTACATAATGGCCTCCCAAAACAATTAGGTAGGGAGTTCAACCTTGCCTATAAAAATGTTATCTAATAGTGAACAACTATGTTTCCATTTGTGCTGGAATAAATCTTTTAGCAAAAGCAGGCTTATTACCTGGCTATCTCAATAGCAGCCTGGTCCCTGCACTATGTCTGTGGAACACAAGTCAGTGAGAAAACAATCTTAAGGGATTGCTGGACTCGAGGAATATCAGCCTTTCAACAATCCTGGAGGCCTGACTGCTGGGTAAGATCTTCAACTAAGTAAAGGAACGACTAAATGTCTTTAGGAAGAAGTTCCACCCTCCTCTTTAGAGATGATGAAGTACAATTTAGCCCAAAGACAAGAAAAAAATAATTTGCAGTTTCTTATGGCATTTATTAAGCCATTTCCTGTTCCTCCATTCACATGTCAGAGCCAGTATGAGGCATCACACTACAGGATTTCTTCAATGCCATTCCCTGGACTTCATGAAGTAAATAGCAAAGGTATGGGAAGATAACGGGATTCACTCAGAATCACTAAACATTTTGACAAAGGCAAGGCTGGGTCTGAGAAGCAACCACAACCAACTATAATCAAAAGTTAGCTCAGCAGGTGGACCGTGGCTGTGTGAATCTAAGATGGTAGTTTATACCGCTCTGCTCTGAAAGCACACTATAGAAATAATTTAGAAGATGAAACAGTGAGGCAAGGCAATATTTTTCTGAAAAGTCATCCACAAATAGAAAGATATCAGAAGTTCTGCCATCTGAGAAAGTGTGGATTTTTAAATGCGATTGTTTTGTTTTATTGCTTTGTTTTGTTTTCTGATTTTTTGGTTTTGCTTTTTTTCTGGAAGCTTAAGTGTTCAGAACATAAAAAAATGACACTATTGTGGGGGAAAGCAAATATTCAAAATCTAATTTATTTCTACATTAATATTATCTACATTTTTCTTTAGAAACCAATTAAAATAAACTATTTCCATATTGGAACGAAACTATAGGGCTGTGCTTATGAGATAAAGCAAATGCATAGCAGTAAGATGGACAATTTCAGCAAAAGCTCTTCAGTGATGAGCCATCCAAACATAGAGACTTCAGATACTATAAGTAACCACTGTAGGACTAAACACCGTTGTTATAGCACTGAGTCATTTTTGTTATTATTGTTACGGAACTGAGTATCACAGCGACTTTTACTGATGATCTGCTATGTGTCAGTATCTATGCAGGCACTGAACAGAGTACAAAACAGAAAAGGGTACCTTCCTTCTTATAAAGCTCACATGCTAAAGAAAAGGCACATGAAATGCAATTAAAATGTACCATATATTTTCCACAGTTGTAAATGGTTTTGCAGAGCCATCACAAGTGTGAAGCTGCTTCATAAATTTATTGCTGAAAAGCAAGAAAATAAGAAAATCTTATTGTCGAAGACCACTAATATGGCTACAAGTTTGTTCTACTGATGTGCAGGAATCATAATCACTAATTTTAAATCTTGTCCTAATATCCATGGACTTGATACAGACTTTATATAACTCATTATATGTAAATATTTTGATTTTGTTTCCTGATATACTTGGCTTTTACTATTTAAAAGGTGTGTTTTAGATTGCATGAACTTATTATGAGTTGACCAGTTTATTCCCTTTATATGAAATTTATAAAAATAGCATTGAATCTTATAATGAGTACTTTATGTGATTTTCTATCCTTTATAATAACCCTCCCTCTCCTGCTGTAATAATTGCTTAGAAAATAGGAGAAACTGAAAGTGTTTAAAATATACTTACTATCTCAGTGGGAATGGTTAACAAAAATACAAGGAGGATTGCACAAGCTATAAAACTTGTGTCTCTGCTCTTGTGTTAAGATGTGATCCCTCCCTCACCCTCTGCAGAGACTTGTTTGCCACTGAGAGTCACTGCTCAGGTTACCAATAGTCACAGTAGGACTGGCTGACTAACTCTTCCCCCATTCGATTAATACTGAATAATTAGGGAGATAAAGAGGAGGAAGATCAGCTTCCCCTGCTATTGAGTTCTGTCTGAACTGCACTTGCTTCTAAGTAAAGCTCTGCAGATGAGATGAACAAGAAGAGTCCAAAGGCACTGCAAGACGTACTCTGAGTTTTATATCCCACAAATGAACACCTTGGTTCAGTCAACATTCACAATTTAAGTTGTTTTAGGCAAAGCAGTTAGTCGACATTAAGCACATGCCTTACCCAACTGAAGCACCAAGGTAGGTACCTCTGACAGCTACTCTACAGTGCACTCTGAATCCATTGATTCAACCGATTGCAGAAGATTACACCTCCGTTGAACTCATTTTAGCCATTTTGTTTGTCATTGATCCCTGAACAAGACAGTCTGACAACTATTTATATAGCATTTATAGTATGCCACATAGTATAAATACTTCTGTAATGGAAAATTAAAGACGGGTATGTCTACATTATATACATATACTTCCTTCTTTTATATTTGACTGTAGCATCTATAGATACTGATATCCTTGGAGAGCATTTGGGATCCGATAACCAATTCCCTACAGGGAGTAAGTAATAGCTATATTTTTTGATATTTTTAATATTTAAAAAATGGAGCAGACCCTATAGAGACTGAGTGGCTCAAGACCACCCAGCTAGTCATTTCTGTGGCTAGGGATCAATCAAGGTATTAACAACCCTGTCTGTACTTCCAGCCTCTCAATCAGACTGTCTGGGAGTGGGCCCCACATTTTTAAAACGTGTCCAAGTTCCCACGCAGGAAAAGTAATTACCACGTTGTCCTGGAGTGTGTGCAAATGTATCTGCAACAGCTCTGAGGATTTAAACAATGAAATGGATATATCTGTAAAATAAAACTGATTTTTTAAAAATACAACTCATTGTTTGGGCCCTGAACATAAAATAATCCTTCTTCTGCATGGTAAATGACCAGCTGTCCCAATGTATTGGTTTAATACTGTGCACTCAAGCACAGTTTGACGTAGGGAGGACCTTCTGGAACCCTAAGGTAAAGTCCCTCTTATCTTTGGGATATGTCTTCCTCCCCTTCCATATATTTTTATGGGTCTTGTGCCTTTAAGTCAAAACCAATAAAACAACAGAATGTAAAACTTAAAAAATATTTTTGAAATCAAAATATGTTTTATCAAAAAAGGAAAAGAAACAGAATACAGAATAATAGAAATCATAAGAATACAGAAAACGACCCGCGGATCCCGGCCCGCAGGAGCTCTCTGCTCCCAGAACCCTTGGGAGAGAGACCCGACCGCCTGGTCAGGTGGGCACTCCTGAGGCTGCAGAGCGGAAGAGACCACCAACACTGCCCACCCCTGCCCACATCCCTGGCCCAAGAAGAAACTGTATAAGGCCTCTGGGCTCCCGTGGGGGAGGGCCCAGGAGCTGCAGGACCCCTGCCTGAGACACCGCCTGAACCTGAGAGAAACAGACCGGATAAACAGTTCTCTGCACCCAAATCCCATGGGAGGGAGAGCTAAACCATCAGAGAGGCAGACACGCCTGGGAAACCAGAAAGGACTGCACTCTGCATACACATCTCGGACGCCAGAGGAAAACACCAAAGGCCATCTGGAACCCTGGTGCACTGAAGCTCCCGGAAACGGCGGCACAGATCTTCTTGGTTGCTGCTGCCGCACAGAGCTCTTGGGCAGCACCCCGCGAGCAAACTTGAGCCTCGGGACCACAGGTAAGACCAACTTTTCTGCTGCAAGTGACCTGTCTGGTGAACTCAAGACACAGGCCCACAGGAACAGCTGAAGACCTGTAGAGAGGGAAAACTACACGCCCGAAAGCAGAACACTCTGTCGCCATAATAGGCTGAAAGAAAACAGGAAAACAGGTCTACAGCACTCCTGACACACAGGCTTATAGGGCAGTCTAGCCACTGTCAGAAATAGCAGAACAAAGTAACACTAGAGATAATCTGATGGCGAGAGGCAAGCGCAGGAACCCAAGCAACAGAAACCAAGACTACATGGCACCATCGGAGCCCAATTCTCCCACCAAAAAAACATGGAATATCCAAACACACCAGAAAAGCAAGATGTAGTTTCAAAATCATATTTGATCATGATGCTGGAGGACTTCAAGAAAGACGTGAAGAACTCCCTTAGAGAACAAGTAGAAGCCTACAGAGAGGAATCACAAAAATGCCTGAAAGAATTCCAGGAAAACATAATTAAACAAGTAGAAGCCCATAGAGAGGAGTCACAAAAATCCCTGAAAGAATTCCAGGAAAACACAATCAAACAGTTGAAAGAATTAAAAATGGAAATAGAAGCAATCAAGAAAGAACACATGGAAACAACCCTGGATATAGAAAACCAAAAGAAGAGACAAGGAGCTGTAGATACAAGCTTCACCAACAGAATACAGGAGATGGAAGAGAGAATCTCAGGAGCAGAAGATTCCATAGAAATCATTGACTCAACTGTCAAAGATAATGTAAAGCAGAAAAAGCTACTGGTCCAAAACATACAGGAAATCCAGGACTCAATGAGAAGATCAAACCTAAGGATAATAGGTATAGAAGAGAGTGAAGACTCCCAGCTCAAAGGACCAGTAAATATCTTCAACAAAATCATAGAAGAAAACTTCCCTAACCAAAAAAAAGAGATACCCATACGCATACAAGAAGCCTAAAGAACTCCAAATAGATTGGACCAGAAAAGAAACACCTCCCGTCACATAATAGTCAAAACACCAAACGCACAAAATAAAGAAAGAATATTAAAAGCAGTAAGGGAAAAAGGTCAAGTAACATATAAAGGCAGACCTATCAGAATCACACCAGACTTTTCACCAGAAACTATGAAGGCCAGAAGATCCTGGACAGATGTCATACAGACCCTAAGAGAACACAAATGCCAGCCCAGGTTACTGTATCCTGCAAAACTCTCAATTAACATAGATGGAGAAACCAAGATATTCCATGACAAAAACAAATTTACACAATATCTTTCTACAAATCCAGCACTACAAAGGATAATAAAGGGTAAAGCCCAACATAAGGAGGCAAGCTATACCGTAGAAGAAGCAAGAAACTAATCCTCTTGGCAACAAAACAAAGAGAAGAAAAGCACACAAACATAACCTCACATCCAAATATGAGTGCGACAGGAAGCAATAATCACTATTCCATAATATCTCTCAACATCAATGGCCTCAACTCCCCAATAAAGAGACATATATTAACAAACTGGATACGGAAAGAGGACCCTGCATTCTGCTGCCTACAGGAAACACACCTCAGAGACAAAGACAGACACTACCTCAGAGTGAAAGGCTGGAAAACAACTTTCCAAGCAAATGGTCGGAAGAAGCAAGCTGGAGTTGCCATTCTAATATCAGATAAAATCAATTTTCAACTAAAAGTCATCAAAAAAGAAAAGGAAGGACACTTCATATTCATCAAAGGAAAAATCCACCAAGATGAACTCTCAATCCTAAATATCTATGCCCCAAATACAAGGGCACCTATGTACGTAAAAGAAACCTTACTAAAGCTCAAAACACACATTGCAACTCATACAATAATAGTGGGAGATTTCAACACCCCACTCTCATCAATGGACAGATCATGGAAACAGAAATTAAACAGAGACGTAGACAGACTAAGAGAAGTCATGAGCCAAATGGACTTAACGGATATTTATAGAACATTCTATCCTAAACCAAAAGGATATACCTTCTTCTCAGCTCCTCATGGTACTTTCTCCAAAATTGACCATACAATTGGTCAAAAAACGGGCCTCAACAGGTACAGAAAGATAGAAATAATCCCATGCGTGCTATCAGACCACCACAGCCTAAAACTGGTCTTCAATAACAATAAGGGAAGAATGCATACATATACGTGGAAATTGAACAATGCTCTACTCAATGATAACCTGGTCAAGGAAGAAATAAAGAAAGAAATTAAAAACTTTTTAGAATTTAACGAAAATGAAGGTACAACGTACCCAAACTTATGGGACACAATGAAAGCTGTGCTAAGAGGAAAATTCATAGCGCTGAGTGCCTGCAGAAAGAAACAGGAAAGAGCATATGTCAGCAGCTTGACAGCACACCTAAAAGCTCTAGAACAAAAAGAAGCAAATACACCCAGGAGAAGTAGAAGGCAGGAAATAATCAAACTCAGAGCTGAGATCTACCAAGTAGAAACAAAAAGGACCATAGAAAGAATCAACAGGGGCTGGAGAGATGGCTCAGTGGTTAAGAGCACTGGCTGCTCTTCCAGAGGTCCTGAGTTCAATCCCCAGCAACCACATGGTGGCTCACAACCATCTGTAAAGAGATCTGATGCCCTCTTCTGGTGTGTCTAAGGACAGCTACAGTGTACTTATATATAATAAATGAATAAATCTTTAAAAAAAAAAGAATCAACAGAACCAAAAGTTGGTTCTTTGAGAAAATCAGCAAGATAGATATACCCTTAGCCAGACTAACGATAGGACACAGAGAGTGTGTCCAAATTAATAAAATCAGAAATGAAAAGGGAGACATAACTACAGATTCAGAGGAAATTCAAAAAATCATCAGATATTACTATAAAAGCCTATACTCAACAAAATTTGAAAATCTGCAGGAAATGGACAATTTCCTAGACAGATAACAGGTACCGAAGTTAAATCAGGAACAGATAAACCAGTTAAACAACCCCATAACTCCTAAGGAAATAGAAGCAGTCATTTAAGGTCTCCCAACCAAAAAGAGCCCAGGTCCAGACAGGTTTAGTGCAGAATTCTATCAGACCTTCATAGAAGACCTCATACCAATATTATCCAAAATATTCCACAAAATTGAAACAGATGGAGCACTACCGAATTCCTTCTATGAAGCCACAATTACTCTTATACCTAAACCACACAAAGACACAACAAAGAAAGAGAACTTCAGACCAATTTCCCTTATGAATATCAATGCAAAAATACTCAACAAAATTATGGCAAACCGAATTCAAGAGCACATCAAAACAATCATCCACCATGATCAAGTAGGCTTCATCCCAGGCATGAAGGGATGGTTTAATATATGGAAAACCATCAACGTGATCCATTATATAAACAAACTGAAAGAACAGAACCACATGATCATTTCATTAGATGCTGAGAAAGCATTTGACAAAATTCAACACCCCTTCATGATAAAAGTCCTGGAAAGAATAGGAATTCAAGGCCCATACCTAAACATAGTAAAAGCCATATACAGCAAACCAGTTGCTAACATTAAACAAAATGGAGAGAAACTTGAAGCAATCCCACTAAAATCAGGGTTAGACAGGCTGCCCACTCTCTCCCCACTTATTCAGTATAGTTCTTGAAGTTCTAGCCAGAGCAATCAGACAACAAAAGGAGGTCAAGGGGATACAGATCGGAAAAGAAGAAGTCAAAATATCACTATTTGCAGATGATATCATAGTATATTTAAGTGATCCCAAAAGTTCCACCAGAGAACTACTAAAGCTGATAAACAACTTCAGCAAAGTGGCTGGGTATAAAATTAACTCAAATAAATCAGTAGCCTTCCTCTACACAAAAGAGAAACAAGTCGAGAAAGAAATTAGGGAAACGACACCCTTCATAATAGACCCAAATAATATAAAGTACTTCGGTGTGACTTTAACCAAGCAAGTAAAAGATCTGTACAATAAGATCTTCAAGACACTGAAGAAAGAAATTGAAGAAGACCTTAGAAGATGGAAAGATCTCCCATGCTCATGGATTGGCAGGATCAATATAGTAAAAATGGCCATTTTACCAAAAGTGATCTACAGATTCAATGCAATCCCCATCAAAATACCAATCCAATTCTTCAAAGAGTTAGACAGAACAATTTGCAAATGCATCTGGAATAACAAAAAACCCAGGATAGCTAAAACTATCCTCAACAATAAAAGGACTTCAGGGGGAATCACTATCCCTGAACTCAAGCAGTATTACAGAGCAATAGTGATAAAAACTGCATGGTATTGGTACAGAGACAGACAGATAGACCAATGGAATAGAATTGAAGACCCAGAAATGAACCCACACACCTATGATCACTTGATTTTTGACAAAGGAGCCAAAACCATCAAATGGAAAAAAGATAGCATTTTCAGCAAATGGTGCTGGTTCAACTGGAGGTCAATATGTAGAAGAATGCAGATCGATCCATGCTTAACACCCTGTACAAAGCTTAAGTCCAAGTGGATCAAGGACCTCCACATCAAACCAGACACACTCAAACTAATAGAAGAAAAACTAGGGAAGCATCTGGAACACATGGGCACTGGAAAAAATATCCTGAACAAAACACCAATGGCTTATGCTCTAAGATCAAGAATCAACAAATGGGATCTCATAAAACTGCAAAGCTTCTGTAAGGCAAAGGACACTGTGGTTAGGACAAAACGGCAACCAACAGATTGGGAAAAGATCTTTACCAATCCTACAACAGATAGAGGCCTTATATCCAAAATATAGAAAGAACTCAAGAAGTTAGACCGCAGGGAAACAAATAACTCTACTACAAAATGGGGTTCAGAGCTAAACAAAGAATTTGCAGCTGAGGAATGCCGAATGGCTGAGAAACACCTAAAGAAAGGTTCAACATCTTTAGTCATAAGGGAAATGCAAACCAAAACAACCCTGAGATTTCACCTCACACCAGTGAGAATGGCTAAGATCAAAAACTCAGGTGACAGCAGATGCTGGCGAGGATGCGGAGAAAGAGGAACACTCCTCCATTGTTGGTGGGATTGCAGACTGGTACAACCATTCTGGAAATCAGTCTGGAGGTTCCTCAGAAAATTGGACATTGAACTGCCTGAGGATCCAGCTATACCTCTCTTGGGCATATACCCAAAAGATGCCCCAACATATAAAAAAGACACGTGCTCCACTATGTTCATCGCAGCCTTATTTATAATAGCCAGAAGCTGGAGAGAACCCAGATGCCCTTCAACATAGGAATGGATACAGAAAATGTGGTACATCTACACAATGGAATATTACTCAGCTATCAAAAACAACGGCTTTATGAAATTCGTAGGCAAATGGTTGGAACTGGAAAATATCATTCTGAGTGAGCTAACCCAATCACAGAAAGACATACATGGTATGCATTCATTGATAAGTGGCTATTAGCCCAAATGCTTGAATTACCCTAGATGCCTAGAACAAATGAAACTCAAGACGGATGATCAAAATGTGAATGTTTCATGCCTTCTTTAAAAGGGGAACAAGAATACCCTTGGCAGGGAAGAGAGAGGCAAAGATTAAAACAGAGACTGAAGTAACACCCATTCAGAACCTGCCCCACATGTGGCCCATACATATACAGCCACCCAATTAGACAAGATGGAGGAAGCAAAGAAGTGCAGACCGACAGGAGCCAGATGTAGATCACTCCTGAGAGACACAGCCAGAATACAGCAAATACAGAATCGAATGCCAGCAGCAAACCAGTGAACTGAGAATAGAACCCCCGTTGAAGGAATCAGAGAAAGAACTGGAAGAGCTTGAAGGGGCTCGAGACACCATATGTACAACAATGTCAAGCAACCAGAGCTTCCAGGGACTAAGCCACTACCTAAAGACTATACATGGACTGACCCTGGACTCTGACCTCATAGGTAGCAATGCTTAGTAAGAGCACCAGTGGAAGGGGAAGCCCTGGGTCCTGCTAAGACTGAACCCCCAGTGAACTAGACTGTTGCGGGGAGGGCGGCAATGGGGGGAGGGTTGGGAGGGGAATACCCATAAGGAAGGGGAGGGGGGAGGGGCAAGGGGGATTTTTGTCCGGAAACCGGGAATGGGAATAACACTCGAAATGTAAGAAATACTCAAGTTAATAAAAAAAAATGTGTAAAAAAAAAAAAAGAATACAGAAAACACCTACCTAGATAGCAGCACAGATATCATAAATGAGAATTCTATAATAAGATATTTGGATATCTCTACATGCCTTCCTTCATTTTATTTAGATGTATGATATAGCCATCTTCTAATAATATTTAGGTTTAACTACATACCTGGACACTAAATTAGAATTTAGCAATTTTACAGCATGTGAAAAATTTCTTTTATTTCAATGTTTTATCTCAATTTATACAGAAAAGGCCTTTGTAAAACGTCTAATTTCCTTTCATAATAAAAAGCATAAAATGGAATATATATATATATATATATATACATATATAAAAGGCTATATATGACAAGCATATTCTCAACATTATAATAAATAGAAAAGATATAAGATCAGCCACATTCAGGCTGATATGGTCATAGACCTAAGTAAGAAACAAAAGAAAAGTAGGGGGAGTGGCACACCTTTTATCCCAGCACTAAGGAGTCAGAGGCAAGCTGATCTCTGAATTAGAGCCCAACCTGGTCTACAGAGTGAGTTCCAGGACAGGACAGCCAGAGCTGTGTTTTTCTATACAGAAAAAGCCTGTCTTGGAAAACAAAACAAACAAAAATGTTCTCTTTCAATATAGAGTTTGAACTCTTAGCTACCTCAGCATGGCATGAAACCAAAATAAAAGAAACATAATAGAAAAGAAAAACATCAAAGTATCACTATGTTCAGACAATATGATCCTACAAAAGAGATGCTAAAGACTCAAAAAATCTTAGCATTTATGAACACTTTCAGCAAAAGAGAAACATACAAAGTCAACATGCAAAATTGCTCTTTCCTATATAGCAGTAGAGAGCAAACTGAGAAAGTAATCAGAAAAATAATTTCACTCATAATAGCTTCAAAAAACATCTAGTGCATTAGGGTTGTCTCAAGGTACATAACTGTTATATTCTTTCTATTATATATATATATATATATATATATATATATATATATGTTTTCTGTTTCCTCCACTCTTTGTCAATATAGTGTTGTGAATTCTTAGCTACAGCAGAGTTGTATGTGAGAGTATTGTCTACTTTCTCTACTCTTTTTCAAT
This sequence comes from Rattus norvegicus, assembly GCF_021556685.1. Classification (NCBI taxonomy): domain Eukaryota; kingdom Metazoa; phylum Chordata; class Mammalia; order Rodentia; family Muridae; genus Rattus; species Rattus norvegicus. The sequence continues at coordinate 43,217,528 of NC_141551.1, read as the reverse complement.
AAAGCATTTGAACAATTAACTACTACATATATAAGCAAATATATGCTTTAGTTAATAGTGCAAACACACACATATACATATGTATGTGTTTTCTGCTTTCTCCAATCTTTCTCAATATTATATTTGAACTATTAGCTATGACATATATATACTGCATACATATAAGCTGTAGTTAATATTTCAAACACACACACGTATATATATATATACATACATACATACATACATACATACATACATACATACATACGGACTGATTTATTATATTGGCTTATACAATATGAGTGTTTATTCCAACAATGGTTAACTGGACATGAGAGAAGCAGAGAACTGTGTAGATGCTAAGTCTACATGGCTTGAAGTCTTACCAGACCTGATCTGCTGCTGGAGGCTAAAGGATTTCTAAAAATCCTTTGGCCTTCAACCCACACAGAAACGCCGATGAACCTGGGTTCTGGTTGCAGTGGATGACGGTAGCTGCAGCAAGAGCAGTCTGTACTCATGAATGGAAGCAGTCAAGCAAACATCAAGGTTCTTTACTAGGACCTTTTTACATTTGGCTTCCTGGCAAACCATGCTAATACATGTGGAGGACTTTCCTCCCTCGTTTAATCCCTCCTGGAAATGTCTTCATATATCCAAGCAGAAGTGTGTTTATAATTTATTCTAGATCTAATCAAGTTGACAATCATGATTACCCACCTTACCTAGGAATAAACCTAACCAAGGTAGTGAACAATTTCTACAGAGAAATAGGGGGGGGGGGCAAAACATTAAAAAGATGTTGTAGATGGTCAAAGGTGTCCCAAAACCATGAATCAGAGGAAATAATCTATTGAAAATGACCATACCACCACAAGTAATTGAAAAATTTAGTGCAACCTCCAATAAATTTTCAATGGCATTCTTAGCAGAAAAAGAAATCTAAAAATCCACATGGAACCAGGAGTGATTCTTTGTAGCAAAACCAGGGAAAAGAACAAAACTATAAGTGTCATGATATCTAACATCAGGTCATAAATGCAGGCCCTGGTAACAAAACTGCAGGGCATTTGTACAAAACCAGACACATTGATCAATAGACTAGAACAAAGAATGGGAGCTGGCGGCAACAGAACAACAGCTCTGGGAGTATGTATGTATGTATGTATGTATGTATGTATGTATGTATGTATGTATTAGTATTTATGTATTTTTGTATGTATTTATTTATCTGCAACAAGGTCTGGCTTAAATGTGGAATAATCCTACAGCGTTTGAAACTCCTTCCCTACCTAACAGTGTTCTTTAGAAAGGACTGAAACCTTTAGATGATGGAGTCATGTGGATGAAGTGAGTGACTAGGGGATCCTTGAGACGAAACTGTCCTTACCTTCTGTCTACTCTCTGCTTCCTGCCTACAGAGGCAATGCGAGCCGCTGCTTCCCATTTCTTAGGCCATGCCATCCACAACAAGGATAGACTCTAACTGTAAGCCAGAATATAGTTTTCCTCCCTGGGGTTGTTTTTTGGTCAGATATTTGGTCACAGCATTACAGAAAAATAACTCATAGACATGCCAAGATCAAAAGCTAAAGATTTTCTACAAACCCAAAATAATAAGAAATAATCAAAAGAACTGACTTGATATTGGCTTGTATGAAATAAAGTTTTCTGTGTGGCAAGAGATACAATATAGTAGCATGAAAACCTTGCTAGTTCAACATTTGGCAGAGAATTAATATCTAGATTATATAAAGAACTAAAAAACTAAACACCAAAAATATAAAATAATAAATACATTTCCCAATCAATAAATAAGCTAACAAAATGAACAGTTTGCAAAATATGAATGATAGAGGGATAATAAAAGTTCGTAAAAGTGCTGAATATTCTTAATAATTGTGGAAATGCTAACTGAAAGTATGTTACGATTCTACCTCTCTCCAGGTTTGAATGACTTTTTTAGGGAAAAACAAATGCTAGTAAAGGGTGTAGGGAAGGTGGAACCCTTATGCACTGCTACACGAGATAAAAATTGATTTACCAGTATGGCAAACTATGAAGGTTCCTTGAAAACTCCTGGATATATACTCAAAGAACTGTAAACCTCCATCCCACAAAGTACCTGCATATCCATGTTTATAACAACACTATTCTCAATAACAAAGTCATATAACAGAACTATATTCTGATAACGGATAAATGAATAAAGAAATATTTTATACATAAACAACAGAGTTTTAGTCAGCCAGAAAGAACAAAGATGTGGGGCTAGCAAGACTGTTCGGGCAAAGGCACTTCCCATCTGGCCTGGGCTTGATTCAAATAACCCACAGTTAGAAGGAGAGAACATATCCCTGCGAGTTATTCTTTGTCTACTGTGCGCTGAGCCCATACACAGATAAATGAGGGAATCTAGAAATGGAGAACATTTCAAAACTAAAGAATGTAATTTCCTAGATACTGCATGCAACCAGAGAGTAAGAGACATGCTAGGAGAGACAAAGCGGATTCTGAGAGACAAAACTTACATGTTTCACTCACTGTTGAGTAAAGAATGTTTTCTAGATGCATAAAATTACATATGTTTATGTGTGTATGGCTCGAAAGAGGAAGGGCATGAAGGAAATGTAGTGGCTGATCAGAGAGAGAAAGGTAAAATAACCAGGTTGAATAGGATGAATGTGCACGGCATACTTGAGAGAAATTGTCCACATAAAATCCAATACTGTGCACAATAAATTTTTTGCAATAAAAATGAAGATGTAGAAAAGCCTCTTCATAGTTTTCTTTTGATGTGTGACTTAGGAGTACAAATAGCTAAGAAATGGGTAAATAATTTCCACGAATTACACCCTTATAATTTTGTTAGTATTGATATTTTGAGACCATTAATATACGTACTTTGGGTAAACAACATAACCATATAGTGGGAGGTGAATATTTTTTTTATTTTATTTATTTATTTATTTATTTATTTATTTATTTATTTATTTATTTATTTATTTTATTAACTTGAGTATTTCTTATATACATTTTGAGTGTTATTCCCTTTCCCGGTTTCCGGGCAAACATCCCCCTCCCCCCTCCCCTCCCTTGTGGGTGTTCCCCTCCCAACCCTCCCACCATTGCCGCCCTCCCCCCATAGACTAGTTCACTGGGGGTTCAGTCTTAGCAGGACCCAGGGCTTCCCCTTCCACTGGTGCTCTTACTAGGATATTCATTGCTACCTATGGGGTCAGAGTCCAGGGTCAGTCCATGTATAGTCTTTAGGTAGTGGCTTAGTCCCTGGAAGCTCTGGTTGCTTGGCATTGTTGTACTCTTGGGGTCTCGAGCCCCTTCAAGCTCTTCCAGTTCTTTCTCTGATTCCTTCAATAGGGGACCTATTCTCAGTTCAGTGGTTTGCTGCTGGCATTCGCCTCTGTATTTGCTGTATTCTGGCTGTGTCTCTCAGGAGCGATCTACATCCGGCTCCTGTCGGTCTGCACTTCTTTGCTTCATCCATCTAGTCCAATTGGGTGGCTGTATATGTATGGGCCAAATGTGGGACAGGCTATGAATGGGTGTTCCTTCAGTCTCTGTTTTAATCTTTGCCTCTCCCTTCCCTGCCAAGGGTATTCTTTTTCCTCATTTAAAGAAGGAGTGAAGCATTCACATTTTGATCATCCGTCTTGAGTTTCCTTTGTTCTAGGGATCTAGGGTAATTCAAGCATTTGGGCTAATAGCCACTTATCAATGAGTGCATACCATGTATGTCTTTCTGTGAGTGGGTTAGTTCACTCAGGATGATATTTTCCAGTTCCAACCATTTGCCTACGAATTTCATAAACTCGTTGTTTTTGATAGCTGAGTAGTATTCCATTGTGTAGATGTACCACATTTTCTGTATCCATTCCTCTGTTGAAGGGCATCTGGGTTCTTTCCATTTTCTGGCTATTATAAATAAGGCTGCGATGAACATAGTGGAGCACGTGTCTCTTTTATATGTTGAGGCATCTTTTGGGTATATGCCCAAGAGAGGTATAGCTGGATCCTCAGGCAGTTCAATGTCCAATTTTCTGAGGAACCTCCAGACTGATTTCCAGAATGGTTGTACCAGTCTGCAATCCCACCAACAATGGAGGAGTGTTCCTCTTTCTCCACAACCTCACCAGCATCTGCTGTCACCTGAGTTTTTGATCTTAGCCAATCGCACTGGTGTGAGGTGAAATCTCAGGGTTGTTTTGATTTGCATTTCCCTTATGACTAAAGATGTTGAACATTTCTTTAGGTGTTTCTCAGCCATTCGGCATTCCTCAGCTGTGAATTCTTTGTTTAGCTCTGAACCCCATTTTTTAATAGGGTTATTTGTTTCCCTGCGGTCTAACTTCTTGAGTTCTTTGTATATTTTGGATATAAGGCCTCTATCTGTTGTAGGGTTGGTAAAGATCTTTTCCCAATCTGTTGGTTGCCGTTTTGTCCTAACCACAGTGTCCTTTGCCTTACAGAAGCTTTGCAGTTTTATGAGATCCCATTTGTCAATTCTTGATCTTAGAGCATAAGCCATTGGTGTTTTGTTCAGGAAATTTTTTCCAGTGCCCATGTGTTCCAGATGCTTCCCTAGTTTTTCTTCTATTAGTTTGAGTGTGTCTGGTTTGATGTGGAGGTCCTTGATCCACTTGGACTTAAGCTTTGTACAGGGTGATAAGCATGGATCGATCTGCATTCTTCTACATGTTGCCCTCCAGTTGAACCAGCACCATTTGCTGAAAATGCTATCTTTTTTCCATTGGATGGTTTTGGCTCCTTTGTCAAAAATCAAGTGACCATAGGTGTGTGGGTTCATTTCTGGGTCTTCAATTCTATTCCATTGGTCTATCTGTCTGTCTCTGTACCAATACCATGCAGTTTTTATCACTATTGCTCTGTAATACTGCTTGAGTTCAGGGATAGTGATTCCCCCTGAAGTCCTTTTATTGTTGAGGATAGCTTTAGCTATCCTGGGTTTTTTGTTATTCCAGATGAATTTGCAAATTGTTCTGTCTAACTCTTTGAAGAATTGGATTGGTATTTTGATGGGGATTGCATTGAATCTGTAGATTGCTTTTGGTAAAATGGCCATTTTTACTATATTAATCCTGCCAATCCATGAGCATGGGAGATCTTTCCATCTTCTGAGGTCTTCTTCAATTTCTTTCTTCAGTGTCTTGAAGTTCTTATTGTACAGATCTTTTACTTGCTTGGTTAAAGTCACACCGAGGTACTTTATATTATTTGGGTCTATTATGAAGGGTGTCGTTTCCCTAATTTCTTTCTCGGCTTGTTTCTCTTTTGTATAGAGGAAGGCAACTGATTTATTTGAGTTAATTTTATACCCAGCCACTTTGCTGAAGTTGTTTATCAGCTTTAGTAGTTCTCTGGTGGAACTTTTGGGATCACTTAAATATACTATCATGTCATCTGCAAATAGTGATATTTTGACCTCTTCTTTTCCGATCTGTATCCCTTTGATCTCCTTTTGTTGTCTGATTGCTCTGGCTAGAACTTCAAGAACTATATTGAATAAGTAGGGAGAGAGTGGGCAGCCTTGTCTAGTCCCTGATTTTAGTGGGATTGCTTCAAGTTTCTCTCCATTTAGTTTAATGTTAGCAACTGGTTTGCTGTATATGGCTTTTACTATGTTTAGGTATGGGCCTTGAATTCCTATTCTTTCCAGGACTTTTATCATGAAGGGGTGTTGAATTTTGTCAAATGCTTTCTCAGCATCTAATGAAATGATCATGTGGTTCTGTTCTTTCAGTTTGTTTATATAATGGATCACGTTGATGGTTTTCCGTATATTAAACCATCCCTGCATGCCTGGGATGAAGCCTACTTGATCATGGTGGATGATTGTTTTGATGTGCTCTTGAATTCGGTTTGCCAGAATTTTATTGAGTATTTTTGCGTCGATATTCATAAGGGAAATTGGTCTGAAGTTCTCTTTCTTTGTTGTGTCTTTGTGTGGTTTAGGTATAAGAGTAATTGTAGATTCGTAGAAGGAATTCGGTAGGGCTCCATCTGTTTCAATTTTGTGGAATAGTTTGGATAATATTGGTATGAGGTCTTCTATGAAGGTTTGATAGAATTCTGCACTAAACCCATCTGGACCTGGGCTCTTTTTGGTTGGGAGACCTTTAATGACTGCTTCTATTTCCTTAGGAGTTATGGGGTTGTTTAACTGGTTTATCTGTTCCTGATTTAACTTTGATACCTGGTATCTGTCTAGGAAATTGTCCATTTCCTGAAGATTTTCAAATTTTGTTGAATATAGGTTTTTATAGTAAGATCTGATGATTTTTTGAATTTCCTCTGAATCTGTAGTTATGTCTCCCTTTTCATTTCTGATTTTGTTAATTTGGACGCACTCTCTGTGTCCTCTCGTTAGTCTGGCTAAGGGTTTATCTATCTTGTTGATTTTCTCAAAGAACCAACTTTTGGTCCTGTTGATTCTTTCTATGGTCCTTTTTGTTTCTACTTGGTTGATTTCAGCTCTGAGTTTGATTACTTCCTGCCTTCTACTCCTCCTGGGTGTATTTGCTTCTTTTTGTTCTAGAGCTTTTAGGTGTGCTGTCAAGCTGCTGACATATGCTCTTTCCTGTTTCTTTCTGCAGGCACTCAGCGCTATGAGTTTTCCTCTTAGCACAGCTTTCATTGTGTCCCATAAGTTTGAGTATGTTGTATCTTCATTTTCATTAAATTCTAAAAAGTTTTTAATTTCTTTCTTTATTTCTTCCTTGACCAGGTTATCATTGAGTAGAGCATTGTTCAATTTCCACGTATATGTGGGCATTCTTCCCTTATTGTTATTGAAGACCAGTTTTAGGCCGTGGTGGTCCGATAGCACGCATGGGATTATTTCTATCTTTCTGTACCTGTTGAGGCCCATTTTTTGACCAATTATATGGTCAATTTTGGAGAAAGTACCATGAGGAGCTGAGAAGAAGGTATATCCTTTTGCTTTAGGATAGAATGTTCTATAAATATCCGTTAAGTCCATTTGGCTCATGACTTCTCTTAGTCTGTCGACATCACTGTTTAATTTCTGTTTCCATGATCTGTCCATTGATGAGAGTGGGGTGTTGAAATCTCCCACTATTATTGTGTGAGGTGCAATGTGTGTTTTGAGCTTTAGTAAGGTTTCTTTTACGTATGTAGGTGCCCTTGTATTTGGGGCATAGATATTTAGGATTGAGAGTTCATCTTGGTGGATTTTTCCTTTGATGAATATGAAGTGTCCTTCCTTATCTTTTTTGATGACTTTTAGTTGGAAATTGATTTTATTTGATATTAGAATGGCTACTCCAGCTTGCTTCTTCTGACCATTTGCTTGGAAAGTTGTTTTCCAGCCTTTCACTCTGAGGTAGTGTCTGTCTTTGTCTCTGAGGTGTGTTTCCTGTAGGCAGCAGAATGCAGGGTCCTCGTTGCGTATCCAGTTTGTTAATCTATGTCTTTTTATTGGGGAGTTGAGGCCATTGATATTGAGAGATATTAAGGAATAGTGATTATTGTTTCCCTTTATATTCATATTTGGATGTGAGGTTATGTTTGTGTGCTTTCATTCTCTTTGTTTTGTTGCCAAGACGATTAGTTTCTTGCTTCTTCTAGGGTATAGCTTGCCTCCTTATGTTGGGCTTTACCATTTATTATCCTTTGTAGTGCTGGATTTGTAGAAAGATATTGTGTAAATTTGGTTTTGTCATGGAATATCTTGGTTTCTCCATCAATGTTAATTGAGAGTTTTGCTGGATACAGTAACCTGGGCTGGCATTTGTGTTCTCTTAGGGTCTGTATGACATCAGTCCAGGATCTTCTGGCCTTCATAGTTTCTGGCGAGAAGTCTGGTGTGATTCTGATAGGTCTCCCTTTATATGTTACTTGACCTTTTTCCCTTACTGCTTTTAATATTCTTTATTTTGTGCGTTTGGTGTTTTGACAATTATGTGACGGGAGGTGTTTCTTTTCTGGTCCAATCTATTTGGAGTTCTGTAGGCTTCTTGTATGCGTATGGGTATCTCTTTTTTTTGGTTAGGGAAGTTTTCTTCTATGATTTTGTTGAAGATATTTACTGGTCCTTTGAGCTGGGAGTCTTCACTCTCTTCTATACCTATTATCCTTAGGTTTGATCTTCTCATTGAGTCCTGGATTTCCTGTATGTTTTGGACCAGTAGCTTTTTCCGCTTTACATTATCTTTGACAGTTGAGTCAATGATTTCTATGGAATCTTCTGCTCCTGAGATTCTCTCTTCCATCTCTTGTATTCTGTTGGTGAAGCTTGTATCTACAGCTCCTTGTCTCTTCTTTTGGTTTTCTATATCCAGGGTTGTTTCCATGTGTTCTTTCTTGATTGCTTCTATTTCCATTTTTAATTTTTTCATCTGTTTGATTGTGTTTTCCTGGAATTCTTTCAGGGATTTTTGCCATTCCTCTCTGTAGGCTTCTACTTGTTTATTAATGATTTCCTGTGTTTCCCTAAGTGTGTTCATGTCTTTCTTGAAGTCCTCCAGCATCATGATCAAATATGATTTTGAAACTAGATCTTGCTTTTCTGGTGTGTTTGGATATTCCATGTTTGTTTTGGTGGGAGAATTGGGCTCCGATGATGGCATGTAGTCTTGGTTTCTGTTGCTTGGGTTCCTGCGCTTGCCTCTCGCCATCAGATTATCTCTAGTGTTACTTTGTTCTGCTATTTCTGACAGTGGCTAGACTGCCCTATAAGCCTGTGTGTCAGGAGTGCTGTAGACCTGTTTTCCTGTTTTCTTTCAGCCTATTATGGCGACAGAGTGTTCTGCTTTCGGGCGTGTAGTTTTCCCTCTCTACAGGTCTTCAGCTGTTCCTGTGGGCCTGTGTCTTGAGTTCACCAGGCAGCTTTCTTGCAGCAGAAAATTTGGTCTTACCTGTGGTCCCGAGGCTCCAGTTCGCTCGTGGGGTGCTGCCCAGGGGCTCTCTGCAGCGGCAGCAACCAAGAAGACCTGTGCCGCCCCTTCCGGGAGCTTCAGTGCACCAGGGTTCCAGATGGTCTTTGGCTTTTTCCTCTGGCGTCCGAGATGTGTGTGCAGGGAGCAGTCTCTTCTGGTTTCCCAGGCTTGTCTGCCTCTCTGAAGGTTTAGCTCTCCCTCCCACGGGATTTGGGTGCAGAGAACTGTTTATCCGGTCTGTTTCTTTCAGGTTCCAGCGGTGTCTCAGGCGCAGAAGTCCTGCCGCTCCTGGGCCCTCCCCCACGGGAGCCCAGAGGCCTTATACAGTTTCCTCTTGGGCCAGGGATGTGGGCAGGGGTGAGCAGTGTTGGTGGTCTCTTCCGCTCTGCAGCCTCAGGAGTGCCCACCTGACCAGGCGGTTGGGTCTCTCTCTCACCGGGTCTGGGAGCAGAGAGCTGCTGCGGGCCGGGATCCGCGGGTGTGGGACTTCCGGTAAACACAGACCATGCCTCCTAGAGAAATTCTGCTTCCGTGTCCCAAGCTCACCAGGCAGCTTTCTTGCAGCAGAAAATTTGGTCTTACCTGTGGTCCCGAGGCTCCGGTTCGCTCGTGGGGTGCTGCCCAGGGGCTCTCTGCAGCGGCAGCAACCAGGAAGACCTGTGCCGCCCCTTCCGGGAGCTTCAGTGCACCAGGGTTCCAGATGGTCTTTGGCTTTTTCCTCTGGCGTCCGAGATGTGTGTGCAGGGAGCAGTCTCTTCTGGTTTCCCAGGCTTGTCTGCCTCTCTGAAGGTTTAGCTCTCCCTCCCACGGGATTTGGGTGCAGAGAACTGTTTATCCGGTCTGTTTCTTTCAGGTTCCGGCGGTGTCTCAGGCGCAGAAGTCCTGCCGCTCCTGGGCCCTCCCCCACGGGAGCCCAGAGGCCTTATACAGTTTCCTCTTGGGCCAGGGATGTGGGCAGGGGTGAGCAGTGTTGGTGGTCTCTTCCGCTCTGCAGCCTCAGGAGTGCCCACCTGACCAGGCGGTTGGGTCTCTCTCTCACCGGGTCTCGAATATTTTTATTATTGGATTTTTCACCACGAAAGTGAAAAACGTAGAGAAATTTAAGGTTAAAGAAGTTAAATTTACTCAGATCATGAATTTATATTTATAACACATATATACTTACATATTATATTTACATGCAAATATAAACATATAGTGGGGTTATTTGTCCATCTTTTTTTCAATAGATTTTTAGTACCATCTGCTGAAAAGTCTAGAAATAGCTAGTTCAGAAGTAATGAGCCCCTCATATCTGTTTTATAGTGTGTAATCATTTTCCACTAAGCAAATAGGGCATTTTAGTGCAACAATTTATTTCAGATCTGAAAAGTACGGGTAGTACAGAAGTTATAACATCATAATGTCTAAAGAGATGCTTCTTGGTGAGCTCCAGTAAACACAGAGTCCTCCTGACCAGGAGCAAATAAAATTTCAATATAAAAAATGGCACATCCTGTCAAAAATGGAATATACTAAAAGGTTATTTTGAGGGGGAAGATGGGTTCTAATTATGTAGCTCAATTTCAACTCAAATTCTCGATCTTCCTGACCTAGTCTCTCAAGGAGTTGGAATTACAACAATCATGCATCCACATTTATATTCAAATGCATAAATTGTGTGTATGTGTGTGTGTGTGTGTGTGTGTGTGTGTTTGTATTTCCAGTATAAAGGGTGTTAGAAAGCTGAATTTTGCTTGCTATTGTTGTTGTTACTAAAAAAGCATATCAGAGAAAGGAATTTCTCATCTATCCCATCTTTTCTTTAACAGTTATAGCCAGCTAAACAACTGATTAATGAGAGATATTTCTCTCCCAGAAACATTGCATAGATTAATCAAAAAAATTATAATGAAAGATGATAATCACCACTTTGCAATCTATAATTGATAAATGGAACTAGGTACAAATCACCAATACCTATTTGCTTCAGAAAAGTAATTTCATGGATTCTTGAAATACACAGAGTTTCCAGTGAAAGTGTCTTGGCGAAAAACAATGTGATTTGAATGTGGTAAGCCTCTGCCCTCCACAGAGCAAAGGCAGATGATGACCAAAGATCAGACTAAACCAACATAAGGACAAAATCAGCAAAATCAGATGTGTGGGAAATTTCAGGAAAAAAATTAGTTTCTTCAGCATAGAAAATTCAAAGGTCAACAATTGAGTTGAACCTATGTCACAAGGGCACTTAGAAGACACTACGATTCTATCCAGGCATTGAAGGGTTTTTCAAACAAGAAAAAAAAAAGATGAAGGAATACAATAGCTGCAAAGGCAATTGTTTTTCTGTTGCTTCATTAGAGAAACAACACTCAGGAGAAGTCATTATTCCTAACACTTGAGGATGCATGTGCCTTAAGCAACATTGACAAATGTTCATTGGAAGCTGACCTCTGGATACGTAGCCCAAAATGTGAGTTTGATGAATTTCTGGATACTGAGTGTGGACCAGTGTAAGTGTGAGAACACCTGAGAAGGGATGGTGCTAAGAGAGCCCAAAATTTTCATGGGGTTAATTGAAAGGTTCTCAAAGCAAGGACAGATTGTTCATGGTTCTGACAGAAAGAAGAAAATAATGATTGTAGAATACAATTAAGGGCCTTTGCCATTGTTTTCCTTGTAGAAAAAAGAGAGCCAAACCTTATTCCACTGGTAAGAGTATTTATACAACACCCTGTGCTTCTACCCTTTCTTTTCTCTTTTGTGCAATTTAAAAAAAAAAGTGCATGATCAGAGGTAGGGAATTCCAGTAAGTAGATAGGAAATGCTAAAGCAAAGGAGGAGGTTGGACTCCAAGTTATAAAGTTCTCTTATTATTTAAACTTTCAAAAAATCAGTCAGAGCATTGAAATCGGTCCATGGATGACAGACATACAGAAGAGTGACCATCACAGAGTGTTTCTGGATGTGAAGGGACACAGAAAAGAAACTGCCGACATGACTGCTGAATTATTAGGAAGGATGTTTTCTTTGTAAATAAGAGAGAGAAAATGTCCAGGAACATCTGGAAGAGTCCAGAGCAGAGAGAAAGAGACTTGGCATGGCCCAGCCCATCTGTGACAGACATGACAGAGGAAGTACTGGAAAGAGTAAGGTACAAAGGGGTAGAGAATAAAGCCTTGCAGAAAAGGAACAGCAAGAGATACCTAAGTTATAAGGAGGATGAGTAGTTCAGAGGAGGGAAAGGCCCGGAGTCTAGTGTGGATGCTGAATGTGTAGCAGGTACTTATGGGTAGGGACTTAGGCATCCTGGAGGCCACCATTGACTATGATATGCTGGCAAGCACCCCCTTACATCTGCCAGAGGTTAGTAAAATAACTCCTTTTGGCAAATGGGAAACAGTTTCAGAAGTTCCTGAAGAATGCTGACCTTAAACTACCAGAAATTCTTCTATAGTTTACCTTGGGTTGTACATGGATAAATGACATGCCTTTAGGAGTCCAGAGAACTGCAGTTTTCTTTGTCCCTGACAGCTTCCCTATAAAGCACTTTACACACACAGACTCTGAAATAGATGATGCCCCAAAGAACTTCAAGATGTGGTCTATATAAGATCTTGTAGATGGTGTCCTATACCTACAGCAAGTCCTAGCTAAATTAATACAGCTCTGAAAGTGAAAGTCTCTCTGCCATTGTTCCTATTAACTGGCACAATATATACTATTAATAGCAAAACAAACGAACAAACAAACAAACAACTAATATCACACAACAGGGAAAGGCAAGAAATAATACAACTGGGTATAGTCATCAGAACCACGCTCACAGACACTTGGACACAGCACGAATGCAGAAAATATCAGGCAAGGAACTGGACGTAACTAAGATTAGTTATGTTAAGAATGTTAATGGGGAAAGTCAGCAACAGAAAAATAAATCAGTGATGAATGTGAGCAAAGGAGCTCTAAGAATAAAGTTTAAATCATGAAGGATTTATCAGTGGAGGAAACAAGATTTCACATACACACACAAGCACACACATGAACACATATACATGCTGAAGTGCATACACACAGCCACACAGACACACACGGGCATGCGCATTCACACCCTGCACACCCATGTGGAAGCACATACATATACTCACACAGACACACACACAGTCACTGATGATAGCCTGGGAAATCTCAGGTCAGTCAGACTTCTACAAACTGAAAAGCAGAAAGTAAAACAAAAAAAGATAAAAAGCAGAATGATTTTTATGATCCATATCACATTGGAAGAGCAAAGGGCAATGAGGAAGGAGATGAGAGCACATATTTGAAAAATGTAAACCTAATCTTGATAAGACCAAGCAACAAAAGGGAAAGGGGTAACAGGTTGGTCTATGAGATGTGATTGGAGTCTTATTTATAACTCATAACCTTATCTTTGTATGTGTTCATCGTCTGTGAAAACTACCTACTACGAGGCAAATGCCTGAGGAAACTGCATGCAGGATAGGTATGAATACATTTCTGTCTTTACAGTGCTCCTCTTTTAAAAACCTAAATCTATTCTAAACTGAATCAATGACCACAAAGAAATATACCACTTATTTAAAATATAGGTAGTTTAGTTTGGTTTTGGTATTTTAAATACAATGACATATGGAGATATTTAGTACAGTTCTTTGCTACTTTTGAATAAAGTTTTATTATTTTAAAGTTTTTGGAGGCAAGGGGGAGAAGGAATGGAATGAGTAACTGTGGGAAGTGGGACCAGGAGGGGAGGCAGTGACTGGAATATAAATAAATAAAATGGTTAAAATTTATAAAAGAATACAGCTGGGACCTCATGAAACTGAAAAGCAAAAGACGAAGCCAATAGAACAAATCAGCAACCTATAGATTGGGAAACAAAAGTTTTGTCAACCCAATATCCCAAAGACTAATATTCAAAATATATAAAAGACTCAAAAAGTTAACTTCCAAAAACCCAAATAATTCAATTAAAAAATGGGGTACAGAACCAAACAGAATTCACAACAGAAGAATCTCTAATGGCTGAGAAGCACTTAAAGAAATGTTCAAAGTCCTTAGTGATCAGGGAAATGCAAATCAAAATGACCCTGAGATTCCACTTTACACCAATCAGAATGGCTAAGGTCATAAACTCAAGTGACAGTATATGCTGGTGAGGATGTGGAAAAAGAGGGACACTCCTCCACTGCTGATGGGATTGCAAACTGGTACAACCACTCTGGAAATCAACCTGGCAATTCCTGAAGAAAATTGGAATAGTTCTTTCTACCTGAAGACTCAGCTATTCCACTCTTGGGCATATACCCAAAAGGTTCTCCACCACACCAAAAGGAAACATGCTCCACCATGTTCATAGTAGTTTTATTTGTAATAGCCAGAAGCTGGAAAAAACCCAGATGTCCTTCAACTGAAGAATAGATACAGAAAATGTGGTTTATTTACACTATGGAATACTATTCAGCTATTAAAAATGAGGACATCATGAATTTTTTAGGCACATGAATGGAACTAGAAAATATCATCTTGAGTGAGGTAACTCAGAACCAAAAGAATATGCATGATATGTACTAACTGATAAGTTGATATTAGTCAAAAAGTACAGAATACCTAGGCTACAACCTACAGACTGTAAGAAGTATAACCAGCAGAAAAGCCCAAGTGAGGAGGTTTCAACCCAACTTAGAAGGGGGGAGAAATTAATCACAGGAATCAGAGGGAGAAAGGAACCTGGGTGGGAGAGGGGAGGTGGAGAGGAAAGGGTGAACAGGATCAGACATGGGTGTTGCGGGGACAGGAGAAGCCTAGAAGGCCAAGAGAATAAGTGGAAATCACCAGCCTCAGGGAGTGAGGACCAGACACCTGGAGATGAAACACTCTCGGGACTCATTGTGGGTGATCTTGGCCAAATTGTACAACATTGGGGAAAGGGAACTTACAGAGTCCACCTCCAGTAGATAGACAGGGCCTCAAAAGGAGGGACGGGGTTACTGACCTACTGACCCAGAATTGTTCTTATCTTAAAAAACTGCAGGGACAAAAGTGGAGAAGAGACTGAGGAAAAAAGGTCTAATGACCATCCCATCTTGAAATCCATCTCACGGAGCAGTTGGAGAGAAGGGCACACACTAATGCCTGACATTTTACTGATACTAACTATAATGTGCTCACAGACAGGACCCTAGTATTGTTGTCCTCTGAGAGACCCTACCAGCTGCTGATTGTGACAGAAGCAGATGCTTACTTACACCCAACCATTGGTCTGAAGTCAGAGACCCCTATGGTTGAATTAGGGGAAGGATCGAAGAAGCTGAAAGGGAGAGTGACCCCATAGGAAGACCAGCAGTTTCAACTAACCCAGACCCCAGGGAGTTCCCAGAGACTGAATCACCAACCAGTAGCATACAAGGCCTGTTCTGAGGGCCCTAAAACATATGTAGCATGGTCTGGTCTTAGTGAAAGAAGATGTGCTTAATCCTTAAGAACCTTGAGATCCTAGAGAAGGGGGAGGCCCGGTTGAGGAGGAGCACCCTCTTAGAGGCAAGGGAAAGAAGGAATGGGATAAGGAACTGTGGGAGAAGGGCAGAAAGAGAAGCAACTAGAATAATTAAAATAACTTTAATTTTTAAAATATAAAAATAAGTTGTCACAGGCAGTTTTTCACTGCTGTAAATAAATGGCAGCAGTGAGTTGCTGATAAGGAGCTGCGATGTCTCTCAGTTCTGAAGGCCAGGGAACCCAGGAGCACTGTCCTGTCATGTGTTGAAGGTTGATGTGCTATGCTACCTGGCATAAAGAAGAAACCCTCCAAGTGAGTACACAAGACCCAGAAAGAAAATTTTACCATTTATCAAGAGCACTCTCCTGAAATCACATTGATCAGAATTCAGCCTTCGTGACTGAATTACTAAAGGACAACCTTTTCCTATGATAACAATGGTAGTTAAACTCTGATATGAGTTCTAGAGAGGGACAAACAAACCATAGCAAAGTAGCAAACTGAAATCTAGCGGTAGACTCATTTAATGCCAGCATCTTGCTGTGTATCAAGAGCAGAGGAAATGGAATGGCTAAGACATGGAGTTGCTCTGGTTAGGTTTGAGGGTTATCAGCTATGAGTACTAAAGAAATAGAGTTTGTGGCAGTGCCCTTACTGCCACAGAAGACAGTAGACCAAGATTAGATAGTAACGCTTTTGAAAGAAACTTATATAGCATCTCAAGTATTATCAAGGGAGATTAAAATTCAACAAATAAAAACAGATGGACACATTCCTCTTGGTTAAAAAAGAGCAGTTTGAGAAAGCATTTCAAATATTCACAACTTTGAGTCTTTGAAATATAACTTCATTATCTTAGCAAAAAATGGAGAATTCATTCATTAACAAACCATCTGGGGTGCTGACATCACCCCCCCTCTTCCGACACACACACACACCCTTGATTTGTAACTGCTTATAACACAGAGACTGAGACTTAAAATGTAGCAATGCAGTATGTTCAGATAGAAGAAAGGCATGTGGAAACATGTACTTAAACCCGTACAAGATTGGAAGCAGCTGGATGTACATGATGACATCCTATGTGAGAGCTCTATGGTGCTACATGTCAAAAGAAGCCAGAACCTGCTCCCTGATAACAAACATTATGGAAGAATGACTAAATAAGCCCTGTTAAGAAAGATCAAGGTTCATTAGTACACAGGAGGCAAAAGTGTAAATGAATGTTAAAAATAAATCTCATGTTTATTTTACAGCAACCAGCAAAACTAGCAGTTAAGGATCTATTACACTTCAAGGTTTCTCTGAGATTCGAGTGCCCATGTATATACATTATTTTACGTTAGAAGTTGAGATCATATCAAATGCATAATCGACCTTAGACATAAATAAAACAGAAATTGGGGTAAAGTTATAGCCACTGTGAAATAGTGAAGCTCTCAGGTGTAACTGAAGCTCTCGTTGTGCAATAAAAGGAGCTTTAAGCTACTCTGGCTTTAGGGTTTTTACACATCATTAACATCCACCAGCTCAAGTCACTTTAAATTAGGCATCCAAGCAGTTAAGTTCCCATTTTCCTTGCTTCAAGAGAAGAATTATAAATGTAAGCCTTCCTCCCCCTCCTCCATAAAAAATTAAAATGCTGCCGTTGGGTCAAAGCAGAGAGCCAGGAGCCTGGATCATGATGAAGGAACCTGGAAATGCAGCAAGGTTCAGAACATAACTTCCACAGCTCTCCCACTACTGTGTCTCTCCACAATGGCAATGGCTGAAGAGGAGTAAAATTCGCTGAAACATATCTTTCTGTGTTGGTCTTGTGGACGCCGGAAGACAATTCACCTCTGGGTTCAGAGCTGAGATTCTGGAGGGCGGCGTTCCAGTGTAATTAGGGGAAATGTCCGTTTCTTACTGTGATTTATTCCATGGAGACATGTGGAGCAAAGATTTCCATTTAAATTCATACGTCACATATGTTATGTTTTGTTATGCATTAAAGTATAGCCATACAGATTTCTATGCTGCATGATTATTTATGAGTATGGAAAAATTAAAAACAAGTTCTAATAACCAAGATTATTTCCAGCATGTTTTCCATCTTTAAAAATGTATACATTTGTGACCCAAAATGCAACACCGAGTGTGGGTCAATGGGAGGTAGAGAGCTGAGGAAGACTGGAGTATCCTCAAACATCTGGGAACCCAGGGTACAACACAAACATTCTTGTGAAATAAATCATAGAGATTTATATGACAAGAAAGACAGAAGCAGATTACTGTGATATCCTGAATGAGAAAGAGGATACAGAGAAAGACACTGGAATTCATTCTTTAGTGCTCATTTTGTTGGCAAGTTTCAACACACACAGACACACACACACACACACACACACACACACACACAGACACACACACACACACACACACACACACACACACACACACACACACACACACGCCACAAATGCAAAAGCTGTAATAGATTTAGTATTGCTGAAGATTTTAAAGCACCGCCTCGAGGCAATTCACTGAAGATAGAAAGAACTCAAATTGGCTTGACAATGAACATCGTCACTTCCCAGAAACTATAAGTTTAGCTGGGACAAGATAAAATCAGGAAGCTGGTCACACCAAGGTAAATGATGTCATTCCAACCACAGACACAAAAGTGAAAACAGGACTGTTTTATCCTGCTAACATTCCTCTTTGGGCTCTTAGGTCTTCACATAGGTGGTACTTTCTACTTCCATTAATAAAATGCTGGGAGTCAAGAGAGAATGGACTGATGATACACAGGATATATTCAGATGCCGTCTTCTTTTCTGACAGTGAAGTTCATACCAATAAGCAAATAGCATGTGAGGTTGATGTCGAGGATAGGAAAGAAAATCTATCTATCTCCAGAACAGCAAGCAGACACTTTATACTTTATTTGACAGGTGTCATTGACCTGAGAGATTGCTGTCTTCAAGGTATGTATTCATAATCCAATTTCTTAGTTTTGAAATGGTGGTGGTATTTGTATGTGTTTAAATATGTTAATAAGGGAAGGAAGTTTTTAAAATAGCTGTCATACCAGGGTTTAAAGGCAGGGAGAAGACTTTTTACCATCTAATTCTAAAGAAATTCAAACCATATTTTGAAGAAAAAGGGAGGATGTTCTCATGAGAAGTGTGTGTACGTGAGTGGTGTGTGTGTGTGTGTGTGTGTGTGTGTGTATTTGTGCTTGTGCATGTGCATGAATGTGTGTGTAAGAGTTTCGTGTTAGCGATTTTACTGAAGAAGAACTTACTCATGTCGTTTCATTTGAGAATGGATATGGATGAGCAGTCCTGGGCTGGGGTAGCTGAAGGTGTTTTGTCATGACCGTTCTCTTCCCAGCGCTGCCCACCTAGACTATATTGTGCATGCCCTTTGACTGCCTCACCTGTATGTACTTTAGATCTTCCATATAGCAGAACTGTACTCACAGTGTGTTATTATATTCTGCAAGTAGAAGTTAACTTTTTAAGCAATATTTAATGCACAGCTTTTTAAAAAGTTCCAGCTGTATGAAAGGAAAACTGACTAAATCAAGTTTAAGCTTTTTTTATTCAAGCCCAAGGGTGAAAATCATATCGTTGATGATATTATCAGAATGTAGCTGCTGCAGCTTAAGATTTCGTACCTAAGAAAAAGATATTAATTCGACACTCTTTAAGACTTAAAAAAGAAAGAAAAAGATCACTTAGGGCATAAGCAAATGTTTGTACTTCTCTTCTGGTAAGGGTGGGCATAAGCTTCCTTTGTAATAAGTGTTGCTGAAATATTTGCTTGACAGGATTTCTAGAAATTTCCTTTACTTGTTGAATGCATGTTGCACTGAACTTTAAAATACTAAACAGTCCGTAGTTTTTTCCAAGAAAATAAGATTTTCATAATAGTTAATTCCTATAGAAAGAAGGCAGGAGGCAATGTATGTAAAATGGGCAACCTGCAGGGTGTCAGGAGGTTTTGAGAGTCTATTTGTAAGTGAGCATGCCCAGGTTCTGCTTGGTGACACAGATGAGCCCTATGCTCCCAATTTAAATTTGTGAATGGTCCACTAAGAACTCCTTCCTAGAACAAAATCATGCCTTGCAAGACCATGTGCATGCAAAGTCTGCACCGAACAGCAGACTGAGAACCAGAGACTGAGTTGGGTTTCTGCATCTCACATAGAAACTTCTGAGGTCATTTACCAGAACTCCATCATAAAACAAATCATTCAACAAGGCTGCCAGAGGGCAGTAAAACCTTCGCTGGCTCCATATATTCTGAGTTGGAGTTCAGTGGGCAGCGTTCCATAAGGCAGGGCTAATAGAACAGGTGTGGTAAAACCATGAGCTAGAAACTGCCTGGGAAAATCTGGCCCACTGGCACCTTCACCATCACCGTCCAAAATCCCCAAATGAGGCACTAACAAAGAGCAAGCTGAACAAACAAATTGCTAAGACAGGCTCCCCTGGGAAGACATTGAATAAAACTGATGCAAAGCCTGGAGCACTTGGACACACTGGCAACAAGCATCCCTTGGAGAAATGAGGTTTCCAGTCTGTGTGTGGAACATCAACTCTATCATGTTATATCAAGGACTCTAGAGGATTGTTGAGTCTCCTAGAACAGAGAGTGGAGCCACTGATGGAGAGCATTGAACATGGGCAGATGACCTTGTTCAACCCAATCGCAAATCCTTCAAGGCAGAAATGCTATCCACCTCTGCATTTAGAGCAGACAACACACAAAACAGTAATGACTGGAAGATCATTATGCTAGCTAATGAAACTACGCATTTATTTTATCTTTAATTCATATTAAAGTGTGATTAATTAATTCTCATTTTCATTAGTACCATATAACTTAGCACCGTAGGATATAGGATTTTGAGCATCAGCCATAAAGAAGTACTTTAACAAACAAACAATAACTCCAGGGTAGACTACAAACATTTTTCCTCATTCATAGACTTTTCAACCATTATTCAATTATCTTGGGCTGATTGGGAACATTAGAAAAGGCATAGTGCATGTAGACAGAGAAGGAAAACATTAGAAAGTCTAAGTGTGTGTGAGTGTGTGTGTGTGTGTGTGTGTGTGTGTGTGTGTGTGTGTGTGTGTTATTCAATGCCAACATTAGTCAGCTTTTCCCATAGTAATAAACTATTTGGGATTTTTTTCTTACTGGGAATTTCCACAATTAATTTGGCCATGATTTAATATTTACAGAGTAGTTTAAAGTTTCCTAGCATTTTACAAGCAATGCTTAATCTTCCTTTAGAACAGTCTCAAAAGACTTAAGAAGTTCAGTTTCTGACTGGGGTATAGCGGGGAATTCTAAACTTCTCCAAGAAAGAATATTCTCTAAAGTGTTTGGGTGGTGATTGGGGAAGGAATTCAGCTGCTTGTTCATTTTATTGACTTGATTTGCAGTAAATTCTGCCAACACTTGCTTGAACTCAGCTGTGACAATAATCTTGCATGTTTTAATTATGATTAACTAAGATGAACCTTGGCAAAGAACAGAAGTTTAATATAAAGGGTCTAGAGATCAAGTAGTTTAGAGTTGGATGGATTTTGGAGAGCAGCCATTCCAAAGTAGCTCTGTAAGTGAACCGTCTCAGACAGAGGGGAATTCACTAAGATCTTTAGATACCTTCTTTTCTCCATGCTTTCACAGTGGAATGTCTTAGCACAAAAATATTGTGTTCTTATGTCCAAAGCGCACAACGTTTCAGGATAAGCCCATTTCCTCTTATTCATTACTCAACATAAGTGGAAAGACTTAGTAATAAACAATTTATGATCATACAGAGAAATAGTGATTTGTATTATAGACATTCACTTTATTTTACATAGAAATGCCTGCTTCTTAGACCACCTTCAAATGGATATGTCACTCTCCACATTATCAATAACCACTATGTCTAGTAAATTATATGAGATTATAATTGTACCCTTAACCTACAAAAACCCTGCAGGTTTCTGGTAGAGCACAGTATCTAAATCAAGAACCAGTATGTTCTTATCCATCTTGCCTATTCAAGACACTGTCTCAAAGCAAACAGGAGAGTACACACACCCCCAAATGTGTCTGTCCTCTATATTTATGAGCCTATACATCCCTTGTTTCCTGGATTCTACATGTTTTCCTATTATATTCTATACAGTGCCAATCCATTAGGCATCAGAAGAAGAAAATGAAAAGGATCAACCTAATTACATGGTTTCCTTTGTGCAAGAAAAGAAATTAAATGGGTTGAGCACCACTGCAGTGCAGCACATATAGAAGTTGCTTAAGAGACATGGATGTCAGAGGTTTCTCACATAGGTACTTAATATAATCACATAGGGAAAATATTTGGACAAAGTAGAATTCCAGATTCTGTGATAGCTTAACCATTTTATATAAAAACAGATGGCATCCTAAGAATTCATCCAATAGTGCCATATAGGGTAACTGCTGTCAGTCAGGATTCATTCTTCATATGACAATTGTGATCGTTAATAAAATACCACATTCAGAAATGATGACATGCTTTTCCATATTTTGACTGTTATGGTGTTATTCAAAAAATGGGAAATAGTGAAAATATGGACTACAAAATCAAATAGACCTAAGTTTGGATATTTGCCAGCTTGGCAACATACTTCTTTAATATGTGGAATCCCTTCTCCTCTTCACCCTGCACACATGGCAACTCCAAATAAGTCAAAGACCTTGATATCAGATTTAAAACTGAAATTGCTTGAGAACAACACAGGGTAACACTTTAATACATAAACATAGGAAGTGACTTTTTTGCATAAGATCCCGCCACTTAGGAAATAAGACCAACCTAAAGGAACTCGGGAAATTAAAAAGCTTCTGTGAATCACAGGGAGCAGTTATTGAGGGAAGAGATAGAATAAACAGTTGGAGAAAATCCTCACCACCTATACATCTGACAGAGGATTAATACCTAGATTACAAAGAACAACAACAACAAACAACAACAACAGCAACAACAACAGCAACAGCAACAACTGTGTGCATCATAGACACAAACAATCCAAACAATAACAGGGACAATGAAATGAACAGACAACTTCCCAAAGACGAATTATAAATAACCAGTAAACATATGAAAAGATGCTCAATCTCACTAGCCATTAGGAAAGAGGAAAAGCAACTTCACTGAGATTTTACTCCATGCCATTTTACTCCAACCAGAAGGTCAGACAGTAAGAAAACAGAGTAAATGAAACCAAGGATGTGAAAGAGAGATTCTTGTATACTACTGGTGAGACTATAAAGTAGTCCAGCTTGTGGGGAAACCAGTATGGAGATTTCTCAAAAACTTAGAAATAGACCTACCATATGACTCAACTATACCACTCCACATTTAAGCAATGAACTCCAAGTCAACTGATCAGAAGACTTGTACACCAGTGCTCAATACATCAATATTCATACTAGAGAAAGTATAGAAGCAGCCTAGCTTTTCAACAATAAGGCATTGGTAAGAAAAATGTGGTATGGAAGTCTTTTCAGACGTGAAGAAGGATGAAATTGTGTAACTTGTAGAAAAATAAATGCAAATGGAGACAATGATATCAAGTAAATAAAGCCATACTCTAAAAGATAAACGTGTATTTTCTATCATCTGTGGCTCATAGACTTTTATACAGTTATATAAAAACATACCTACAGTATACATTAAATTATAGTAAAAATTGTCTAGGGAAACATGAGAGACTAATGGATGGGAAGAAAATAAAGAAAAGATGGCAGGAGGGACAGAGTTTTGAAGGATATTCTTAGCATACAATATAGACAATATATACCTGTGAGAAAATTATTTTTAAAGTCTCCTATTGATCACTACTCCCTGAGTTCGACATTCCTATAAAGACAGTGAAATGATCTCTACATTTTGCTTGATGATACCTCATTTAGCTCTAAAGTGATAGAGAAACAGTGTTCTCCCACATCACACAGATTTCCAAAAAGAAAATTGTTAATAAAGTAAAACCAATGAGTATTAATTAATTAAAAGTACATTGTCACTACTTTTCAATTAGATATAAATGAGTGACATAATAATACTTAAAAAAGAAAGTAAAAATTTCAAAATGGGAAGAATTGTGCCCCATTATAAGAAATAAGTATGAATGTCAGGATCTTCCATTTCATGAGTTTCTCGGTAAGAATATATCTAAATCCACTTCACAAAGGAGCATTTCTGATAAGATCTGAGACCTACACTAATCAATAGGTGAAGAGATACTAATTTAGAGAGTAGTTTGAAGCTATGTTCATTTAGCTGACTCACTGTTGGAGCGCCTGAGTTCCCCAAATACAGGTTTTTGGCCAGATTTATAGTACCATGTAGGTATTGCCTTCTGTGTGGTGAGCCTTATTCCGAACCAGAAAGCACTTGGTTGCCTTCATATCATCTGTCTCATTATTAGCCCTTGGAAATATTTTGCCATGATGATGATCATTAGAGTTCACAGCTAATTAATGCCTATTTTTCCTCCAGCGCCTACAAGGTACCTTCTAGTACTGTGAACATTATCCCTCTGGAGAAGATGCTTCTGGTCACTACTAACTTGATTTCTTTATGTGTTGTTGACAAAGTGCATGTTATCTTCAGCAATTGGGCTTCACTATCATGTTCTGGTGGGTCACCAAGGACAGTGAAAATAGACTGTTTTGCACTGGAACTCTCCAAAATACCCATAACCAATACCTGGGGTGATATTCCACACCTGGCACTGCAATTTTTGTTTGGTTTCTGGGAAAACCATTATGGAGGGTAACTCCAATTAACGTCTTTTTATGAATATGTTAAATGTGTGTTTTGATAACTATAAAATAGTAGGTTTCTTTAAGTCTTTTTCAAACATCCTTAGTGTTAGTTATCATCCTCCCTCTCCCTTTTCCTTCACTCTACCCTACTAACCTAAACATTACTCTCCTTTTCCACAACATATAATATGTGTTATTATTATACTGCTTCCTTTAATATCTTTCTTCCCTTGCTCCACAATTGTTCCTTCCATCTTTCTTTTAATTCTATAGGTATTCCAAGTTAAACACACAAATCTAAAGATTTGACACAAAGATCCACGTCTGAGTCCGAATATGAATCATTTGTCTGTCTGGTCTGGGTTACCTCATTCAGCATAACAATCTTCAGTTCCATCCACTAACCTGCAAATTTCATTATTGCATTCTCCATGACATTTTGTATAGGTAACACATTTAACTTTCCATATATCATCAGATGGACATTTAGATCATTCCCATGTCCTAGCTATTGTTAATGGAGCAGCCATGGATATGAATGACCACATGTCTCTTGGAAAGAAGCAGAGTACTTTCATATACATCTAGGAATAGTATATCTGGGCCATATGGTAGAGCTATTTCTTGGATTTGAGCAATCACTATGCTATATCCATATTGGTGACAACAGTTTGCACGTCCATCAACAAGCATGGAGGCATGCCATTAACCACAACATCATCAATATTTGGTGTCTTTGTTTTCAAATTTTCAAGGGCTGATAATTTATTTCTTACTCGTAAAGACTTATTTTTCACTGGATTCCAACTTAGAAGTTGAAGCTCTCAGTGAGAACAGTCTACATCTCTTGGCAAACTATTTTGATGGGTTTTTTTCCTTTAGCTTTTTTAATTCTCTTGGCTAAATGTTTGATATATGTGCAACCTCCTCCTTGTTTTTCTTCAGTGCATTATTTCCTCCTCTTTCTCCTCCTCCTCTTCCTCTTCCTCCTCCTTTTCCTCCCCTCCTTCTTCTGTCTTCTTCCAACAATAACCAAGTGTAGAGCACTCAGATTGTTGTGAAACACATTGCATCTTTGACCAGACTTACACTTCCTTTCTCCAGTCCTTTTTGGTCTATAACAAGTAAATGCAAGTGTAGTTTTGATTTGTATTTACTTGATGGCTAAGAATTCTGAGTGATTATTTTTTTCTTCTGTGAATTTTCTGTTCAGCTGTATAGCGCACTTTCAAATTGAGTTGTGTTTTATTGATGTTTAGTTATTAATTCTTTGTATATTCTAGACACTAACATTCTATTAGAAGTATGGCAATCAAAAATGTTTGCCCATTCTTTGCACTGCTTCTTTAATAACTTTTATAATTAATAGTTTCTTTTGTCGTACAGAAGATTTTTCCTTTCACAAAGTCCTACTTGCTGACATTGATCTTGTTTCCTAGATGACAAGGGTCCTATTTAGAAAGTCTCACCTGAACTTATACCCTGACTTATACTCTTTACTCTATCTTCTGGAAGTTTACATTCTAACACTAAGATTATTTTTTATCCAGTTGCTATTGATTTATTTGCAGACAAAGAAGGATCAACTTTCATTTTACTACATATAGCTATCCACTTTTCCTAGCACTATTTGTTAATGATGCTGACTATTCTCCAATATATATTTTTGGAATTTTTGTTAAGATAATATCAGGTAACTGTAGGTATAATCACTTATATTAGGTTCTTAATTTATGACATTGATGAATGTATATGTTATACTAGTACCATCTTGCTTCTGCAACTGTGGCTCTATGGTATATCTTGAAAACAGAAAGGTTGATACTTCCAACAGAGTTCACACACACACACACACACACACACACACACACACACACACACACACACACCACAAACCACTCAGAGATCATCATAGTGGATGCCATAGAAAGAGCATAGTTAGAGAGAACAGAAGGCCAACACTCTTTTAGGATGGGAGGGGTGGCTACACTCATGATCTCATAGCATATGACATACACAAGATCAAGGTAGTCAACACTCTAGCAAGGAGGACATTTCTAAGGGTTGATTGACTTGGGAGATGACTATTGCACAGTGAATGATCCACATCTATGAGTGTATGCACAACACAAGTCGTGCTTAGGTGGTATTTCAAAAAAAAGAAAGAGTTCATGAAATTGGAGGGGATGTGAAGGTAAGGGTAAATCTTGGAAGAGTTAGGGGAAGAAGTATGGCGCTAATATGATCAAAAAGCTCTATGAAATTCTCAAAGAATTAATATTATGTTATATTTGAAAAGACAGTCATTTTAGTGATCATGCTCTGTAAAATATTACAGCAACACTGTGATTACATATAACCAGAAGGCTTAGATTTTTAAAATTCACTTTAAGAATAGTTTTTTACACATAAACATGTTCTTAAACAAAACACATATGGCTTTCTGTTTCTTTCCCTTCTTTTGGAAAAATACCTGGTATGCAGTGAAACCAATACTCATTCAGCTTAAACTTTTCCATGTTTTATGTATTATAGTATAATAAATTTAATGTTTGGTTCAACTGTGGTGAAGGGGCTTGACGATCTTCAAAAGGCTAAGTATAAAATTACCACAGAAGCAGGGACTTGGAAAAGATCTGTACCCCCAAATATATATCAGCCAATGAATAAATAAATAATAATGTGCAGTCATTTCTGTCTTATTATTTTGATTTTACATTAAAAAGCCATAAAAACACTAAGCTTTTGAGACATGTTAAAACATAGATGATGCTTAAAAAACTTCATGCTAAGTTAAGTAACCAAATTGATTTAAGAGTAAATTTCTTTGATTACACTTAAAAACTTTTAGGTTGACAAAAGTGAGGTTCAATGTCATCAGAAGCTAAACGTGAAAGAAAAGTGGATTTATTTATTACTTAACGATTATAGAATCCCCGTTTGAGTGTAGAAAACATCTAGGAAATAGTCAGTAGCCATACATTTACAATGATGTGGATATAATTAATGCCACTAAAAATTATAAACATTTAAATGACCAGGATTAAAGATAGGGCTTAGTGGTTTAGAGTACCTGTTAATCTTTCAAAGGATGGGAATGCAGTTCATAGCATCCATGTTAGATGGTGCCCAATAGTCTATAACTCCAGTTTGAAAGTAACTGTCTTCCTTGTCTATCCTCAAAAGATACTGAAAAAACACAGGGAACATATGTACACATGCAAGTGCACACACACACATGCACACATACATGCTTGTCTAAAAATAAATCTTATTTTTTTAAAAAAATGTCAGAATTAGAGCTCTTTGGTAGAATACTTATATGTCAAAAGTCCTAGATTTTGATCTACAGCATCAAAAGGTGTGTATTATGGGGTTATTAAAAAGGGTAAGTTTCAGATTATACGTATTTTATAACAACTTTCACAAAGTAATAAATATACAGAAATGGATATATTGTAAAATATGTAAATTGTGTTTCAATAGCTTTCTTTAAATTAAAACCATCTTTTACTTTTTTAAAACTTGTACCTAAATTAATTTTAGAAAAAAAATTGCATAATTTTAAAATGAGATAGATATGTGTGAAATCTGGTAGAACAAATACACTACAAAACTGTTTTTCTCTTCTGCTAAAGTCCAATTAGGACAATTTTTCTGGAATGGTAATTTATGAACACAACTGATCATCCACTAATTATATCATATTTAATAGGTTATGTCAGTGTTTACTTGGCATAAAGACCCTCAGTCAAATGCTTTCCATGCTCCAGACTTTTCTAAACCTTACCAATCAACAGACATGTCTGTGATATGTAAGATCACAAAACTAAAAGAGATTTCAAAGGAGAGTTGCCCCTGTTCCTGCCCCAATCACTGAAGTGATCAAAACTCCTTAATACTTGCAATAAGGCTGATCCAGTGCCTGCAAAATTCCCACTCTAACACCAGAAGTTAATTAACTTCTATTATCTATGTGCTTTTACTCTGTCAGTATTCAGCTGAAAGAAAATTAGGTTTTAAAAAAGAATCTCTGTTTTAATCCTAGTTAAATATTTGGCAGTGTTTTAGCTCTTGTTATTATTTTCACCAATTCCAGTAGATTTGAGAAACATCTAAGTTATGCCGATAAGTGAAGAAAATGGAAAGAGCATACAAGCTTCTCCACTTACTTTTGCTACGCTCTTTTAAATCTGCTTGCTTCGTAAATTAGCTTTTTCCTAGTGACTAGTTGAGCTGAAACAGAGATGACTATGTTTTTCTTCCCATGTCTCAAATTTAATCCTAAATAAGAAGCACATATGCTCCAGTTCTTTGCTACTTTGTGGGTTTTTCTTTATCCCCCTGGTTTCACCCCCTATCACAAAATAAGGAGACAGAGAGAGGGGGGGAGATATCTGTGTCTAATTTTCTTTTCTTTTGTGTCTTCTTCAAGGATAACTACAAACAAACCATAACCAACCAACCTAAATAACCACCAATCACTACCCTGCCTAGCATAGCTCCAGCATTTATACACCCTCTGAAAAGTTCCCAGAATTCCAAGCATCACACAATTACAGAAAATATAGGCAACTGTTGAAAACATACCTTTGAAAATCATGAGGCAAATTATAGTCAGCTACTGTGATCAGCTTGAAGCTATTTCATACTCACCTTGGATTAAAACAAAAATACTTAATACTTTCTTTTTTTTCTCCATCTTTATTAACTTGGGTATTTTAGTATTCAGAAGGGAGATTGGTCTGAAGTTCTCTTTCTTTGTTGGGTCTTTGTGTGGTTTAGGTATAAGAATAATTGTGGCTTCATAGAAGGAATTTGGTAGTACTCCATCTGTTTCAATTTCATGGAATAGTTTGGATAGTATTGGTATGAGGTCTTCTATGAAGGACTGACAGAACTCTGCAGTGAAACCTTCTGAACCTGGGCTCTTTTTGGTTGGGAGACTTTTTATGACAGCTTCTATTTCTTTAGGAGTTATGGGGTTGTTTAAATGGTTTATTTGTTCCTGATTTAACTTGGGTACCTTGTATCTGTCTAGGAAATTGTCCATTTCCTCCAGATTTTCAAGTTCTGTTGAATATAGGCTTTGTAGTAGGATCTGATGATATTTTGAATTTCCTCTGGCTCTGTTGTTATATCTCTGTTTTCATTTCTGATTTTATTAATTTCGACACACTCTCCGTGTCCTCTGATTAGTCTGGCTAAGGGTTTATCTATCTTGTTGATTTTCTCAAAGAACCAGCTCTTGGTTCTGTTGATTCTTTGTAGAGTCCTTTTTGTTTCTACTTGGTTGATTTCAGCTCCTAGTTTGATTCTTTCCTGCCTTCTACTCCTCCTGAGTGTATTTGCTTCTTTATGTTCTAGAGTTTTTAGGTGTGCTGTCAAGCTGCTGATATGTGCTCTCTCCTGTTTCTTTCTTCAGGCACTCAGAGCTCTGAGTTTTCCTCTTAGCACAGCTTTCATTGTGTCTCATAAGTTTGGGTATGTTGTACCTTCATTTTCATTAAATTCTAAGAAGTCTTTAATTTCTTTCTTTATTTCTTCCTTGACCAGGTTATCATTGAGTAGAGCGTTGTTCAACTTCCATGTATATGTGGGCATTCTTCCCTTATTGTTATTGAAGACCAGCTTTAGCCTGTGCTGGACTGATAGGACGCATGGGATTATTTCTATTTTTCTGTATCTGTTGAGGCCTGTTTTATGACCGATTATATGGTCAATTTTGGAGAAAGTACCATGAGGTGGTGAGAAGAAGGTATATCCTTTTTTTAGGATAGAATGTTCTATAAATATCTGTTAAATTCATTTGGTTCATGACTTCTCTTTGTCTATGTCTCTGTTTAATTTCTGTTTCCATGTCCTGTCCATTGATGAGAGTGGGGTGTTGAAATCTCCTACTATTATTGTGTGAGGTGCAATGTGTGTTTTGAGCTTTAGTAAGGTTTCTTTTATGTATGTAGGTGCCCTTGTATTTGGAGCATATATATTTAGGATTGAGAGTTCATCTTGGTGGATTTTTCCTTTGATGAATATGAAGTGTCCTTCCTTATTTTTTTTATTTTTTATTTTTTTATTATTTATTATTTTTTTATTAACTTGAGTATTTCTTATATACATTTCGAGTGTGATTCCCTTTCCCGGTATCCGGGCAAACATCCCCCTCCTCCCTCCCCTTCCTTATGGGTGTTCCCCTCCCAACCCTCCCCCCATTGCCGCCCTCCCCCCACCAGTCTAGTTCACTGGGGGTTCAGTCTTAGCAGGACCCAGGGCTTCTCCTTCCACTGGTGCTCTTACTAGGATATTCATTGCTACCTATGAGGTCAGAGTCCAGGGTCAGTCCATGTATAGTCTTTAGGTAGTGGCTTAGTCCCTGGAAGCTCTGGTTGCTTAGCATTGTTGTACATATGGGGTCTCGAGCCCCTTCAAGATCTTCCAGTTCTTTCTCTGATTCCTTCAACGGGGGTCCTATTCTCAGTTCAGTGGTTTGCTGCTGGCATTTGCCTCTGTATTTGCTGTATTCTGGCTGTGTCTCTCAGGAGTGATCTACATCCGGCTCCTGTCGGTCTGCACTTCTTTGCTTCATCCATCTTGTCTAATTGGGTGGCTGTATATGTATGGGCCACATGTGGGGCAGGCTCTGAATGGGTGTTCCTTCAGTCTCTGTTTTAATCTTTGCCTCTCTCTTCCCTGCCAAGGGTATTCTTGTTCCCCTTTTAAAGAAGGAGTGAAGCCTTCACATTTTGATCATCCGTCTTGAGTTTCATTTGTTCTAGGTATCTAGGGTAATTCAAGCATTTGGGCTAATAGCCACTTATCAATGAGTGCATACCATGTATGTCTTTCTGTGATTGGGTTAGCTCACTCAGGATGATATTTTCCAGTTCCAACCATTTGCCTACGAATTTCATAAAGTCGTTGTTTTTGATAGCTGAGTAATATTCCATTGTGTAGATGTACCACATTTTCTGTATCCATTCCTCTGTTGAAGGGCATCTGGGTTCTTTCCAGCTTCTGGCTATTATAAATAAGGCTGCAATGAACATAGTGGAGCACGTGTCTTTTTTATATGTTGGGACATCTTTTGGGTATATGCCCAAGAGAGGTATATATAGCTGGATCCTCAGGCAGTTCAATGTCCAATTTTCTGAGGATCCTCCAGACTGATTTCCAGAATGGTTGTACCAGTTTGCAATTCCACCAACAATGGAGGAGTGTTCCTCTTTCTCCACATCCTCGCCAGCATCTGTTGTCCCCTGAGTTTTTGATCATAGCCATTCTCACTGGTGTGAGGTGAAATCTCAGGGTTGTTTTGATTTGCATTTCCCTTATGACTAAAGATGTTGAACATTTCTTTAGGTGTTTCTCAGCCATTTGGCATTCCTCAGCTGTGAATTCTTTGTTTAGCTCTGAACCCCATTTTTTAATAGGGTTATTTGTTTCCCTGCGGTCTAACTTCTTGAGTTCTTTGTATATTTTGGATATAAGGCCTCTATCTGTTGTAGGATTGGTAAAGATCTTTTCCCAATCTGTTGGTTGCCATTTTGTCCTAACCACAGTGTCCTTTGCCTTACAGAAGCTTTGCAGTTTTATGAGATCCCATTTGTCGATTCTTGATCTTAGAGCGTAAGCCATTGGTGTTTTGTTTAGGAAATTTTTTCCAGTGCCCATGTGTTCCAGATGCTTCCCTAGTTTTTCTTCTATTAGTTTGAGTGTGTCTGGTTTGATGTGGAGGTCCTTGATCCACTTGGACTTAAGATTTGTACAGGGTGATAAGCATGGATCGATCTGCATTCTTCTACATGTTGACCTCCAGTTGAACCAGCGCCATTTGCTGAAAATGCTATCTTTTTTCCATTTGATGGTTTTGGCTCCTTTGTCAAAAATCAAGTGACCGTAGGTGTGTGGGTTCATTTCTTGGTGGATTTTTCCTTTGATGAATATGAAGTGTCCTTCCTTATCTTTTTTGATGACTTTTAGTTGAAAATTGATTTTATTTGATATTAGAATGGCTACTCCAACTTGCTTCTTGCAACCATTTGCTTGGAAAGTTGTTTTCCAGCCTTTTACTCTGAGGTAGTGTCTGTCTTTGTCTCTGAGGTCTGTTTCCTGTAGGTAGCAAAATGTTGTGTCCTCATTGTGTATCCAGTTTGTTAATCTGTGCCTTTTACTGGGAGTTGAGACCATTGATGTTGAGAGATATTAAG
The DNA here is from genome assembly GCF_021556685.1 of Rattus norvegicus. NCBI lineage: Eukaryota > Metazoa > Chordata > Mammalia > Rodentia > Muridae > Rattus > Rattus norvegicus. The sequence continues at coordinate 43,185,096 of NC_141551.1, read as the reverse complement.
GGCTAGTGATTGTTGCTTCCTGTTATATTAGTGTTTGGATGTGAGATTATATGTTTGTGCTTGTCTTCTCTTTGTTTTGTTGCCAAATGATTAGTCTCTTGATTTTTCTAGGATGTAGCTTGCCTTTTGTAGGGCTGGATTTGTAGAAAGATATTGTGTAAATTTGGTTTTGATATGGAATATCTTGGTTCTCCATCTATGTTAATTGAGAGCTTTGCTGGATATAGTAATCTGGGCTGGCATTTGTGTTCTCTTAGGGTCTGTATGACATCTGTCCAGGGTCTTCTTGCTTTCATATTGTCTGGTGAGAAGCCTGGTGTGATTGTGATAGGTCTGCCTTCATAAGTTACTTGACCTTTTTCCCTTACTGCTTTTAATATTCTTTCTTTATTTTGTGCATTTGGTGTTTTGAGTACTATTTGATGGGAGGAGTTTCTTTTCTGGTCCAATATATTTGGAGTTATATAAGCTTCTTGTATATTTATGGGCATCTCTTTCTTTAGGTTAGGGACATTTTCGTCTATAATTTTGTTGAAGATATTTACTGGTTCTTTGAGTTTAGAGTCTTCACTCTTTTCTATAACTATTATCTTTAGGTTTGATCTTCTCATTTTGTCCTGGATTTCCTGTATGTTTTGGGCCAGTATCTTTTTTCTGTTTTACATTATCTTTGACGGTTGTGTCGATGATTTCTCTGAAATCTTCTGCTCATGCGATTCTCTCTTCTATCTCTTGTATTCTGTTGATGATCCTTGTTTCTACGGCTCCTTGTCTCTTCCTTTGGTTTTCTATATCCAGTGTTTTCTCCCTTTGTGCTTTCTTTATTGCTTCTATTTCCATTTTTAATTCCTTCTCCTGTTTGATTGCATTTTCCTGTAATTCTTTCAGGGATTTTTGTGATTCCTCTCTATAGCCTTCTACTTGTTTATTTATGTTTTCCTGCATTTCTCTGAGGGAGTTCTTTATGTCTTTCTTGAAGTCCTCCAGCATCATGATCAAATGTGATTTAAAATCAAGATCTTGCTTTTCTGGTGTGTTTGGATATTCCGTGTTTGCTTTGGTGGGAGAATTGGGCTCCAATGATGCCATGTAGTCTTGGTTTCTGTTGCTTGGGTTCCTGTGCTTGCCTCTTGCCATCAGGTTGTCTCTGGTGTTATCTTGTTCTGCTATTTCTGACAGTGGTTAGACTGTCCTATAGGCCTGTGTGTCAAGAGTGCTGTAGACCTTTTTTCCTGTTTTCTTTCAGCCAGTTATGGGAACAGAGTGTTCTGCTTTTAGGCGTGTAGTCTTTCCTGTCTACTGGTCTTCAGTTGTTCCTGTGGGCGTTTGTACTGAGTTCACTTGGAAGGTCACATGGAGCAGAAAATTTAGTCTTCCCTCTGGTCTTGGGCCTGGAGTTGCTTCTCAGATCAGAGTTTCAGCACTCCGTGAGGGCAGCAAGCAGAAGGGCTTGCACTGACTTTGCTTGGGACCCTGTGCACAGGGGTGCCCAGATGGTGCTAGGCGTTTACCTTTGGCATCAGAAATGTGGGCAGAGGGTAGTCTCCTCTGGCTTCCCAGTAGTGTCTGCCCCTCTGACGGTCTAGCTCTCCCTCCCACAGGATTTGGGTGCGGGAAGGTGTTTGACTGGGTGCCTTTAGCCAAAAATACTTTTATATTTCTATATTTTTAAAGAAGCCAAAATTCTTAAAGTGTCACTGCATATATGTATTTTTGTTTAGTATAGTCAGTGCTGAAAGGGATACCCTAGTATCCGTTTCAATATGAAAGAAAAACCTAGTATTTGTGTTTTAATTTATTTTAATTTAAGTTTTATTTTATTTTAGTCAAATCTGAGAGTGCCTCGATGTCTGATCTTCAGACACTATTCCCAGACAGATAGGAAACTTCTCTGTGTCACTAATCTTGAGCTTTCTGTCACCTGTATCAACTAGTAAAAAGGGAAGTACTAAGGTACCTTTACTTTCCATCACGATGCACATTCTTAAATATCTCCTTTCTTGTAAATTCATTTGTTACAGTTAGCAAACAAAATCCTGATTAATGACTTTATTTAAAGATAAACTGGTTTGATTAATCAACATCTTCTTGTGACACATCAACTTAAAAGGGACGCCTGCCTGTGTCAATTAATGGGCATGGTCTCTTAAATGTTTGCAAGCTTCCCACACACAGTGGCTATGTTGTTTGTCACAATGCACTGACTTAAATGTTCTTTCAACAACGCATAGCTTTACTTTTGATACTGCATCTGTTTCATAAGCCATAGCTTTTTTGAAGTTGAATCTGTTTCTTCTATTCATGAACTGTTAGTATTAATACAATTAGATCAGTTGAATGCTTCTACTGATTGCCTGACAAACAAGTTTCAGACCTCCTGTTGTGCTTTTGAATTTGGATTTCAGCTGCTTGGCTGTGATGGATCTACTTGTGATCAGAGATGGTGAACAGAAAATTCCCCACCTTTCTGGAAATGTGAATTCTTCTTCTTTGCCAAAGGTGTTCTGTGTGTGTGTTGAGATAGGTCTCCTGGCTCCACCAGGAAGTCCATAATTCTCCTTTACTCTTCACTTCCTGATTGCATACTCTGTGTGTGTGTGTGTGTGTGTGTGTGTGTGTGTGTGTGTGTGTGCGCGCGCGCGCGCGCATTTCTAGATTTTCATGTCTGTGTGAATACTTTCCAACATTCCCTATGAAATTATCTGTTGAAAGTTTTCTTTAAGTATTGTGTTCCTATCCTCTTAGGTGGACTACTGTTTTCTAGAACCTAGCTACTGGTTTCTGGGAGAACTTTGCTTAAAAGATTTTGGTTTTCAAAACAATATATATCTTGGAAGAGAAGACTAGGAAAGGGGAAGGTGAAACTGAGTGAAGTTGCTATTCTGACCACCATTAAGGTATCTTGTTCCTCATTCTGATATTTAGGAAATACATCAGCCTTCATTCCTGGTTTACTACTTGACATCTAGTATTCTCCATCTTTCCTTTCACTTCTATTGAATAAAAAAAAAGACTTCTAAACTGTTGTGTGCTGTGTTATCTAGAAAATCAATACATTTTAAAAGTTTCTTTTACCAAACCCAGATAGAGAAGTAGCTATACTTTGAACTGTTGACCAACTGCATGTTTTACACGTGAGGAAATGATGGGCTGCATGACTCTGTCCAAACCCAAACAAGAATGTGTAAGCTGTCACCAAGTGATGACTCCTTCCTCTTATTGTCTACTGGAAACTCAATTAAAGTGCAAGGAATATCTTAGTTATCCTGGTGCATTTAGGAAGTAGTATTTTAGTCTTGCTGTGATATTCTAACTAAATACCACATATGGTCATTTATAAACAAAACAAATCTATTTCTCCCAAATCTGGAAGTACAAGAAAAAGGCATTTGGTACCAGGTGAGAGCCTTTGTTCATGTTGTCACATGGTAGGAGGGGGAAGTACTGGGTGGTCACATGTAGGAAGAAGGACAAATGAACTCTCAATGATTTTTTTTAATAAACAGTAGTTTCTTTTCAAATCTTAGTTTGATTTTATTCTTTTTAATTATATTTATGTGTTTAAGCTGTGCAGCTACACCTTGGGTAGCCTGGGTTATCACTGACTCCTCCAGCTGGAAGCTCCTTCTTTTTGCTTTCAGTTTCGGTCTCAAGGCCCCACCTTCCACCTACAGCAGAGTATTCCTCAGTCAAGCATCAACCTAGTTCACAACAGCCAGCCAGCCATTTGTACAAGCCCCTGCACTTGTAGCCTTTCCACCATTCTTCCACCACTATACCACTTCACTGTGAGCTAGTTTAAAGTCTCTAAGCAATTCATCTTGCCTACCTGCTTCTTCTATACTGTGCTCACCCCACAAACAAACACAGACACTGGTTTCCAAAGGCCTAAGGAGACACCAAGCTTATTTAACAATTGGTTCTTGAATGCGTAAATAAAATAGTGTTCTCACTTATTTCTACTCTCTAGGGAAAATAGAAAAGCAAGCGAAAATAACCCCTGAGCTGACATTGGAGGCAAATGAAGGCAAGCTCAAGTTAATGTTCTTTGTCTATCACCATTCCAGGGAAAAGGTTTTCCTTTGTAGGTTATTCATAAAAGAAAGGGATAAGTGGCCTTCCACTGGGGCGGATCATCAACATGTATGTGTGCCTCTCTGAAGACCCTTTAGCCTAAAGGCCTCCCAGGAGATTTGTTGCAGCCAGGACTACAGGTCTCCCAGGAGACCTGCAGCAACCCAGGGACACAGGAGGAAGGCTCTAGACAGAGTCACCCAGGTCATTTTACACCAGAGGTAACCAGATGGTGAGAGGCAAGCACAAGACCATAAGCAACAGAAGCCAATATACTTTGGCACAATAAGAACCCAGTTCTCTCATCACAACAAGCCCTGGATACTTCCAACACATCTGAAAACCATGATGCTGACCTAAAATCCTATCTCATGAAGATAATAGGGTCTTTTAAGAGGGATAACCATAACTCACTGAAGGAAATAAAGGAAAACATAGGTAAATGGGTAGAGTCCCTTAAAGAGGAAACAAATAAATCCCTTAGAAAAATACAGGAAAACATAATCCAACAGGTGAAAAATTGAACAAAGAGGTCCAAGACCGAAAAATGGAAGTAGAAAAAATTAAAAAAATCACAAATGGAAGCAACCCTAGAAACAGAAATCCCAGGAAAGAGGTCAGGAGTTACATATGCACACACATCACCAACAGAATACAAGAGATGGAAGAGAGAATACCAGGCATAGAAGATACCATAGAAGATATGGACACAACAGTCAAAAAATAAAAGTTCAAAAAGCTCCTAACCTAAAGCATCCAGGAAATTCAGGACACAGTTAAAAGACCAAACCTAAGAATAATAGGAATAGAAGAGAGAAAGATTCCCAATGTGAAGGGCCAGGAAACGTCTTCAACAATAACAATAATAACAACAACAGCAAAACAGAAAACAAAAATAAAATAACAACAACACAACAGAAAAACAGATGGGTGAATCAGCAGAAAGCAGTAATACTGGAATGTTAAAGGCCAGCCTCCTCAGGAACTGTGCTCAAGGGAAGTCCCCTCCAGCTTATCCTCCATTAGGACCTCTCACACTGTTGAGGGCCATAATGTGGCCACTATGTGGAATATGAGGCCTTGGACACCATCTCACAGGCACTGACGCCAATTTTAGCCAATGGTTTTTATTGAGAGGTAGTCTTAACCCCCAGCCAAGAGCCTTGGAGATAGTCTTTTATGGGCTTGTTTTGGGAGCCTGGGATATGATTCCTGAGGTGCTGTAACTGGGGGCTCAGTTCAGGGTAGCAGGATAATGTGGGCCTGACTGTAGATTGTAGGCCTTCTCTCCCCTATCCTCATCGAGTGACCAGGAATCAGACAGGCATGTGGAACACCTTTGTTCTTTTAGACATAGTTGTACTCTACAGACCTTATGCACCTGGAATTCAAAATGTAAAGCAAGCTGGTCTCAAATTCACCAAGATCCAGCCTCCTCTATCTTTCAAGTGCTGGGACTAAAAGTGTTTGCCACCATGCTGCATTACTTTATTTGTGTTTTTTTCTTAACATTTTTATTTATATTTTCTTTGAAGTTACTTGATTTTGCTCATGATTCTTTTTATTATTGGGCAATCTCCATTTCTTCTTTTATTAATCTCTTACTCTGTCCTTTTCCCATCATAAAGTCTAGGCTCCTCTGTTCTCTTTTATTTCTTATATTTAACATTTTCACATTTATTTTTTGTTCTCTATCACTGTCCAAATTAGGATTACTAATGCTGTAATAATGCATCATGACCAAAAGAAAGTTGGGGAGAAAGGGGTTATTTGGATTACATTTTTACATTGTAGTCTTTCATTGAAGGGATTCAAGACAGAAAATCAAGCAGGGTTGTGACTTGGTGGCAGGAGTTGATAGAGGGGCCATGGAGGAGTATTGCTCACTGGCACTCACTCAGAATGAGTTGGGCCCTCCCTTATCAATCACTAATTACAAAAATGCCCTACAGTGCATAGTGCACTGCCTATATCATGATTTTATAATATTCCTGATATATATTATAAAATATAATGTATGTTTGTATGTTACAATAAATATATAATATATGATACATAATACATGTTATAATATGATCTATAGTATAAGATATAATGTATTGTAAATGTATAATACATATGCATTTTCTCAATTGAGAAATCCCTCCTTTCAAATAACTCTAGCTTATGTCAAGTTGATATAAAATCTTCAAGCACAGCCCCCTTCCATTACTTTGTTCATTTGCTATTCCTTCATATGCCATCAATTTATTTTTGATTCATTGTTGTGATTATATGAATGAGACTGGCTCCCATAGATTACTTGAGTGTTTGATTGGACATTGGTGGAACTGTTTGGAAAGGAGAAAGTCTGATGCTATATTCGCCACTATTATGGTCACAGACTCAACTGTGGGCAAGCCCCTAATTAAATTTTTTCTTTTATAACTTGCCTTGATCATGGCATCTCTCCAGATAGTTAGCTGGTTTTCATTTTGGAATAGTATTTGGAATTATGTTTCCAAAAATACATTTCTCACTAAAAATATCTCCAAATTAAATAGGAAGAGATGTCCAAGCAACAGATATGCATATTACAACTCAGAATCAAAAAGAAAAAAGAAAAAGAGAAATAGGACGGAAAGGAGGGAAGAGGAAGGGAGGGAGGAAGGAAGGAAGGAAGGAAGGAAGGAAGGAAGGAAGGAAGGAAGGAAGGAAGAGAATCGGGAAGGCAATACAACATCCTAAAAGATAATACCCTTTTAGACACTGAATTCTGTTCAATGTCACTGAAATAGATAAAATGCTGACTGAAGAATTAAAAATTTACCTGTAGAAGTGAATAGTGGCTTCATGGAGAATGTAGACAAGTATAAGATTGGAACAGAATGGAGGATCTGAAGAGGAAAATGAGCAAAATGGCAAAAACAAGAACCGAAAAACCCACAAATATGGTTTAAAACATAACAACATGGAAGACATATGTTATATGAAAACTGAGATTGAAGAAAAAATGAAATGTTGGGAATTCTGAAATAAACAACAAACCCCACCAGAACCACCACCAGCAACAAAAGCCCAGCATCGCAGAGTAAAACAAGTAAAGGATAGGTTATCCTGGCCAAACTTGTGAAAGAAGCCAGGTATAGTGGCACACACTTTCAGCCCAGCACTAAGGATACAGAGGCAGGCAGATCTTGATGAGTTTGAGGTCAGTCAGGTCTACATGGTGAATTCCAGGGATTTGTATAAAGACTCTGTCTCAAAACAAAACAAAAGCAAAAATAAAAAAAGAAAAATTGAAATAACACTTATAAGACAAATATTGCATATTTTCCATACTTATGACATACACAAACAACATACATTCTCTCTCTCTCTCTCTCTCTCTCTCTCTCTCTCTCTCTCTCTCTCTCTCTTATAATACGATGATGTCAAGTCAATAGAGGAGGCACATTTATCTTTTTCCCACTGGACTTCCTATGGTTCTTAGTTAATTGTGGAAAGTCCTAAGCATCTGATTATTTTCCTATTTATACCTTCTGCAATGGCTGAAGCCTCTCCTCCTGGAAATGAGACCAGAGAATTGGACTGTCTATTTGCGTGGAAAAGTTACCGTACAGGGTGACATGTCTGCAAATAACAAAGAAAGCAGTAGAAAATGGAGGAAATTGGGTTGCTCAAATTTGGTGACTCCAATAAATGCAAAGGTTAAAAGCGAGACATCCTTTATTAAGAATCAAATTATTCATCCAATTAACGAGTGAAGCTCATTTTCAAATTTAGGATAGGTTGTAAATGTTATATTTTCACTTCTATGACAAGAACAGTTCTCTACGAAATTAAGGTTTCTCATGAAAAATCCAAGATGACTGTACATTTATAAAGCTGAATTGCATGACACCTTCCGTGCTTCATCTGCTATTTTTAAACCTGTCAACTCTCCCATTTTGGGCTCTAGGCTCACTCATTAAAATTACAAAGTTATAAATTATTTGATATTGCTGTGGGACCAGGTAACATGCTATTCTTGATAATAAATTATTCCCTGGTTTCATTATTTTTGCCCCATTAACATTTAGTCTTGGTCCTTCTTGTTTTTACTTTAAGGTTGTATGATAACCAAAGTGGTCCATGGATGAGAAATAACTGCATATGGCATTCTTTATTGCTACCTTTCTGCACATTCTGATGAAAATAAAGAATAGGTGTTTTATACTTATTCTAAATAGCCCTACTCTGTCCATCTCAGGGGTCTTCAACTATTCTTAAGCAGCTGTTTTGTACATAAATCCTGGAGACTATTTGCACCTGTGCCAAGGTTGAACCACATCTGGCACTGGCAGTGTAGCTGAGTTGTGCTATATGTTGTGGCACAAGTATGAAGGCCTGGTGGGGAACATTCTTAATTTCTCTCAGAGCTTTATTTGGTTTCATCTGTAGGGAGCTGCGACGTGCCGCGCCTCAAAGATGGTGCTGGTTTCCGCCTTCCACCCTCCTGATGGTGAGTGCTCCTTGTAGTAAACAAGTCCTTATTTGGCTATGCCTGCCTGGCCTGCTAGGTTCCGCATAGTGACAGCCTGTCTGCATGACCCACGTGGCATGTTGGGGTTGGTTGGCATTGGGTACTTAAGCTGATGTAGGGCATTCCCCGGGGTAGTAGAAGATTGTATTAAGGTTCCTGAATAAACTGCTTGAAGAAGATCTCCTCTGGTCGTGTCTTCCTTGCTGGTCGAGGTTGGGCACAACATTCATTGTATTTGGATTCTTAAACCAATCCATTTTTCAAACTTTCTCCCTAATAGATCTCTGAACATAAATACAAAATGTCATTGGAGAAACCATTATCTAGAGAAAACCAAGGCAAGATACAATCTGATTATAAGCAAGAAACTTCAAGTTAAAGAATATAAAAATTAGAGTTTACAAATATTTCTTTTGCTCTTATTGTGATTTTATTCTTTCAGGGATAAAAAAATTCTAAATACTCTACAAATGTCTATCATTTCTAAGATTACTCAGATGTTACTAGATTTCTCAAAAGAGACATTTTTTTATTAACCAATAATTTGGGGATGTGATTAAGTAGGAATGGAAAAGAAAAAGGGAGGAAGGACAGGGATGAGGAAAAAAGAGAGAGGCAGGGAAAACAGGAGAGGGAAGACAGGGAAGAAAGGAGTCTGGGTACAGGTTGGCAACAGAATGTGCAAACGTATTGGTTTAATAATGGAATAGCAAGTCCATTGTCTTTATGTTGATATTTCTCAACTCATCAAGAGAAACAAAATATGTTCTTCCAGGTTTGCAAGTTCAGAAATACTAAAGGTTTGGCAGATTTTAATTTAGTGTGTTACAACTTTTATTTCCCTTCAAAAATTAAATAGCAAAAACACCAGCCACCCCAACACAATATGACTACAATAACCACCACCATCTCTGAGAGATCCTTGCATACTGAAAAGCTAAAAATTAAGATATAGGTTTAGGTGGTAAAATGTCATGACGGTATTTTCCATGTATCTGTCACTCTGAGGTTAGGATAAATTCAAAAGTTTAGATAAATTGTAATTAACTCAACTCTCTCTCTCTCTCTCTCTGTGTGTGTGTGTGTGTGTGTGTGTGTGTGTGTGTGTGTGTGATATAAGGAGTACATCTTGTAGAGACAAACAGACATGTATGCATAAAGAAATAAATCTGAATAGTGAATGCTGAGCTTCTCACTTGCCAGCAACTTTGTATATTTGTCTCCTAATGTAGACCACCACAAAAGATAAATGTTAAAATGCAACAAAAGAAATAGAGTGGCCTTATTGGCAGCATGGATTTTTGTGGAAATTTGGAGATAAGAGGACTTTTAAATACAAAGACTTCAGCCATCTAAATTTTTACACAAGATTTTTCCCACTACAATTTACAAAGGACTAAGCAGTAACCTTTATGGAGTTTATCCAGAATACCTTATCTTTGTTTCTACTATGGTTTAGACACTTCAGTGAAGTCTGCTCCATGCCCCCATCACCTCTACACTGATCTCTCATTTAAACAAGAATACATTTGATTAAGGACCAGATGTCTTGTCCCTGGGTGGTTGGTTTATTTTTACATTATGGTGGTGTATTATATTACAGCAAAAGATTAAATTTGCTAATGAGGTAACTATATTTCAGTTAAGTAAAATTTTGATCTGGTTATTTACACATCTTATAAAAGAAAGTATCATGTTCCATACACTAAACCAAGGTGCTGCCATTACCAAAAGCAGATGCAAATTTAAAGAAAAAAAATTCTGACCTCAAACACACAAATTACCAGACTATGAATGTTAAGAAGGCCCTTGATTGTTCTTACTTTCTAGATCATAATACAAGACATACAAGCTTTGAAAACATGGCCTTTCCTGACAGTAGGGTGTAGGTGAGAATATCATGGAAATTATTAATAGTATTGTATTAAAATTGTAATTGAGATAATGTTTTGGCTTGGTCCTAGTCAGGAAATTCCTCTTTCTGTCTATAAGAATGTCTGAATATTCTACTTACTGATCTCAGGAAATTTTGGGAAGAAAATCAAATCAAACAATCCCATTTTAATGTATACTACTGCATTAAAAGATAAAGAGTTTAACATTATAGAGATGGTTTCACCTCTAAGTTAACCTCAGCTGCTCTGAGAATAATCTTTAAATACACATCTTGTATATGGTGAGAACAAAGATGCAATATTTAAATAATGTAAGTTTTATTACTACATATTCAAAGACAAGATTATTTGTAATTTGTAACTTGTCTCAGGAAACATCAACAATAACAAAACCCCACATCATGCTAAAGCAAAATAATGTAACCTTGATGATAAATATCTATTTGATACCTAAATATGGTATCACATGGCTACAATTCCAGTACTCTGGAGGCTGAGGCAGGATGATCATGAGTTTGAAGCCAGCACGGGCTACAAAGCAAGCCCCTACCTCGACAACATAATAGCCATAAATTGACAAGAATCAAGAAAATGTGGTACATTTACACAATAAAATATTATTCAGCCATTAAAAAATAACATCATAGAAACTGCAGGCAAATGGGTAGAACTAGAAAAAAATCATTCCGAGGTATCTTGGGCACAGGAAAAGAAATATTGTATGTATTCGGCTATATGTCTATATATTAGCTCTTAAGACAATGACAACCAAGCTGTAATACATAGAACCAGAGTATAGATATAGAGTAAAGGACTAGAATGTACACATAGATCCTATTAGAAAAAAATAAATCGAATAGATAAAAATGAAGAGATGAGGGGCTGGAATGGGAGAATCAAGTGAGACAGGTTAGGAAGCGGAAGTTGGGGGAATACAGGTAGCAACAGTGTAAATTATAGAATATTTGAAGAGTCGTATGGAAATGTAATAGATTGGATACTTCCTAAAATATATATGTATATGAACATGATATAAATGAAATTACCAAAAAGTATTTTCCTGAAGTGGACGCATGTCAGAGGCTAAAGCAGATATGTAATGGAACATTTTCTGAAGTGGACATAAAGTGAAAGGATGTTCTGCTAAAGCAAAGTCATGAAAGAATACATGATGTTTGGAGTATCAATTGTCCTCAATGGGTAGTGACAGAGGCAGGGCTAGGCTCACTTATAGAACTAGCTGTGCAATACTTGTTGGTTTTGACTCTTTGCTGATCTTTGCTTTGCTGAGAGAGACACAGCTGAGAACTTTTCCTGGCATTCCTACTTATTTCTCCTGCTGCTGACTGGTGCTGAGACTGAGGCCTGACTGTTCTTGCTAGGTCATGCAACCACTCCTGCTGACCTAACTCTATCGAACTGGGCTGATAATATTTCTGTAAGGTGTTTGAAACTGGATCAAGCTGCTGCTGCTGCTGCTGCTGCTGCTGCTGCTGCTGCTGCTGCTGCTGCTGCTGCTGCTGCTGCTGCTGCTGCTTATGCTGCTGCTGCTGACCTATGAATAGAATTGCAGATTTCTAGACAGCACAGACAGGAGTAGCTCCAAAGAAACATTTCTATATAGGTCCATTTCCCCCGTATCCTTTATTTTCCACAACCTCTGGTGGGTGATGGGCTAAGAGGGAGGTTAAAGCATTTAAGAACCATCATTAGAAATAGCTTTTGAAAGAAAATAAAACTTATATAACACCCACACAGCCCACCGATTGTGGAAAGGTTGAGCTGGTTTCTACACAGAGCCTCCACCCTTACCTTCTAGTATCTTTAGTACTGGAAAGTACCCTGCATGTTACCAAAAGTGCTGGGATTCCAGGTATGAATCACTATGCAGAGAACCAAGATGCAATCTTTAAGGAATTTACAATGCTGACCTTTGGCAACTCCTTTCTTTTCTTCTGAAATGACTTAGAGTGCCCATTTCCTCAGTCCAGTTAACTGCAATGTTGATCTATTGCATCTAATAACATGGTTATCTATTGAGTACTGGGGTTCACTCTGCATTGCTATATATCTTAACTACTTACAAGTTTGTAATTACTTCATAAACTTGATTCACAGCACTGAAAAGCCTCTAGGACAGCTGCAGAATCTGGCTAGTTCTTTGTCCTAGTTTTTCTGGCCTTGGTATTCAGAGGTGACTTACCTCCTTCTGTAACAGACCCTTACTTGATATTTCTCAATAGCTTTGGGTCTCATCAGAAGGAGATCTTATTGTAACAGATTAGGAATTCTTAAGACCAGTGAAAAACATGAGTACGAATCACATTCTCTCTGTTTTGGTAAAGATAACTAAGAATAGCAAAGTTAAGTGTGAGAGTTGGTTTGTGGAAAGGAATAGGAGAAGGACATAGTTTCTACTTTCAGTACTAAGGAGGACTTATCCAATTGAAGGCATTACATCAACGGACATTCTTTGGAGGTCTTTGGAGATCACAGGAAAAGGGGCAGGAGTTCAGGCAAGAATTATCCACTGATGATTTTCTATTTACATTGTTCATGCTTTAAAATATGGAGTAATTGAGTGTGTTTGGCTTCAAGCATTATATTTGGTCATTCTAAGTGTTCCTATCCTACAGGCACAGAGTTGCCAGTTTGTGCTCAGCTGCCAGAAAAGAACTGAAAAAGGTAGATAATATGAAAGAAAATGTGAATCGGCTTGCAATGTTTACACTTAACCTGCACAATTAATTATGTGACCACTGAGCTATGGCTTTATTATAGCCTCATCCCGAGTGTCGTGTCCTATGGTGATATACAATTGCATCACAGTGCTTTCTACTCTAATTGTAGCCCTAGCATTCTGGTTTGTTAACATTATCTCCTAGTTGAGAGTTGATCCACACTGATTAACACTCATATTTAATAGCCCACACCTTCCAGAGCCATGGACAGTAACATGGCTGTAGTAGTCTGTTTGTGACATCACCATGATAAATCTGGCATGTGTTAGTTGGTCTGAGAATCAAATAAGGTTTGTGAGATAAAAAAAAGACAAACAAATGAATGAACAAAGAAAATGTTGCATTTCTTCTTATGTTCCTAAACATCATGATGAACTAAAGGTTCTTATGATACACACATTCCAGTGTAACCCATTCCTAAAACAGACCATTTTCTTCTGTACAAAGATATTCATTCAGTCACTGCTAAAATTTGCTTTTTCCTTGCTGGCCTAGGTCTACACAACCCAACTACCATCCATTTCTTTCCTTTAAATCTGCTTCTTGGAACTCAGCATTTCATAATCTTGAATCAATCCATGCAAAAACAGTATTGTCTTATGATAGTGAAAACACGTGAATATTTATCTATATATTCCAGTTGGAATTAAAAAATAAAGCTACCAGACCCTCCAAACTCACAAAGCAGTAAAATAAGTCTTCAAACCAGAGAATAATAGGATCATGTTAAAAGGATCATAAGTTTCAAGTCATGGTTTCAAGTATACTACAAAAACCAACAAAAGGTAGGTTAAGAAGTGGTTGAAATATTTACATTGTACCTTAAGTTGTATTATATTATTCCAAGATGAATTATGATCATTTGATACATGTATATGCTAATTTCTAAAAAGAACCACTAAAAATGGAAAAATGAAACAAAAATATTGGAAGATAAGCTTATGAAAATGTATGCACTGGAAATATTATAAAATACATAATAGCAGGCATATCAGGAACTAAGGAACAGAGGTGGGAGCGATGACTCAGTGGTTAAGAGCACTCATGGTTTTGACAGAGGACCAGGATTCAATTTCCAGTACCCACAAGATGGCTATAATCATCTATAACTCAAGTCCCATGGGATGAAATGCACTCTTCTGACTTCAGTGAACACCAGGCATGCCTATGGTGCACATACATGCATGCAGGTAACACATTTATAAGCATAAAATGAAATGAATCTAAAAACATCTAAAAATGAGGAGCAAAGAAAAAGAAATAAAATCAAGTTTCTTTAAAAAAGAAAACACAGGTAGTTAAAAATATCACACAATATAATCATTTAGTATTAAGTATAAATGAGGCAAGTGTTAGAGACACATTTTCAGGAAACTAGAAGTTTTATTGGTTTTAAAATAAATTCATTTTAAATGAAAAGATTTATCTAGAAGAATACAGGTTGGCTGAGAATCAAGCATAGAATACATTGTATTATATAAACACTAGCTGCATAATGCTGGTTTGTAAATGTCCATCATATCATGTAGGAGGACAAGAAATACCACCAGAGATTGAAAAGGAATTTGCAATGTTAATTTGTGAAAATATCTCAAACAAAAAATGAAAATAATTAGCATAATTAACATAACATCTCCAAAGTGAAAATGCAGAGAAACCTACAGTCTTATTAGGATACTTAATTCATTCCTCCCACTGTTTGCTAGATTCAGTAGACAAACAAGTGAGTCTATACAAATCTGAACTGGATTTATATTTCAACCTCCCCTAACAGAAATTTATAGAACTCCATATTTAACAGTTGAAGAAGTTACATTATTTTAGAAGTCACAGGTAGCACAGGTCAAGTAAAGCACCATGGCTTAATAGGGAATTCAGATTTGAGCAAAACCTACAGCAAAATCCAAAATTATGTGAAAATTCAACAATAGATTCTCTGTATACATATGGAGTTGAAGAAATGATAAAATACTATATCATGAATAAAATTACAAACATTGCAGAATTTGTGTAGAATGTAGTTATAGTTGCACTTAAAGTGCATTTTTTAAACATTTAAAAGGTTTCATTTATTCATTGGAAACAATAATTTTTAAAGACATCCCAATTATAGAGGCAGAGAAGAGAATACCAGAGGAAACAATCTGGTAAAATGACAAAGTTCTTAAAGGAATAAATAATATATTGCTATGTATATTAATATTTTAAGTTATTTTGGCAATAAATAAAACATATTAAGATTTATTTGTTTCTGAAGAAAGATGTGTCCATAAAGGCAGATTTCAAAATACAGCACTGGGAATTTCTGCTTTGTCATTAAATTTGTCATTAAGTTATGATGGTTGAAAGTGTGATACATTTTGATCTATAATAATACAGCAAGAAAGCCAACAACCGGGTGCATGAGGAATGTTATCTGGTAGGTTCTTACAGCTAGGCTGTACAACTTTATTCCTATATCATAAACTTGAAAAAGATCCCAAGAGATGTGTCCATTCTGTGCTCAAATTCAGGCATTCTTTTACAATTAGCTCATCTCCATTTACAGGAACTGAGGAAAAGTTGCTAATTTGTTATTATGAAAGAGCTTTGTTCTCCATTTCCTACATGATTCTCAAATATATTACTTTAAATAACTCATGATAAAAGGAATAAAATTGTAAAATAAATATAGTTTAATATTTATTTCTCAGAGAAGACAATATCATACTAATAAAAACTGTGACCTAATGGGATAGTATATTCTGCTTTTTTGAAAGACGCAAACAAACAAACAAAAATATACCCTGATATAAAGCCAGTGAGAAAGCTCAGTAAGTTAGCTTGTTTGCTGCCAATCCTAATTACCTGAGTATGATCCCAGAAATCTACATTTTGGAAGGACAGACTTCTGTATGTATGCATCTAGGCGCACGCGCGCGGGTACCCCCCCCCCCACACACACACAAAGAAGGAGAGAGAGAGAGAGAGAGAGAGAGCAAGAGAGAGAGAATAAATGTGTAAAATTTTCAAATGTGTAATACACTAATATTGAGATACAGGTGAGAATATTAGGAGTAAATAAATAAGAACAAAGAAAATGTGCACATGTTAATTTATACACATATTGTTTAAAATAATAAATCACATTCCAGGTTTAACTGCACTGATTAATATATGGAAGGCACCATTAGGATAATAGTGAGTTTGAAAATAACCTTAATTAAAGTAAAAGCTTATAACAACTGTATTATGTTGCCACTGTTAATCTGATTTCATGAGGAATCTAAGGTGCAGACAAGCTATAGCACATGGTAGGGGAAACCGTTAGTAAAGGTAGAGTGAAGAAGACAAACAAATTAACCAATAATATGAGGTGATGAGAGTAGGGAAGGTGGGGAGACTAGAAGCTGAAATGTGCACATTTATTCGTTCTCTGTTATGCAACTAAAGAAGCAATTTGCAAATTCATTTAAAATAACATAAAACACTCAAAAATAAAAGAATTTCTGGGGGAAATCACCATCCCTGACCTCAAGCTGTATTACAGAGCAATAGTGATTTAAAAAAAAAAACACAAAACTCTATGGTATTGACAGAGACAGGCAGGTAGATCAGTGGAACAGAATTGAAGACCCAGAAATGAACGGACACCCCTATGGACACTTGATTTTTGACAAAGGAACTAAAACCATTCAGTGGAAAAAAGCATTTTCAAAAAATGGTGTTGGTTCAACTGGAGGTCAGAATGTAGAAGAATACAGATCGATCCATTCTTATCACCCTGTCCAAGTGGATCAAGGACCTCCACATTAAACCAGATACACTCAAACTAATAGAAGAAAAGTGAGCAAGAGGCTCTAACACACGGGCACTGGGGAAAATTTCCTGAACAGAAAACCAATGGCTTATGCTCTAAGATCAAGAATGGACAAATGGAACTTCATAGAATTGCAAAGTTTTTGTAAGACAAAGGACACTATCAGTAGGACAAAACAGCAACCAGTAGATTGGGAAAAGGTCTTTACTAATCCTACATCTGATTGAGGGCTAATATCCACTATATACAAAGAACTCAAGAAGTTAGACTCTAGAGGGCCAAATAACACTATTTAAAAATGGGCTACAGAGCTAAACAAAGAATTCTCAGCTGAGGAATAGCGAATAGCTGAGAAGCACCTAAAGAAATGTTTGACATCCTTAGTCATCAGGGAAATACAAATCAAAACAACCCTAGATTCCACCTCACACCAGTCAGAATGGCTAAGATCAAAAATGCAGGTGGCAACAGATGCTGGGAAAGATGTAGAGAAAGAGGAACACTCCTCCATTGTTGGTGGGATTGCAAACTGGTACAACCACTCTGGAAATCAGTCTGGAGGTTCCTCAGAAAATTGGACATAGTAATACCTGAGGACCCAGCTATAACCATTTTGGACATATACCCAAAAGATGCTCCAACATATGACAAGGACACATGCTCCACTATGTTCATAGCAGCCTTATTCATAATAGCCAGAAGCTAGAAAGAACTACACGTCCCTCAATAGAGGAATGGATACAGAAAATATGGTAAATTTACACAATGGAGTACTACTGAAGTATTAAAAACAATGACTTCATGAAATTCATAGGCAAATGGGTAGAACTAGAAAATATTATCCTGAGTAAGGTAACCCAAACACACAGAAAAACCACAAATGGTATGCACTCACCTACAAGTGGATATTAGCCCAATAGCTTGGATTACCCAAGACACAATCCACAGACCACATGAAGCTCATGAACAAAGACTTCCAAAGTGTGGATGCTTCAGTCCTCCTTAGAAGGTGGAACAAAAATATTCACAGGGCGAAATACAGAGACAACGTTTGGAGCAGAGACTGAAGGAAAGGGCATCAAAAAACTGTCCCACCTGGGGATCCAACCCATATATACACAGCCACCAAACCTATACAATATTGATGAAGCCAAGAAGTGCATGCTGGTAAATGCCTGATATAGCTGTCTCCTGAGAGTCTCAGCCAGAGTGTGACAAATACAGAGGTGAATGCTAGCAGCAAACCATTGACCTGAGAACAGGGTTCCCCATTGGAGAAAGGATTGAAGGAGCTGAAGGGGTTTGCAACCCCATAAGAACAACAATATCAACCAACCAGAGCTCCCAGGGACTAAACCGCTACTCAATGAATACATATGGACAGACCCATGGCTCCAACAACTGCATGTGTAACAGAGGATGGCCTTGTTGGGCACCAATGAGAAGAGAAGCCCTTGGTCCTGCCAAGGCTTTATTCCCCAGTGTAGGGGAATATCGGGGTTGGGGGTGGGTGCGGAGGTGGGGGTGTGGATGCAGGAATAACCTCATAGAAGCAGGGGGGATGGTATAAGAGGGGAAAGGGGATAATATTTGAAATGTAAATAAAAAATCCAATAAAAAATCGTGTTCATGGCATTTAAACTCAATACAATAACAAAGGGAAATGTGACTGGTTAAATAAGAAAAACAATCTCCAAAACACTTAAAAGGAAAACAAACCACTACAAACCTTTAAGGTTATGAGAGCAATCAAACAGATTCACATAAAATAAAAGGTCTAAGTCCTGGTATTGAATATATATATAGTTTGAAATCCAGAATACATAATTATTAATGGGTACACCTACCTATCACTTTGTTATTAAAATAATGAATATGTTCAGAATATAAAAAATAATTTTTATGTAGATGATGTGTTTTAAAAAGTAAGACAAGAAACTCTGGAAATTTTAAAAATAACTTCTGTGGTTTCTCTATGTTCCCAGATACATGTCTGAGAATAGAGAGGAAATAGATGTTTCATTGTGCAGAGGTGTTGGGAGGTGGGTGTGACTGAAAGGAAGAAGATAGGCTTGTGATCACAATGGAATCAATGGTAGTAGGTCACCCCTCCCTTACCAGTATAGTTTCTATGTGTATATAGAAATAGAAGTTGACAAATGCAGGATGGAGGAGCTGCCATTTTCTGTCAGTAGTACCGCAACTTCTATTTCTGTGAATCAGGAATGTGTCAGCATGTTACATAGTTGGTGGTGCTGTATTTACAGCAGCAGAACATGGTCGAAAATAGTATATACACTCAGATTAGGTCACTACAAATACACAAATATAGAGCCATGAGTGGCAAGTTGATCAAGCTTCAATTCTTTACTAGAAGCAATAAAGTCCAATGAGAGCACACAGCACAACTGACTCTTCATTCAGCATATCTATCCAAAGGATTTCTTTGTGGAAGAGCCACCTTGTCCTCTAATCACTTGAGGGAATGGGCCTGTCTGTAAGACTAGCTTCAGGGGCTGGCCCCTGACTCACTCTGTTCTTGCTCTAGGATCTAGAGCAAAGAGCTCTGTAAGGAGCCTGGTTTTATATTGTATATAAGTAGACCTATTTATAGTCTTGATGGTTAATATCCATTTTAATTAAATAACATAAAAGCCATGCAAGTTAGATCTAGGAAATGGCACAATAGTGTTTCTATGAATATTTATTATTATTACCACCAGAAAATACCTGAGTATTTCCAATTTACCTCACTGCTGAAAATAATGAGGCAGCTACTCATAAATATGTTTTTCATACATTCATAAGATGATGCCTTAGAAGTGTTAAACTACCAAAATCTATTTTGTGATTTGGTTGCTAGTGCTGAATTTCTCACAGAAAAGGTTCTCTCTTCTATTTATAATACGCACACATTGTTAACTTCCCACAATCTTGCCAGTGCTAGCTATTATTATTTTTCAATTAGTCTTGGCATTTTGGCAGACAACATAAAAGTTCGTTTTTAAGACTTGTGTTTTCCTGATTAATAATGACACTGAGAAGCTTGAATGCACTGCATTTATTCTTAAATTGCTTAACCCTATGCACTACCTCTTTTCTTGCAAGCAGATATTATCTATATATACATCTGTGTTCGAGTGTTTGTATGTGCAATCTGAATGTGTGCACAAGGGCATATGTGTGTGCAGGTAATGAGCACATAGGTGTATTATATTGCAGAGGCCAGAAGTTGACATCATGTGTCTTCCTCCGTTGTATTTAAGACATGCTCCACTACTAAACCTGGAGTTTCCAATTTTGTTAGACTGGCTGGTCACCCAGCTTCTGGAGTCCCCTGCCTCTTCCTGCCTAATTCTAAGATTCGAAGCACATACCGGCATACTGGGCTTTGTTAGCACTAGTGGCAATGATCCAAAGGCAGGTCCTCTTCCTTCCACAGTGAGCATTTTACTGAATCATCTCCCAGGCTCCTGTCCCTTATGAGTGACTTCCTCACGATAAAACTCTATGTGGCAAAGCACAAGGACCCTGGAGTTAGATTTTATGAGGTCAAATCTTGGCTTTAGCATTTACTGTCTATGATTATATTAAGTCTCTGAGACTCCTTTAAAAGAAGGGCAGCATATTATCTAACTCATAGGTTTTTATGAGGACTATATTATTTTCTGTTACTATTTGTTTACGATCATGAAGGTTTTCAATTTTTTCATTTATTATTATCACACAGTCCACAATAAATGTAAGTATGATTATCAATTTTTCTTTGCTCACTTTTTAATATTCTAGTATTCTGCATAATATTTAAAAGTATAATTAAAAGACAGACACAGTCAATGCCATCCAAAGGAATGAACTTTTAGTTTCTGGGTGTCTGACTTAAGGAACCAGAGCCCCGGGCAGCTGTGTTCCCTTTTTCTTCACAGTGGATAGTCATCATTAAGGGTCTGTGTAGAAGTTCTGAGATCAGATCCTTTGGGAGAGAAATGTAGGAAGCACTTCACAAAGCAGTCATGGGCCATAGACATATAGTAGTCATGCTCAGCTGCTTTAAGTATTGTAAGTTTCTTGGGTATCAAATAGACTCCAAAAAAATAGAAGGCTGACTCATGAAAAGGGTGGTATAACATTAAAGACTTTTCTGGGAAACAGAGATGAGGGCAAAGATTTTTTACTCTCTTTTTATCATCTATGTATTTGTCTGTATGTCTCCTATATATATTCTATCATCTGTCTACCTATAATCTATCTTCTGTCTATCTATCTAGTATCTGAAATCTGTCTCTCTACCATCTGTGTACCTATCAACCTACTAATCTATCATCTATCTTTTGTCTATTATCAGTCATCTATGTATTTAGCATCTCTCATCTATTTCTATCATCTATTTATCTATTTACCTATTGATCATCTATCTATTCATCTATCATCTATCTGTTCTTCTATCCATCCATACATTATAATAAAATGGTTTGTACAATATGATATCTAGGACCACAAAAGTAAATGTTCAGCCATACTCCATGACCCTGAGAACTAGCAGAACCACAAGTAACATTTCTGTCTCAAGCTGAGACTGAAGACAGAATAAACTCAAGCAAAAATAAAATGTCTTTTCTGACTCAGACTTTTACTGCTAATTAAATTCTTCAAAGATAGGAAAAAGCCCACATATTGTTGGAGGATAATCTTCACTTTTCAGTTTACAGATTCAACCATTAATCTTGCTCACAACCAAACACCCTCACAGACTCACCAAAATGAAGCTTGATTAAGCATATGAGTACCCTGTGGCATAGTTAACTCTATGCATTAAATTATTCATCACATGTATGCATGAAAATGTTAGATGCATGACAAAGATTTATAAAAAAGAAAATAGAAACAAATAAAAGAGCATAAAACACAACTACCAATATTAAGTGGCCAGCTCCCAAAATATCCAATCACAAACATGTGCTTATATTTTTTTATACATATGAGTGTGTGTGCATGCATGTGTATGTGTGTGTGTGTGTGTGTGTGTGTGTATGACAACAATTTAAAGGAGGCAATCAATTTAAGAGTAGAGGAGGAGTCGTGGACGTATTTGGATGGAAAGGACCTGAGAGAAGCTGAAGGAACAAAAGGGAAGGAGGAAAATGATATAACTGTATCTTAATTAAATATAAAAAAGTAAATAAAACTGGGGGCAGTATTAAATCTTTCACCCTTTGAACCAAATTTGTTAGACAAACTTGATCAATTGTTTTCTTCCTTGTTCTTTCCCTCATGTGTTTTCACTTCCTCAGGCCTGAGAAGATTCATGTTGAAAAAAAAAGAAAAGAAAAGTCTGGCAATCATCTCTGTCTTTTGCCTTCCAAATCACTGTCTCTGGACAAGAAGTTCCAGGACTTTTGTTAGCAATACAACTCATTCTCCTGTAACCAAGATTCGAATTGACAGCTTTGAGCATAAGGATACTCATAATTGTGTCTGTCATCTCTGTTTCTTTTCACAAGTTTTCACCATCTTTAGATCCCGTGAAGATCAAAGAACAAAAATATGTATTCCCTTTCCTGAAGGCTGTCATTCAATAATTCTTCACACAGCCATACTCAACACCTCTTCAGTAATCATTGATACTACTTACATTATGCTGGGTACGGTAGTCCAATATGCTAGTCGCCCTTGAGGGGATATGATAGACTTTGTCAGTGGAGAGTTTATACCAGACAGAATTACACAGATATGATAGAACTCAAATCACATATTAAAATAAACATTTCTTGGTCTGGGTATTATAGCCATTGTTTGATGGGAGTAATTCTGAGATGCTGCAAAAATATTCATGATTTTGAGTATCTTGAAGTCAGCTAACCATCCAAGGTACAGAACAAAAAACAGATTCTGAAGTTGAATATTTCTTACATATACTTGTAAAGCCAACTGAAACATCAACTTTCTAGACTTAAACTTTAAAACATACCTTTTTTTCCCATCTTTATTAACTTGGGTGTTTCTTATTTACATTTCAATTGTTATTCCCTTTCCAGGTTTTTCGGAGCAAAATCTCCCTAACCGGTCCCACTCCCCTTCTCCATGGGTGTTCCCCTCCCCATCGTCCCCCCATTACCGCCCTACCCCCAACAATCACGTTCAATAGGGGTTCAGTCTTGGCAGGACCAAGGGCTTCCCGTTGCACAGGTGCTCTTACTAGGATATTCATTGCTACCTATGAGGTTGGAGCTCAGAGTCAGTCCATGTATAGTCATTGGGTAGTGGCTTAGTCCCTGGAAGCTCTGGTTGGTTGGCATTGTTGTTCATGTGGGGTCTCGAACCCCTTCAAGCTCTTTCAGTCCTTTCTCTGATTCCATCAACAGGGTCCCATTCTCAGTTCAGTGGTTTCCTGCTGGCATTCGCTATGTATTTGCTGTATTCTGGCTGTGTCTCTGAGGAGAGATCTACATCTGGTTCCTGTCGGTCTGCACTTCTTTGCTTCATCCATCTTACCCAGTTTGGTGGCTGTATATGTATGGGCCACATGTGGGACAGGCTCTGAATGGGTGTTCCTTCTGCCTCTGTTCTACACTTTGACTCCCTACTCCTTACCAAGGATATTCTTGTTCCCCTTTTAAAGAAGGAGTGAGGTATTGGCATTTTGGACATCCTTCCTGAGTTTCATGTGTTCTGTGAATCTAGGGTAATTCGAGCATTTTGGGTAATAGCCACTTATCAATGAGTGCATACCATTTGTGTTTTTCTGTGATTGGGTTACCTCACTCAGGATGATATTTTCCAGTTCCATCCATTTGCCTATGAATTTCATAAAGTCGTTGTTTTTGATAGCTGAGTAATATTCCATTGTGTAGATGTACAACATTTTCTGTATCCATTCCTTGGTTAAAGGGCATCTGGGTTGTTTTCAGCTTTGGCTATTATAAATGAGGCTGCTATGAACATAGTGGAGCATGTGTCTTTGTTATATGTTGGGGCATCTTTTGGGTATATGCCCAAGAGAGGTATAGTTGGGTCCTCAGGTAGTTCAATGTCCAATTTTCTGAGGAACCTCCAGACTGATTTCCAGAGTGGTTGTACCAGTCTGCAATCCCACCAACAATGGAGGAACCTCTTTCTCCACATCCTCACCAGCATTTGCTGTCACCTGAGTTTTTAATCTTAGCCATTCTCACTGGTGTAAGGTGAAATCTCAGGGTTGTTTTGATTTGCATTTCCCTTATGACTAAAGATGTTGAACATTTCTTTAGGTGTTTCTCAGCCATTCGGCATTCCTCAGCTGTGAATTCTTTGTTTAGTTCAGAACCCTATTTTTAATAGAGTTATTTGTCTTCCTGTAGTCTATCTTCTTGAGTTCTTTGTATATTTTGGATATAAGCCCTCTATCAGTTGTAGGATTGGTAAATATCTTTTCCCAATCCGTTGGTTGTCAATTTGTCCTAAAAACATTGTCCTTTGCCTTACAGAAGCTTTACAGTTTTATGAGATCCCATTTTACGATTCTTGATCTTAGAGCATAAGCCATTGATGTTTTGTTCAGAAAATTTTTCCAGTGCCCATGTGTTCAAGATGCTGCCCTAGATTTTCTTCTATTAGTTTGAGTGTATATGGTTTGATGTGGAGGTCCTTGATCCACTTATACTTAAGTTTTGTACAGAGTGATAAGAACGGATCGATCTGCATTCTACATTATGACCTCCAGTTGATCCAACATCATTTGCTGAAAATGCTGTCTTTTTTTCCATGGATCATTTGACTCCTTCATTAAAAATCGTGACGATAGGTCTATGGGTTCATTTCTGGGTCTTCCATTCTATTCCATTGGTCTATCTGTCTGTCTCTGTACCAATACCATTCAGTTCTTACCACTATTGCTCTGTAATACTGCTTGAGTTCAGGGATAGTGATTCCCCCTGAAGTCCTTTCATTGTTGAGGATAGCTTTAGCTATCCTGGGTTTTTTGTTATTCCAGATGAATTTGAAAATTGTTCTATCTAACTCTCTGAAGAATTGGATTGGTATTTCGATGGGGATTGCATTGAATCTGTAGGTTGCTTTTGGTAAAATGGCCATTTTTACAATATTAATCCTGCCAATTCATGACCATGGGATATCTTTCCATCTTCTGAGGTCTTCTTCAATTTCTTTCTTCAGAGACTTGAAGTTCTTAACATACAGATGTTTTACTTGCTTGGTTAATGTCACACCGAGGTATTTTATATTATTTGGGACTATTATGAAGGGAGTTGTTTCCATAATTTCTTTCATGGTTCGTTTCTCTTTTGTGTATAGGAGGCTACTGATTTATTTGAGTTAATTTTATACCAGGCCACTTTGCTGAAGTTGTTTATCAACCTTAGAAGTTCTCTGGTGGAACTTTTGGGATTGCTTAAATATACTATCATATCATCTGAAAATACTGACATTTGCACTTCTCCATTTCCAATCTATATCTCTTTGATCTCCTTTTGTTGTCTGATTTCTCTGGCTACTACTTCAAAAATTATATTGAATAAGCAGGAAGAGAGTGGGCTGCCTTGTCTAGTCCCTGATTTTAGTAGGATTGCTTCAAGTTTCTCTCCATTTAGTTTAATATTAGCTACCTGTTTGCTGTATATGGCTTTTACTATGTTTAGGTATGGATCTTGAATCCCTGATGTTTCCAGGTTTTTATCATGAAGCGGTGTTAAATTTTGTCAAATGATTTCACAGCATCTAATGAAATGATCATGTGGTTTTTATCTTTCAGTTTGTTTATATAGTGGATTACGGTGATGGTTTTTCATATATTAAACCATCCCTGCATGCCTGGAATGAAGCCTACTTAATCATGGTAAATGACTGTTTTGATGTGCTCTTGGATTCGGTTTGGAAGAATTTTATTGAGTATTTTTGTGTCGATATTCATAAGGGAAATTAGTCTGAAGTTCTCTTTCTTTGTTGGGTCTTTGTGTGGTTTAGGTATAAGAGTAATGTGACTTCATAGAAGGAATTCGGTAGAGCTCCATCTGTTTCAATTTTGTGGAATAGTTTGGATAATATTGATATGAGGTCTTCTATGAAGGTCTGATAGAATTCTGCACTGAACTCATCTGGACCTGGGCTCTTTTTGGTCGGGATACTTTTAATGACTACTTCTAATTCTTTAGGAGTTATGGGGTTGTTTAAATGGTTTATCTGTTGTGATTTAACATCGGTACTTGGTATCTGTCTAGGAAATTGTCCATTTCCTCCAGATTTTCAAGTATTTTTGAATATAGGCTTTGTAGTAGGATCTGATGATTTTCTGAATTTTCTCTGATTCTGTAGTTATGTCTCCCTTTTCATTTCTGATTTTGTTAATTTTGACACACTCTCTGTGTCCTCTCCTTAGTCTGGCTAAGGATTTATCTATCTTGTTGATTTTCTCAAAGAACCAGCTCTTGGTTCTGTTGATTTTTTGTATAGTCCTTTTTGTTTCTACGTGGTTGACTTCAGCTCTGAGTTTGATTATTTCCTGCCTTCTACTCCTCCTGGGTGTATTTGCTTCTTTTTGTTCTAGAGCTTTTAGGTGTGCTGTCAAGCTGCTGATATATGCTCTCTCCTGTTTCTTTCTGCAGACACTCAGAGCTATGAGTTTTCCTCTTAACAAGGCTTTCATTGTGTCCCATTAGTTTGGGTATGCTGTACCTTCATTTTCATTAAATTCTAAGAAGTCTTTAATTTGCTTGGAAAGTTGTTTTCCAGCCTGTCACTGTGAGGTAGTTTCTGCTTTGTCTCTGAGGTGTTTTTCTTGTAGGCAGCAGAATGTAGGGTCCTCACTGCATATCCAGTTTGTTAATCTATGTCTTTTTATTGGGGAATTGAGTTCATTGATGTTGAGAGATATTAAGGAATAGTGAGTGTTGCTTCCTGTTATATTCGTATTTAAAAGGGAGATTATGTTTGTGTGCTTTTCTTCTCTTTGTTTTGTTGCCAAGATAATTAGCTTCTTGCTTATTCTAGGGTGTAGCTTGCCTCCTCAGGTTGTGCTTTGTCATTTATTATCCTTGTAGGGCTGGATTTGTAGAGAGATATTGTGTAAGTTTGGTTTTGTGATAGAATATCTTGGTTTCTCCATCTATCTTAATTGAGGGTTTGGCTGGATACAGTAACCTGTGCTGGCATTTGTGTTCTCTTAGGGTCTGTATGACATCTGTCCAGGATCTTCTAGCTTTCATAGTCTAGGGTGAGAAGCCTGGTGTAATTCTGATAGGTCTGCCTTTATATGTTACTCGATCTTTTTCCCTTACTGCTTTTAATATTCATTCATTGTTTTGTGCATTTGAGGTTTTGACTATTATGTGATGAGAGGAGTTTCTTTTCTGGTCCAATCTCCTTAGAGTTCTTTAGGCTTCTTGTACGTTTATGGGCATCTCTTTCTTTAGGTTAGGGAAATTTTCTTCTACGATTTTGTTGAATAAATTTACTGGACCTTTGAGCTGGGACTCTTCACTCTCTTCTAAACCTATTATCCTTGGTTTGATCTTCTCATTGAGTTCTGGATTTCCTGTATGTTTTGGACCAGTTGCTTTTTCCATTTTACATTATCTTTGACATTTGTGTTGATGATTTCTATGGAATCTTCTGCTCCTGAGATTGTCTCTTCTATCTCTTGTATTCTGTTGGTGACGCTTGTATCTATGGCTTCTTATCTTTTCCTTTGGTTTTCTATGATGAGGGTTGTCTCCCTTTGTGCTTTCTTTATTGCTTCTATTTCCATTTTTAATTCCTTCTCCTGTTTGATTGTGTTTTCCTGGAATTCTTTCAGAGATTTTTGTGATTCCTCTCTATAGGCTTCTTCTTGTCTATTTATGTTTTCCTCCATTTCTCTAAGGGAGTTCTTTATGTCTTTCTTGAAGTCCTCTAGCATCATGATCAAATGTGATTTACAATCAAGATCTTGCTTTTCTGGTGTGTTTGGATACTCAGTGTTTGCTTTGGTGGGATAATTGGGCTCCGATGATGCCATGTAGTCTTGGTTACTGTTGCTTGGTTTCCTGTGCTTGCGTCTCGCCATCAGGTTCTCTCTGGTGTTACCTTGGTCTGCTATTTCTAACAGTGGCTAGACCTTCCTATAGGCCTGTGTGTTAAGAGTGGTGTAGACCTGTTTTCCTGTTTTCTTTCAGCCAGTTATGGGAACACAGTGTTATGGTTTCAGGCGTGTAGTCTTTCCTGTCTACTGGTCTTCAGCTGTTCCTGTGGGCGTGTTTCCTGAGTGCAACAGGCAGGTAGGTCAGTTGGAGCAGAAAACTTGGTCTTACCTCTAGTCCCGGGCTGATGTTGCTCCTTTGGGGCTGCTATTGAGCTCTCCATGTGGGCAGCAACCAGAAGGGCCTGCCCCACCTTTTCCCCAGGCCCCTATGCACAGGGTTCCCAGATAGCATTAGGTGTTTTCCTCTAGAGTCAGAAATGTGGACAGAGTGTAGTCTCTTCTGGCTTCCCAGGCATGTCTGCCCCTCTGAAGGTTTAGCTCTCCCTCCCACAGGATTTGGGTGCAGGGAACTTTTGACCGGGTCCCTTCAAATCTGGCAGTGTCTGGACTGCAGGGGACCTGCCACTTGAGTGCCCCTATCTTCCTGTTCCCAGAGGCTCTATACAGTTTCCTCTTGGGCCAGGGATGTGGGCAGGGTGTGAAGTATTGGCAGTCCCTCCAGCTCTGCAGTCTCAGGAGTGCCCACCTGTCTGGGTAGTGAGCTCTCTTTCCCACGTGCTTTGGGAGCAGGCTTATTTTTTGTCATAAGAATGTATCTTTCATTTTTGTCATAACCTAAAATTCACTTGACTTTTAAATCTAATACAGCATTTTCTATATCATACTCACTGAGTAAAAACATTAATAAATAAATAAACTTTTTTTAAACTTAATTCTTTTAGAGTTTATACCTGGGTACTGTGGTTATGTCATTTTTACTCTCCCTTTCTCCACACTGAATTTATCCCATGGCCTTTAATTTATTCTCATACTAATGACCTCTACAACCTCTTCTCCTCTAATTAGTATTGTTAGACACGTACACACACACACACACACACACACACACACACACACACACCCCTACCTACCTACAAAGTCCAGTTAATATGGCTTACCTGTATATTTATTAAATGTTGATCCATTGAGATTTCATAACTCTCTATGGGGCTCGTCCCTATAAAACCTGACTCTCCTTTTCACAGCAGCCATTTATTTCCTGTGGCTCTTCCTCTATGATTGGATCCTTTGGATACTTTGAATGTCAGACTTACTGGAGTTTGTTTGTTTGTTGTTTTGTTTTGGTTGTTCATTTGTTTAAGCAATTGCTTTCTTTTGTTAGAAAACAGAGACTGTGCAAGACCAAATCATTTAACAAGAATACATGGAAAAGCTTGGAACTGAATTCAAGTATGTCTGACAAACTGTATTTTCTCCTTTATTTTTAAATCTTTATTACCTTGAGTATTTCTTATTTACATTTTGATTGTTATTCACTTTCCCGGTTTCCAGGCCAACATCACCCTAACCCCTCCACCTCCCCTTCTGCATTGGTGATCCGTTCCCCATCCTCTCCCTATTACCGTCCTCCCCCCAACAATCACATTTACTGGGGGTTCAGTCTTGGCAGGACCAAGGGCTTCCCCTTACACTAGTTCTCTTACTAGGCTATACATTGCTACCTATGAGGTTGGAGTCCAGGGTCAGTCCATGTATAGTATTTGGGTAGTGGCTTAGTCCCTGGAAGCTCTGGTTGGTTGGCATTGTTGTTCATATCGGGTCTCGAGCCCGTTCAAGTTCTTCCAGTCCTTTCTCTGATTCCTTAAACGGGGAGCCCGTTCAAGTTCTTCCAGTCCTTTCTCTGATTCCTTAAACGGGGTTCCCATTCTCAGTTCAGTGGTTTACTGCTGGCATTCGCCTATGTATTTGCTGTATTCTGGCTGTGTCTCTGAGGAGAGATCTACATCTGGTTCCTGTCAGTCTGCACTTCTTTGTTTCATCCATCTTATCTACTTGGGTGGCTGTATAAGTATGGGTCACATGTGGGGAAGGCTGTGAAGGGGTGTTCCTTCAGCCTCTGTTCCTCACTTTGCCTCCCTATTCCCTGCCAATGGTATTCAGATCCCCCTTTTAAAGAAGGAGTGAAGCATTGGCATTTTGGTCATCCCTCTTGAGTTTCATGTGTTCTGTGCATCGAGGGAAATTCAGGCATTTGGGCTAATAGCCACTTATTAATGAGTGCATACCATGTGTGTTTTTCTGTGGTTCGGTTACCTCACTCAGGATGATATTTTCCAGTTCCATCCATTTGCCTATGAATTTCATAAAGTCATTGTTTTTGATAGCTGAGTAGTATTCCATTGTGTAGATGTACCACATTATCTGTATCCATTCCTCTGTTGAAGGGCATCTGGGTTCTTTCCAGCTTCTGGCTATTATAAATAAGGCTGCAATGAAAATAGTGGAGCATGTGTCTTTGTTATATGTTGGGGCATCTTTTGGGAATATGCCCAAGAGAGGTATGGCTGGGTCCTCAGGTAGTTCAATGTCCAATTATTTGAGGAACCTCCAGACTGATTTCCAGAATGGTTGTACCAGTCTGCAATCCCACCAACAATGGAGGAGTGTTCCTCTTTCTCCACATTCTAGCCAGCATCTGCTGTCACCTGAGTTTTTGATCTTAGTCATTCTCACTGGTGTAAGGTGAAATCTCAGGGTTGTTTTGATTTGCATTTCCCTTATGACTAAAGATGTTGAACATTTCTTTAGGTATTTCTCAGCCATTCAGCATTCCTCAGCAGTGAATTCTTTGTGTAGCTCAGAACTCCATTTTTAGTAGGGTTATTTGTCACCCTGCCATCTAACTTCATGAGTTCTTTGTATATTTTGGATATAAGCGCTCTATCAGATATAGGATTGATAGAGATCTTTTCTCAATCTGTTGGTTGTCGTTTTGTCCTAACCACAGTGTCCTTTGCCTTACAGAAGCTTTGAAGTTTTATGAGATCCCATTTATCAATTCTTGATCTTAGACCATAAGCCATTGGTGTTTTGTTCAAGAAATTTTCTCCAGTGCCCATGTGTTCAAGATGCTTCCCTAGTTTTTCTTCTATTAGTTTGAGTGTATCTGGTTTGATGTGGAGGTCCTTGATCCACTTGGACTTAAGCTTTGTACAGGGTGATAAGCATGGATCGATCTGCATTCTTCTACATATTGACCTCCAGTTGAACCAGCACCATATGCTGAAAATGCTCTTTTTTCCATTGGATGGTTTTGGCTCCTTTGTCAAAAATCAAGTGATCATAGGTGTGTGGGTACATTTCTGGGTCTTCAATTCTATTCCATTGGTCTATCTGTCTGTCTCTGTACCAATACCATGCAGTTTTTATCACCATTGCTCTGTAATACTGCTTGAGTTCAGGGATAGTGATTCCCCCTGAAGTCCTTTCATTGTTGAGGATAGCTTTAGCTATCCTGGGATTTTTGTTATTCCAGATGTATTTGCAAATTGTTCTGTCTAACTCTTTGAAGAATTGGATTGGTATTTTGATGGGGATTGCATTGAATCTGTAGATCGCTTTTGGTAAAATGGCCATTTTTACAATATTAATCCTGCCAATTCATGACCATGGGATATCTTTCCATCTTCTGAGGTCTTCTTCAATTTCTTTCTTCAGAGACTTGAAGTTCTTATTGTACAGATGTTTTACTTGCTTGGTTAATGTCACACCGAGGTATTTTATATTATTTGGGACTATTATGAAGGGAGTTGTTTCCATAATTTCTTTCATGGTTCGTTTCTCTTTTGTGTATAGGAGGCTACTGATTTATTTGAGTTAATTTTATACCAGGCCACTTTGCTGAAGTTGTTTATCAACCTTAGAAGTTCTCTGGTGGAACTTTTGGGATTGCTTAAATACACTATCATATCATCTGAAAATACTGACATTTGCACTTCTCCATTTCCAATCTGTAACCCTTGATCTCCATTTGTAGTCTGATTGCTCTGGCTAGGACTTCAAGA
This sequence comes from Rattus norvegicus, assembly GCF_021556685.1. Lineage (NCBI taxonomy): Eukaryota > Metazoa > Chordata > Mammalia > Rodentia > Muridae > Rattus > Rattus norvegicus. Next base: position 43,153,068 of record NC_141551.1, on the reverse strand, counting down.
ACTATATTGAATAAGTAGAGAGAGAGTGGGCAGTCTTGTCTAGTCCCTGATTTTAGTGGGATTGCTTTTTGTTTCTCTCCATTTAGTTTAATGTTCGTGACTGGTTTGCAGTATATGGCTTTTACTATGTTTAGGTATGGGCCTTGAATTCCTATTCTTTCCAGGAATTTTATCATGAATGGGTGTTGAATTTTGTCAAATGCTTTCTCAGCATCTAATGAAATGATCATGTGGTTTTGTTCTTTCAGTTTGTTTTTATAATGGATCATGTTGATGGTTTTCCGTATATTAAACCATCCCTGCATGCCTGGGATGAAGCCTACTTGATCATGGTGGATGATTGTTTTCATTTGCTCTTGAATTCGGTTTGCCATAATTTTATTGAATATTTGTGCGTCGATATCCATGAGGGAAATTGGTCTGAAGTTCTCTTTCTTTTGTTGGGTCTTTGTGTGGTTTAGGTATTAGAGTAATTGTGGCTTCATAGAAGGAATTCGGTAGTGCTCTATCTGTTTCAATTTTGTGGAATAGTTTGGATAATATTGGTATGAGGTCTTCTATGAAGGTCTGATAGAATTCTGCACTAAACCCATCTGAACCTGGACTCTTTTTGGTTGGGAGACCTTTAATGACTGCTTCTATTTTGTTAGGAGTTATGGGGTTGTTTAAATGGTTTATCTGTTCCTGATTTAACTTTGGTACCTGGTATCTGTCTAGGAAATTGTCCATTTCCTCCAGATTTTCATGTTTTGTCGAATATAAGATTTGAACTCGGAACTGATGATTTTTAGAATTACCTCTGATTCTGTAGTTATGTCTCCTTTTTCATTTCTGATTTTGTTAATTTGGACACACTCTCTGTGTCCTCTCGTTAGTCTGGCTAAGGGTTTATCTATCTTGTTTATTTTCTCAAAGAACCAACTTTTGGTTCTTTTGATTCTTTCTATGGTCCTTTTTGTTTCTTCTTGGTTGACTTGAGCTCTGAGTTTGATTATTTCCTGCCTTCTACTCCTCCTGTGTGTATTTGCTTCTTTTTCTTTTAGAGCTTTTAGGTATGCTGTCAAGCTGCTGATATATGCTCTCCTGTTTCTTTCTGTAGGCACTCAGGGCTATGAGTTTTCCTCTTAGCACGGCTTTCATTGTGTCCCATAAGTTTGGGTATGTTGTACCTTCATTTTCATTAAATTCTAAGAAGTCTTTAATTCCTTTCTTTATTTCTTCCTCGACCAGGTTATCATTGAGTAGAGCATTGTTCAACTTCCATATATATGTGGGCGTTCTTTCCTTATTGTTATTGAAGACCAGCTTTAGCCCATTGTGGTCTGATAGGACGCAGGGTATTATTTCTATCTTTCTGTATCTGTTGAGGCCTGTTTTATGACAAATTATATGGTCAATTTTGGAGAAAGTACCATGAGGTGGTGAGAAGAAGGTATATCCTTTTGCCTTAGAATAGAATGTTCTATAAATATCTGTTAAGTCCATTTGGTTCATGACTTCTCTTAGTCTGTCTATGTCTCTGTTTAATTTCTGTTTCCATGACCTGTCCATTGATGAGAGTAGGGTGTTGAAATCTCCTACTATTATTCTGTGAGGTACAATGTGTGTTTTGAGCTTCAGCAAAGCTTCTTTTATGTATGTAGGTACCCTTGTATTTGGAGCATAGATATTTAGGATTGAGAGTTCATCTTGGTGGATTTTTCCTTTGATGAATATGAAGTGTCCTTCCTTATCTTTTTTGATGACTTTTAGTTGAAAATTGATTTTATTCGATATTAGAATGGCTACTCAAGCTTGCTTCTTCTGACCATTTGCTTGGAAAGTTGTCTTCCAGCCTTTCACTCCAAGGTTTTCTCTGAAGTGTGTTTCTTGTAGGCAGCAGAATGCAGGGTCCTCATTGCTTATCCAGTTTGTTAATCTATGTCTTTTTATTGGGGAGTTGAGACCATTGATGTTGAGAGATATTAAGTAATAGTGATTATTGCTTCCTGTTATTTTCATATTTGGATGTGACGTTTTGTTTGTGTACTTTTTTTCTCTTTGTTTTGTTGCCAAGACAATTAGTTTCTTGCTTTTTCTAGGGTGTAGCTCGCCTCCTTATGTTGGGCTTTACCATTTATTACCCTTTGTAAGGCTGGATTTGTAGAAAGATATTGTGTAAATTTGGTTTTGTCATGGAATATCTTCGTTTCTCCACCTATGTTAGTTGAGAGTTTTGCAGGATACAGTAACCTGGGATGGCATTTGTGTTCTTAGGGTCTGTATGATATCTGTCCAGGGTCTTCTGGCTTTCATAGTCTCTGACAAGAAGTCTGTTGTGATTCTGATAGGTCTGCCTTCATAAGTTACTTGACCTTTTTCCCTTACTGCTTTTAATATTTTTTCTTTATTTTGTGCATTTGGTGTTTTGACTATTATGTGACGGGAGGAGTTTCTTTTCTGGCCCAATCTATTTGGAGTTCTTTAGGCTTCTTGTATGTTTATGGGCATCACTTTCTTTAGGTTAGGAAAGTTTTCTTCTACAATTTTCTTGAAGATATTTACTGCTCCTTTGAGCTGGGAGTCTTCACTCTCTTCTCTACCTATTATCCTTAGATTTGATCTTCTTATGGAGTCCTGGATTTCCTGTATGTTTTAGACCAGTATCTTTTTCTGTTTTACCTTTTCTTTGACAGTTGTGTTGATGATTTCTATGGAAATTTCTGCTCCTGAGACTCTCTCTTCTATCTCTTGTATCCTGATGGTGATGCTTGTATCTACGGCTCCTTGTCTCTTCCTTTGGTTTTCTATATCCAGAGTTGTTTCCCTGTGTTTTTTCTTTATTGCTTCTATTTCCATTTTTAATTCCTTCAACTGTTTGATTGTGTTTTCCTGGAATTCTTTCAGGGATTTTTGTGATTCCTCTCTATAGTCTTCTGCTGTTTTGTTTTGTTTTGTTTTGTTTTGTTTGTTTTGTTTTGTTTTCCTGCATTTCTCTGAGGGAGTTCTAATACGGGACACTCTTAGAGTGGAAAGAACAGTGCTCTTTTTAAAGTTTGCAAGCTATGTTTCTCAGATTTCTAGCCAAGTTATTTATTAACAAACTAAGCATATAGTGCCAAGGACAGAGTTCTGTGGCATGCTATCAGAGAATATTTTTTGTTGCGTTGGCAGCAAACCATTAGTCAATATGCTCTCTACAGAGTAATTCCACCAGCTACAAACTGACCTAATTTTATGAAACGCACATCGCATATATCCTGATATTTACAAAAGTACAGTGGAGCTCTATCAAAAAGACATTCTAAAATCCAAAAGATATTTGTTTGTCTATCTAACATTTCCAGGTTCAATGAGAATATAAATTGGCTTACTCATTATTTAAGACAATTTACTTTGTCTTATTCTTTGAGTGTTTTTCAAAGCGTTTATATGCAAATATCAACATCCTCTATGTCTCTGACAGGCCAAATTTACTATGATGTACCTAAAAATTCATTTAAAAAAGAATGAATCTACTCAATTTATAATAAAACTATTATTTTAGCTGTGCTGTACAATTGATTTGACCATTTCAACCAACAGTATCATAATTTCTAACATAATATAATAACACTAACATAATTTCATTTAGATTGCCATAATGTTATGCACATTGGTGGCCAAGAACAAATATATAAAAATACCAGTATATGTACATGCCTCCCACTGCCTACATTTAAAGGATGGAAATCTATAACTGATTAACATTAGCAATGAATCAATCTCACCCATTTTTAACAAGGTCTTCTTTCATCGATGACCTGCATGCTTATTTTCTTTGCTTCTTATTAAGTTTAAACATGAGAAATGATTCTTTTCTTCTTGGATCCAGTATTCTCTGTTTCTTAATGAACATACCAAATGGCTAGTGTTATTGTTCACACAGAATTCAAGCAACTGTAGAAGTCACGGCTCCACTCCATCTTCATCCCATCAACTATTCAGGATATGCATTAATCACAAACATATTTGCTTGGTTGTGAATCATTCTTCTGACTTCTGTATACTAATTCTCTGAAACATCCATTCTTCTTTATCCTCCTACCTTTTGCATATTTCTCTAAATTTGTATGTGTGCTTATATGATATATTAGTTTTGTGTTTGGAAACATTTGCTTTCTTCTAGGTAAAACTACCATCAACTGGAGACCAGGAAGGAGATAACATTTGAAATGTAAATAAATAACTAATAAAAAAGAATTTATAAAAAAGAATTTATGCTGCTCATAAAACATAAGGTCCTTATCTCTTCCTATGGGGAGGAGAATAGCTATGTAAAGGAAGTTAATTTGAAACATCCCAGTAGTCTTTGTTCTAATAACGCCATCTGTAGCCAAGCATCTATATCTCTACCAGGAACAGGACACATCTTCTACATCCTATACACCCTTCCTCTTCTTTGCTTTTGTGACACCATTAAATATGATACCTCTAAGTCTTACTTGATAAAATCTATGGGACAAAAAAAAGGATTTTATGTATTTTGTGGTTTATATATGCTTGTCTTTATGTTAGTACATTTTTTGGTATAAGTTTTCTTGCCAAATTAGAGTGTAATTGCTTGAAACTGAGTTTCTTCAATATCCTCCTGTGCACTGTGTCATTACTGGTCCTGTGTGAAATGCAGCTTCCATGGAACACAAGAAGAGGCACATAGGGCCCAGCATCGTTGGGCTTAGAAGAGTTGGTTGAGAGATCAGACCTACTATTGAGATCAGTAGGACCTCAGGATAATAGCAAACCCTTAGTGAGAAAGCAATGATGATAATGAAGACAATGACAATGATGACAAAAAATATTTGTAACAGTGTTCTGTCTCCACAGGCAACTATCTCAGTGAGACCCACATAGGGTGTACCACTGTGACACTTTGTCAGAGTGTCTAGATTAGCCCAGAAAAATTCCCTGAGCATCATAGCCTAGTGGGATAATAAAATGTTTAAAACTAGTTCTCATAAATATTAAAATAACATCATCGTCATTGTGGAGCTATTTCCAGACATCACCTATAATGCTCTTCTTACAATTAAATTAATGTACTAGATTTAGATTCAAGCAATCTATCTCAGTCTAGATTTATTTTTATGTGATAAATTATTTTACTTTCCATTTCATATGAGACTTTAAAAATATTTATTTTTTCATTCAATATTCAACTTCTCGTTTTCTTCCAGAATCTTATCAATTCCTTAACTACCCAATTTCATATATTCAAACTTTCTCTGAAAAATAATTAAATACATAAATCTAGAAAAACATAACAAATCAAAGTCAAACCATACAAACCAAAAGAACACAAAAATTAAAAAGACAAAATAAATTACCAAACCAAGCAATATATACACAAAAAATAAACAAGGAGTTCATTTAGTATTAAATAACTTCTCTTAGGCATGGGGTCCACCCTGGAATATAGCTGATACACTCAGTAACATGCTCTTGGAGAGTTCTTCTCAGTTTAGATGTTTTAAGGATAATAAGAATATAAATGCTCCAAGTATATTGAGTCTCTTCATCTTAGGTTCCCTGTTGCTACCTTTCAGAGTCAAACAAGGAGGAGGGTGTGCTCTAGAGTCACCTCCACATGTCCCAGTGACTCATACTGAATTAAGGAGCATCTGGGCTTTCTCTGAAAACTGCACCTCATTTTGACTGCAAACTCCAGTTGCTCCTAAGTGAGAACTTGGTTATACAACCAAAACAAAGTTGACAATGGGACTAAAGTCCCCATTTAGACTAGTCTAGACTAAAATTCTGAGCTGAAGTGTGTGCGTGGTGTGTGTGTGTGTGTGCACACTTTTGTGTGTTTTTGTGCATGCTTGTGTGCTTTTGTGTGCATGCTTGTGTCTGTCTGTCTGTCTATCTGTCTGTCTCTGTGTGTAGTTAACCCAGTGTGAACAAAAACAGCTTTTTCTTGGAATACATGAGAGTCAGTGAGAAAATGGATAAGCCCTATGCGCACACAAGGGCACATTAGACAATGGGAAAACCTGGTTCTGAAAGATTTTAGACTATGTTTCCCGAATTAAACTTCATTTCTCAAGGCCTGCTCAGTCTCTGAATGCTTGGCCTAACAAGGTCACCATAAACAGCACTCATCTTGTGTGTTTTTTGGTTTTCATGTCACATGGTTACACAATAGAGAAGTTTCCAGAAGTTTAAAAGACGACAAAACAATGGCTTACATAAGGAACTTCTCCTGATCTTTAAATTATACTCTTTGTAATTTATGTAGCCCATATTTTTTATTGGTTCTTGCATGATTTCTGTCCAGAAATCTAATGGTTGGTTTAAGGTCAAACTCAGCACAAATGAACGCTTGCTAATGTGTCAATTGAAATGCATACTATGATGAAGTTCTGACATTTCACTGGGGGCTTTTGCCTTGCTCAAATCTTCTGTCATTGTGACAACTGAATCTTATTTGGAAGGAAAAGATAAAAAAGACAAATCTACATCTTACCATCTTCTGACATATCTCTAGAGGTGATGGATTCCTGTTTTGGGTGAGGCTCAAGTAATTGAGCAAAGGAAAGTCAATGAGAGAAGTACTTCACAATGGCATCAGTCTAACTGTCTGTCAAAACATCTTGTCAGCTTACAAAACAATAATTTAAATCTCAAATGCAACTTATCTTCCATTGATGTGAGGTTGTTACACACACATGCTTAGACACATACCCCAAATACTCCCCATGGCTGAAAGTATGCCATGTCTTCTTATGTTTGTAAACATGAAAGAAAATATCCATATTGAAAATCCCAAAACGCTAGCACAGAAAAACAACTTTGCTCTCTCTTTAATTTGAAACAAATTTGATTGACTTTCTATAAAAATATGACTTAAGAGATTAATCCTCAGAGCCGAATTCCTGCTACAGATCACACAAGTTGACAGGGCATTTATCTTTCGAAGGGCTTTGGTTTGTTTTCACCATGTTTTTCATTTATAACATTTGCTAATGATTTATTATGTGTCTATGACTAAGGGATGATCATTTTTTATTTCAATTTGAAACTAACTCAGGATCTCAAGTTGCTTAAATTCTCCTGATTTGTCGAATAAATAATAAATAAAAGAAGTATATGTTGCAGGACATACCCTAACATATGTGTGGCATCAACATGCTTCCCCTAGGAAAAAGAAAGTAAACAAGTCATAAACAGTGATTTAAAAGGAACTGCCGGTGGGAGGGAGAGCTGAACCTTCAGAGAGGCAGACAAGCCTGGGAAACCAGAAGAGACTGCTCTCTGCACACACATCTCGGACGCCAGAGGAAAAAGCCAAAGACCATCTGGAACCCTGCTGCACTGAAGCTCCCGGAAGGGGCGGCGCATATCTTCCTGGTTGCTGCCGCTGCAGAGAGCCCGTGGGTAGCACCCCACGAGCGAACTTGAGCCTCGGGACCACAGGTAAGACCAACTTTTCTGCTGCAAGAAAGCTGCCTGGTGAACTCAAGACACAGGCCCACAGGAACAGCTGAAGACCTGTAGAGAGGAAAAACTACACGCCCGAAAGCAGAACACTCTGTCCCCATAACTGACTGAAAGAGAGGAAAACAGGTCTACAGCACTCCTGACACACAGGCTTATAGGACAGTCTAGCCACTGTCAGAAATAGCAGAACAAAGTAACACTAGAGATAATCTGATGGCGAGAGGCAAGTGCAGGAACCCAAGCAACAGAAACCAAGACTACATGGCACCATCGGAGCCCAATTCTCCCATCAAAACAAACATGGAATATCCAAACACACCAGAAAAGCAATATCTAGTTTCAAAATCATTTTTGATCATGATGCTGGAGGACTTCAAGAAAGACGTGAAGAACTCCCTTAGAGAACAAGTAGAAGCCTACAGAGAGGAATCGCAAAAATGCCTGAAAGAATCGCAAAAATCCCTGAAAGAATTCCAGGAAAACATAAATAAACAAGTAGAAGCCCATAGAGAGGAGACACAAAAATCCCTGAAAGAATTCCAGGAAAACATAAATAAACAAGTAGAAGCCCATAGAGAGGAGACACAAAAATCCCTGAAAGAATTCCAGGAAAACACAATCAAACAGTTGAAGGAATTAAAAATGGAAATAGAAGCAATCAAGAAAGAACACATGGAAACAACCCTGGATATAGAAAACCAAAAGAAGAGACAAGGAGCTGTAGATACAAGCTTCACCAACAGAATACAAGAGATGGAAGAGAGAATCTCAGGAGCAGAAGATTCCATAGAAATCATTGACTCAACTGTCAAAGATAATGTAAAGCGGAAAAAGGTACTGGTCCAAAACATACAGGAAATCCAGGACTCAATGAGAAGATCAAACCTAAGCATAATAGGTATAGAAGAGAGTGAAGACTCCCAGCTCAAAGGACCAGTAAATATCTTCAACAAAATCATAGAAGAAAACTTCCCTAACCTAAAAAAAGAGATACCCATAGACATACAAGAAGCCTACAGAACTCCAAATAGATTGGACCAGAAAAGAAACACCTCCCCTCACATAATTGTCAAAACACCAAACGCACAAAATAAAGAAAGAATATTAAAAGCAGTAAGGGAAAAAGGTCAAGTAACATATGAAGGGAGACCTATCAGAATCACACCAGACTTCTCGCCAGAAACTATGAAGGCCAGAAGATCCTGGACTGATGTCATACAGACCCTAAGAGAACACAAATGCCAGCCCAGGTTACTGTATCCAGCAAAACTCTCAATTAACATTGATGGAGAAACCAAGATATTCCATGACAAAACCAAATTTACACAATATCTTTCTACAAATCCAGCACTACAAAGGATAATAAATGGTAAAGCCCAACATAAGGAGGCAAGCTATACCCTAGAAGAAGAAAGAAACTAATCGTCTTGGCAACAAAACAAGAGAATGAAAGCACACAAACATAACCTCATATCCCAATATGAATATAACGGGAAGCAATAATCACTATTCCTTAATATCTCTCAATATCAATGGCCTCAACTACCCAATAAAAAGACATAGATTAACAAACTGGATACGCAACGAGGACCCTGCATTCTGCTGCCTACAGGAAACACACCTCAGACACAAAGACAGACACTATGTCAGAGTGAAAGGCTGGAAAACAACTTTCCAAGCAAATGGTCGGAAGAAGCAAGCTGGAGTTGCCATTCTAATATCAGATAAAATCAATTTTCAACTAAAAGTCATCAAAAAAGATAAGGAAGGACACTTCATATTCATCAAAGGAAAAATCCACCAAGATGAACTCTCAATCCTAAATATCTATGCCCCAAATACAAGGGCACCTACATACGTAAAAGAAACCTTACTAAAGCTCAAAACACCCATTGCACCTCACACAATAATAGTGGGAGATTTCAACACACCACTCTCATCAATGGACAGATCATGGAAACAGAAATTAAACAGTGATGTCGACAGACTAAGAGAAGTCATGAGCCAAATGGACTTAACGGATATTTATAGAACATTCTATCCTAAAGCAAAAGGATATACCTTCTTCTCAGCTCCTCATGGTACTTTCTCCAAAATTGACCATATAATTGGTCAAAAAACGGGCCTCAACAGGTACAGAAAGGTAGAAATAATCCCATGCGTGCTATCGGACCACCACGGCCTAAAACTGGTCTTCAATAACAATAAGGGAAGAATGCCCACATATACGTTGAAATTGAACAATGCTCTACTCAATGATAACCTGGTCAAGGAAGAAATAAAGAAAGAAATTAAAAACTTTTTAGAATTTAATGAAAATGAAGATACAACATACCCAAACTTATGGGACACAATGAAAGCTGTGCTAAGAGGAAAACTCATAGCGCTGAGTGCCTGCAGAAAGAAACAGGAAAGAGCATATGTCAGCAGCTTGACAGCACACCTAAAAGCTCTAGAACAAAAAGAAGCAAATACACCCAGGAGGAGTAGAAGGCAGGAAATAATCAAACTCAGAGCTGAAATCAACCAAGTAGAAACAAAAAGGACCATAGAAAGAATCAACAGAACCAAAAGTTGGTTCTTTGAGAAAATCAACAAGATAGATAAACCCTTAGCCAGACTAACGAGAGGACACAGAGAGTGTGTCCAAATTAACAAAATCAGAAATGAAAAGGGAGACATAACTACAGATTCGGGGAAATTCAAAAAATCATCAGATCTTACTATAAAAACCTATATTCAACAAAACTTGAAAATCTTCAGGAAATGGACAATTTCCTAGACAGATACCAGGTATCGAAGTTAAATCAGGAACAGATAAACCAGTTAAACAACCCCATAACTCCTAAGGAAATAGAAGCAGTCATTAAAGGTCTCCCAACCAAAAAGAGCCCAGGTCCAGATGGGTTTAGTGCAGAATTCTATCAAACCTTCATAGAAGACCTCATACCAATATTATCCAAACTATTCCACAAAATTGAAACATATGGAGCACTACCGAATTCCTTCTACGAAGCCACAATTACTCTTATACCTAAACCACACTAAGACACAACAAAGAAAGAGAACTTCAGACCAATTTCCCCTATGAATATCGACGCAAAACTACTCAATAAAATTCTGGCAAACCGAATTCAAGAGCACATCAAAACAATCATCCACCATGATCAAGTAGGCTTCATCCCAGGCATGCAGGGATGGTTTAATATACGGAAAACCATCAACGTGATCCATTATATAAACAAACTGAAAGAACAGAACCACATGATTATTTCATTATATGCTGAGAAAGCATTTGACGAAATTCAACACCCCTTCATGATAAAATTCCTGGAAAGAATAGGAATTCAAGGCCCATACCTAAACATAGTAAAAGCCATATACAGCAAACCAGTTGCTAACATTAAACTAAATGGAGAGAAACTTGAAGCAATCCCACTAAAATCAGGGACTAGACAAGGCTGCCCACTCTCTCCCTACTTATTCAATATAGTTCTTGAAGTTCTAGCCAGAGCAATCAGACAACAAAAGGAGATCAAGGGGATACAGATCGGAAAAGAAGAGGTCAAAATATCACTATTTGCAGATGACATGATAGTATATTTAAGTGATCCCAAAAGTTCCACCAGTGAACTACTAAAGCTGATAAACAACTTCAGCAAAGTGGCTGGGTATAAAATTAACTCAAATAAATCAGTTGCCTTCCTCTATACAAAAGAGAAACAAGCCGAGAGAGAAATTAGGGAAACAACACCCTTCATAATAGACCCAAATAATATAAAGTACCTCGGTGTGACTTTAACCAAGCAAGTAAAAGATCTGTACAATAAGAACTTCAAGACACTGAGGAAAGAAATTGAAGAAGACCTCAGAAGATGGAAAGATCTCCCATGCTCATGGATTGGCAGGATTAATTTAGTAAAAATGGACATTTTACCAAAAGCAATCTACAGATTCAATGCAATCCCCATCATAATACCAATCCATTTCTTCAAAGAGTTAGACAGAACAATTTGCAAATTTATCTGGAATAACAAAAAACCCAGGATAGCTAAAGCTATCCTCCACAATAAAAGCACTTCAGGGGGAATCACTATCCCTGAACTCAAGCAGTATTACAGAGCAATAGTGATAAAAACTGCATGGTATTGGTACAGAGACAGACAGATAGAACAATGGAATAGAATTGAAGACCCAGAAATGAACCCACAACCTATGGTCACTTGATTTTTGACAAAGGAGCCAAAACCATCCAATGGAAAAAAGATAGCATTTTCAGCAAATGGTGCTGGTTCAACTGGAGGGCAACATGTAGAATGCAGATCGATCCATCCTTATCACCCTGTACAAAGCTTAAGTCCAAGTGGATCAAGGACCTCCACATCAAACCAGACACACTCAAACTAATAGAAGAAAAACTAGGGAAGCATCTGGAACACATGGGCACTGGAAAAAATTTCATGAACAAAACACCAATGGCTTATGCTCTAAGATCAAGAATTGACAAATGGGATCTCATAAAACTGCAAAGCTTCTGTAAGGCAAAGGACACTGTGGTTAGGACAAAACGGCAACCAACAGATTGGGAAAAGATCTTTACCAATCCTACAACAGATAGAGGCCTTATATCCAAAATATACAAAGAACTCAAGAAGTTAGACCGCAGGGAAACAAATAACCCTATTAAAAAATGGGGTTCAAGCGCTTACCTAGGAAGCGCAAGGCCCTGGGTTCGGTCCCCAGCTCCGAAAAAAAGAACCAAAAAAAATGGGGTTCAGAGCTAAACAGAGAATTCACAGCTGAGGAATGCCGAATGGCTGAGAAACACCTAAAGAAATGTTCAACATCTTTAGTCATAAGGGAAATGCAAATCAAAACAACCCTGAGATTTCACCTCACACCAGTGAGAATGGCTAAGATCAAAAACTCAGGTGACAGCAGATGCTGGCGAGGATGTGGAGAAAGAGGAACACTCCTCCATTGTTGGTGGGATTGCAGACTGGTAAAACCATTCTGGAAATCAGTCTGGAGGTTCCTCAGAAAATTGGACATTGAACTGCCTGAGTATCCAGCTATACCTCTCTTGGGCATATACCCAAAAGATGCCTCAACATATAAAAGAGACACGTGCTCCACTATGTTCATCGCAGCCTTATTTATAATAGCCAGAAAATGGAAAGAACCCAGATGCCTTCAACAGAGGAATGGATACAGAAAATGTGGTACATCTACACAATGGAATATTACTCAGCTATCAAAAACAACGAGTTTATGAAATTCGTAGGCAAATGGTTGGAACTGGAAAATATGATCCTGAGTGAGCTAACCCATCACAGAAAGACATACATGGTATGCACTCATTGATAAGTGGCTATTAGCCCAAATGCTTGAATTACCCTAGATCCCTAGAACAAACGAAACTCAAGACGGATGATCAAAATGTGAATGCTTCACTCCTTCTTTAAATGAGGAAAAAGAATACCCTTGGCAGGGAAGGGAGAGGCAAAGATTAAAACAGAGACTGAAGGAACACCCATTCAGAGCCTGCCCCACATGTGGCCCATACATATACAGCCACCCAATTAGACAAGATGGATGAAGCAAAGAAGTGCAGACCGACAGGAGCCGGATGTAGATCGCTCCTGAGAGACACAGCCAGAATACAGCAAATACAGAGGCGAATGCCAGCAGCAAACCACTGAACTGAGAATAGGTCCCCCGTTGAAGGAATCAGAGAAAGAACTGGAAGAGCTTGAAGGGGCTCGAGACCCCAAAAGTACAACAATGCCAAGCAACCAGAGCTTCCAGGGACTAAGCCACTACCTAAATACTATACATGGACTGACCCTGGACTCTGACCCCATAGGTAGCAATGAATATCCTAGTAAGAGCACCAGTGGAAGGGGAAGCCCTGGGTCCTGCTAAGACTGAACCCCCAGTGAACTAGACTATGGTGGGAGGGCGGCAATGGGGGGAGGGTTGGGAGGGGAACACCCATAAGGAAGGGGAGGGGGGAGGGGAATGTTTGCCCGGAAGCCGGGAAAGGGAATAACACTTGAAATGTATATAAGAAATACTCAAGTTAATAAAAAAAAAAATGAAAAAAAAATAAAAGGAACTGCCACATGAAGACTATGGACAATGCTTGTGAATTCTCATTTCTGATATGATGATGATGATGATGATGATGATGATGATGATGATTAATTTAAACAAAATTTACTGAGTCTTAGTTATACTCCAGTGGCTGAATCCTCGTGGATCACTCTAAAACACCGCTGAGGCTTAGTTCTACCTCTTTCCTGGGGTCATTGGGGTCGTCATCAGGTCAGCAATAAATAGTTTTTCTATCTTTGAAACTAATATAATCAAGGCTTTATCTGAATTTAAACATGGGAAGCATCATTATAAGATCATGATTTAGTCATCAAAGGCTCCACCATCCTGTTATTCTCTTAAAAGCACATTCAACTCTGTGGCCTATAGTATATTTTAAGAAGTTGAAGTGCTTTAAAATAACTGTTTCAAAAGTGATGTATCATTAGTCATCCATAAGATTTTAAATAACAAATTTAGGTAGTAAAGGCTGTGGTAGTAAAGATACCACAGGATCCTACCTAGGTGATTTTACTTTATTTTATTTTGACTGACTGTATCATGAAAAAAATTATTTATTTTTGTGTCTTAAATTACATTCTGTGTTTTAAGAAAATTATATAAGAATATATAATTATCAGTGTGTCATTTAACATTAACAATGGTACAATAAGTTTTGACTATGCCTACTCAATAAACCTTTATGTGTAGTTACTAAGTATAGGCATTCTTTTAGCTACATAGGATATGGAAATAAATAAGTGCCTTGTTTTTGAAAAAGTAACTTTCATTTAACACACCTAACAGTCTTAAAAACTGCTTCTATTATTAACTTCAGTTCACAGAAGATAAATATACAGGATGCAAAGGTTAATTAATGTGCCTGGTGTCATGTAACAGCTTAGTTCAAAGGCAGATTATGAATCCTGGTCGGTGGAATTATGGAGCTTGAATTGTTAATTACTTTACATTTAAAACCTCATTGATTAAAAAAATTGAATTGCCTACAAACTAGTAACAATTTCTTTAATCTTAAAAACTTTGAAACATAAAGTAGAGTTAATTATAATGGAAAGACTTAACTCTGGCTGCTTTGTTTTTGAACCCCCATATTGAGGATTTATAGCCAGGGTGACAAACACCAGAGGTCACATGAAGTAGGCAATATGTGCACAGGGCTGTGAAATCAAGAAGACCCAACATCTGTCCTCAGTGTGGCAGGCACTGAGTAGGTGTGCTGCTAAAAGATCATATGATACCCTAAAGCTTCCCTTTTAAACTTGCCTGTAAGAGAATAGAACTTATTAAAAGACCTGATATAAGCTTTAACACAGAAGCAGTACATACAGAGCTTAGCACACTGCTGAACAGGTAACTCACACTTAAGAGATTGGCATTGAAATCTTTCTATTCTTGACTTCGTTAATAGAGGCATGAAGTAGAGCTACTCAAGAAACCTGTCTCCGGTCAAGAGGCTAAGCTATGGCTTTCTGTAGCTCTTTGTGTTTTGTAGTTCTATAAGATTCTCAGATACATAATCTTGAAGAAGTAGGCTTCACAGTACATATTAATAATCAGTTGCTTCTTGAGTCACTGATAAGCACATTAATGAATCCCTCTATGTTTATAGGATAGGTATAAAAATGTATATTTAAAAATCTTATAGGGAATTTCATTGAAAGCAAATTTAAAGCCAAATTGATTATTTCCTTCTCATTTGAAATAACACAGTCTTAAGAAAAATTCAATTGGCTGTTCAGTCTTAAACCTTGAGAGTATCATAGTTATCAAGAAGTTTTGTGTAGGCTGGAGATGGGTCAGCAGTTACAAGCATTTGCTAGACGACTCTTGTTTGATTCTAAATATCTACATAGGAGCACATACCCTCTTGAACCACAATTCCAGGAGATCTGATACCATCTTCTGACTTTCTTATACATGAGGCATGCAGGTGGTACACATGCGTACCCACAGGCAAAAATTCATGCATACAATCAATAAACTTAAAAAATAAAGAAGGTTAATTTCATGAATGTAGCAGTGGTAGAGCTGTGCTTTAAAGTAGAGATGATATTTTTAAGAATACACAATAGAGGAAGGTGACCCCATAGGAAGACCAGCAGTCTCAACTAACCTAGACCCCTGAGATCTTTCAGACACTAAGCCACCAACCAGACAGCATGAACAAGCTTGTCCAAAGGTGCCTAACACATATACAACAGAGGACTGCCTGGTCTGGCATCAGTGGAAAAACATGTGCCTAACCCTTGAGAGACTTGAGGCCCCACGGAGTGGGGAGACCTGGCAGAGGTTGGGGAGATACATCCTCTTGGTGACAGGGAGGAGTAATGGAATGAGAAACTATGGAGTGTGGACCAGGAGTGGGCAACAACTGTAATGTAAAAAAAAGGTAATAAAAGAAAAGAATATACAATAGAGAAGCCATGACAGACAAGATTGAAGCATTCAAGAAAAAATGGAAACCCTAGGTTGAAAAATGCTTCAAGCATTATATCAGCATGCTATGATCTAGAAGAGGGCAATGCAAAGGAACCACAGAATTTCTGTGCTATATAAATAGGTCCTAAAACAGTAAGAAAAAAGTAAATATAAAACACTAGGAAAATAAAGTGGGTAAAAGTAGTGTCTTGGTTTTATATGGATATTTAATAGAAGCTGATACTAGGAAATTCATAAAAAATAAATCTATTTCATACAGTTCAGGATGCTAGGAACTCCAAAAGCAAGACACTGGCAGATTCAATTATCTTGCAAGAACATTTTGCTCTCGAATAACAGAAGGCTGAAGGGAACACTTATTTAATTGTGCATGAAGCCTCTTGTATGAGGACTTAATTCCATTAACAAGAAGAAGCCATTAGGGGCTAATCATCTCAAGTTCCCATCTTCTAGCATCATCCTGTTGATAGCTCCTGAAGTTCTCAGGAGACAATGCAAACCACTGCAGGGCATATGACAGGTATTTCACTCACAGGGAAGAATAAATTTAAAAACAATAATAATAAAAGAAAAGTCCCTAATCCAGTTGATAGTTTGAAAACTTTTTATTTACTCTCACTCAAGAACAGATCAAATAGAATGAAATTGCTAGAAGTCACATGATTGCAAGGAATCTAAACAGTAGATGTCATCAAAGAACACAGTAGTAGGTAGCATAGACCATTGCAGAGAATGTCATTCGAAGCAATAATATATACTATATACCAATGTAACTCTTAGAGATCACTTTACATTGTCTAAAAACATTAGAATAAAAGTATATTTCTTTTGTTAAGATTTATTTATTTTATGTATATGAGTGCTCCATCTGCACATGCATCTACATGCCAAAAAAGTACATCAGATTCCATTAGAGATTGTTTTGAGGCACCATGTGGTAGCTAGGAATTGAACTCAGGACCTGTGGAAGAGTAGCCAGTACTATTAACCACTGAGTCATCTCTCTAGCCTTACAAGTATTTTTTGAAAACTATTTTTAGTGTGTGTGTGTGTGTGTGTGTGTGTGTGTGTGTGTGTGTGTGTGTGTGTGTGTAGGTACCTGCAGAATCCTCTGAGGCTGAAGATATATGCAGTCGTGGTTATTTGGAACCAAACCCAGGTCCTCTGGCAGAGCAGTAAGTGCACTTATATAACAATCCATCTCTCCATGTTTTTTTGTTTTTTTTTGTTTGTTTGTTTACTCGTTTATTTAAACACAATGTCTCATGTCTAGCCTTAAAACAGAAGATGACCTTGAACACCTGATTCTCCTGCCTCTGTTTCTATAATATGGGGTTTCGAGTGTGCACTACCACATCTAGTTTTATGTAGTGGTGGGAACATAACTCCAGTGTTCCAGCATGCTAAGTAAGCTGTCTACTGAGCTACATCTCTAGTCCTGAAACTGTTGTTGTTTGCTTGTTTGTTTGGTTGGTTTGGATTTTTAGCCTGACAGTTCTGTTTCTGGAATTGAATGTGCTTTGCATTGTTTATAGAGTGAAAAATGAAAATCAGTGTGCATGCCTTCAGAATAGATTGACAACTCGATGGTATAATAGACCACCCACACAATGGTATGCTAGGTAGTGGAGTAAACAAGTCAAGAAAGGTTATCTAGTGGAGTCAGCTCACATTCAGAGGAAAAAAGGCATGAAGATATGGGTGACAAATACAGCTTCTTGCTTAATTGTGTTTGCCTTGCACTGCCTTTTTCTCCTTACAGTTTTAAGACATATATAAGCAGGTACTGATACTCAAAATCAAATGGTAGCAGTCTTTGATGAGAATTATAAGATTGCTAAAACAGTAAGTGAAAGTATACAGTTTCAAATACGTTCCTAGATGGGAAACATGAAATGGAAGTAGAAAACAAAGATATAAGAGACACTAAAGATGAATTGCACAGGATCACAATTATCTGTTAATCAGGCAATCTAATAAAAAGTTCTGAAACTACAAGAATACACAAATAAAGACATCATAACATTAATTTAAAATTGTAAAGTCAAAATATTAATCTTTAAAGGGCTAGATGCTTGAATTCATTGAAATTCATGCCATCTAAATTTTGTAATTTTGGAATTCCAATCAGAAAAAAAGGGCTTAAAATATTGCCAAGAAATAGGAGGGGTAAATGGCTACTTACGAAGAAACCAAAGTTCAAAGCTGAGGCTTAATAATGTTATCTGTCATTCTGCTCTCTTGATATTAATTGTAAAGTATCAAAGTTCTGGGGAGAAAATTAATTACGTACAGCTCATATGCAGCCAAAGCATCAGTCGATGTGAGAGTGAAGAAGCAACGTGAAGAGCATCAGATACAACTGGGCTCAGGAATGTTATCTGCTATGCATCCTTCTTTAAAGTGTGCTGAAAGATGTACACTGTGAGAAGACATTAAAATGTGTTATTAGCGGCAAATGAAACAGGACAAACATGGGCTGGAGAGATGGCCCAGTCATTAAGAGCACCTGCTCTTCTCAGGTCCTCAGTTCAATTCCCAGCAACCACATGGTGGCTCACAACCATCTGTAATGGAATCTGATGACCTCTTCTGGTGTATCTGAAGAGAGCAACAGTGTACTCATAAATAAAATAAATTAATTTTTTAAAGAGAAAGAAACAGGACAAACTCAAGTCTAACACTAGAAGCCAGTAAAGAGTTAAAAAATGTCTTAGATAATGGCTACTGGCTACAGAGTGACCAAAGGGAAGTCACCAAAAACATCCAGTCACAGATTTCCAAGAGATATTTCTTCTATCTTTTTGTTGTTTTTGTTTTGATTTTATTAACTACTTTAGGACAACTAAAGCCACCCTGAAACAACAAAAGATACCACCTGCCCCACATCGTTTTCTTTTACTAACTTTATTTTTGTTTTTCTGAAGCAGGGTCTCATGTGGCACAACCTGGCAAGTGGGGCTCACAATGTAGGTCTTACTTCTCCTGCCTCCACCTCCCAGGCACTAGGATGATGGGTAAAAGTCACCACAGCCTGTCTCTTTTCTTCATGTTCTAACCACCAAAGTTAGGACTCTGAAGTTATACTTTCCCCAGGGTATGAGAAATTGTGGCTATTGGTCCCATATTAGCAGTGAATATGGAGTGTCACCTGTGTGGACAGTGTGTAGTGGGATAGGACAGGGTTGTGAGCAGTACTGGGGCCCTGTGAAGCCATGTTGGGAGGGTACCACTGCTCTGTAGGCCAAAGCCAGGCAGGTTAGAGCCATCTGCAGGACCACAGGACTGGACTGTCAGCAACAGACCTTTCTGTCTGCCTCAGACAATGGTATGATGGCTGTTGACAGATTAGGTATAAACCCAGTATGTAAAGACTATTCTTACAGATGTTCTTATTAAAATTCTTTTTTAAACAGGTCATTATTTCATGTGAAGGGATATTTTGGCTGCATATTTGTCTTTACTACATGTATGTCTGGTGACCATGGAAGTCAAAACCCATCACATCTTCTGGAACTGGAGTTACAGATAGTTGTAGGGCCATGTGGGCGCTAGAACTTGAACCCGGGTCCTCTGGAAGAGCAACCAGCATGTTTAATCACTGAGCAATCTCTCCAACCTTCTTAAATTCTTAAATTCTTAAATTCTTAAATGCTCAGTGTAGGTTGATGTCAAGGCAATACATGATTGGACAGTAGAGAGTGGGGCAGGGATAAAGTTTTTGTAAGGTCGGAGAGAGGAGGAAAAAGGGGGATCAAGATGGAGTCTATGAAGAAGGTTGGTTCAGATTTAGGTGAACTCAATTGATTTAATTTTGTCTAGGTGGGTGGTTTATATCTATATCAATTGGCAGTGAATTTATTGTGGGTATGAATTGTGGATTGAGAATTTAACATGTAAATCTAACTGCTAAGTTACAAGTTTCTGGAACTTTGATTTTAACAGGCTAAAGGGTAGAGTGTGTGAAAGAAATGGCTGAGAGGCAGTTGGAGCGTCCGGATCTGGTTCTGTTGTCCCCTCGGAGTGAGAATGAACAGGGCCCACAGAATGAGATGTGTGTGTGTGTTTGTGTCTGTCTGTCTGTCTGTCTGTCTGTCTGTCTGTCTGTGCCAGGCATGGTAACTACCACCTAGGGGACCACACGGATAAAAGGCAGCCACCGGGAGTAGCAGCCGGAGCTAGCAGATATGGCTCACAGGAACTGATAATAAGGGTTCCATTTAAATTTTTAACACAACAGCTCAGAGCCATGAAAGATTGAAAAATTCTTATTTAAAAACAAACAAACAAACAAACAAAACCAAAGATCCAACCAGCAAAATGGAGAGCAGAGGTTGTGAGAACCATGACAGCTCTTGTAGTCGCCTACTTCTCTATATTTCCATGTTCATCTTAGAGTTCAGAAGAATTAAAGATATGATGAAGAGGCATTAGACTTTATAGAAACTTCTGGCAGTAGCTTTTGGTGATATTGATCATCAGTTCCTGTGTACACTCTGGGAGCTTTCCTCAGAAAAGTCCTGGACAGCTGGAGAAGACAGTGAATGGAGGGAATCACAGTTTCTGGAGGTAATAATTTGTCAAGAATGTTGCAGCAGTCTTTCAAGGCACACCAGCGCCCAATCACATGGCCCTTCCCAACACAAACATAAGAGCCAATCTGGGTAGCATTGACCCCACAATCTTCCTCAATAAAGGCATGATCCCCAATATGCAGAGAAAAGAATGCAACACCGTTGCTGAATTTTTTGAATGATGGCCTTATGACACTATGGTTTTTTACAACACAGTGACATCCAACTCCTACATTTACCAGGTCTCCTTGTATATACAGTCATTCATTATAATGGTCATGCCGTTGAGAACAACGTCCTGGCTTCTACACAAAACAGACTGGCGACTAACATTGTTCCCAGATGCCGTCTCACTGTACTCGGACTTGTACAGCAGTTCACCCAACTCCATGGCTGCCTCGTTTTCTCTGAACTTCAGGATTCTGTCAGTCAGTCAAACCTTCCTTTAATAAGAACAAATGAACTGTCAGATTGAACAGATGATATAAAACATTGTAATAATTTACTGATACCAGGGTGGTTCCAACTTACCTATTCCTCTGAGCGGCAGAGTACTAACCCTCAAGGTGATTCCCTTTCTTTGCCAGCTCTACTTGCTAATTCGAACACCACACGGTGTACACTTCAGCCTTGTAACACTTCTGCAAATTAGCTTATTTCATACTGCTGGTAGAATATTACATTTACTCAATTTTATCAACATCTTGCTTTCTCCAATTATAGAATTAGGTCTTTTGAATGGAATCTTTTGCTTTCACTCATCACTCCACGCACATTGGGCCCAAACACTAAGATCACTAAGTTCTGGTAGGAATTGCAGAGGACAAAAAAGAGTGCCAAATTAAAAAGCAAGGTCTTGAAAACCTTGTTAATTCAATAAAAATGGCTCCAATTCCCTATTAATTAGAAAGTACTCAGAATTGCGTTTTGGAAGTAACATAACATAACACACTGGGTAAGATTAGTTTCAACTACAAAAAGAAACATAGAGATTAAAAGTGGAGAGTAAATGGGATGCAGTTGCAGCCAGCCTCAGTAACACACAAGGATGGATAAAAAACTCATTTTGTCACCAATTTCAAGGCTTCAACTTGAGTGAATATTTTTGCAAAAAAATGGGGAGCGGGTTCAGTTTGTATAATTATCTGATTACATCATACTGCTGTACATAATTTCAGATATAAGGAAAAGTTTAAATTATTTTCTCTGGCCCTACTTACTTGGTTCCAGCATCCTTCTTTCCCTTCATCACCAAAGACTTACATATAGTATTAAATGCAATTTTGAAGCAAATTTAAATAGAAATTGATTCCCAATATCACATAAGATATATGCAGTATTATACATTAGCTGTGAACAATAATTGAGTATTCCATAAACTCATAGGCAGCCATGTAAATTAAGTCAAGTATAAAACTCTGAGGCTAAAAAGAAATCTAACTAATTTTTGAGGCTGCTGTCACAGACAGCTGTTATAGCAGAACATGTTCTGGAAGAAATTATGTTAAACTCAAACATTGCATAAATATGCCTAGGTACTCTGTAAGACTGTAGATAGGTAAACATGGAATATGAGTAAATTATAGGGTTTTGTGAGGCTGATGTCTAGTCATCTGTTTTATTATCAAATCTGCTAGAATATTTGCACGTGATTAGAAGAATAAAAAGGGTAAGAACAGATAAATACTTCTAAACTATGATTCATCTCAAAATTTAAAAAATGATTCTATAATAATACATAGAGAGTTGGTGGTGCTCCACTCCAGGCTCAGTCAACCAAGCATATAAATGTCTGAAATTAGAGTATCAAGTGAAAACCATAACTCCTTTCTCACTAATGCCCCACAGAGAAGAACTATTGCATGGGGTTAGTGAAAATGGAAGACCATCTTTGGGATAAATTAGAGGATAGTATTGTGCAGAAAATGGGGGAAGTCTACAGGCAAATCATCCTTCTATCTCTTTATTTCTTGACATGGCTCTTGAAGGGGGAAGATGGGGCAGGAGACTGCTCAGCCCTTTGAATCCATGAACAGTGTACTGTGTAGCCTAGCCCTTCAAGCTCACCCTGCCTTCTCAATTCTAAGACTGTTTTGGTATAAGGCACACTGAGCTTGTAGCCTATTTGTCAACATGAGTAGTCCAATGCATGAGAATTGAACACTAGCTCTTCTACCCAGAGCAAAATCAACTCCTTTTTATCTGATGAAGTCTAGCCAGCACTCATTGTACAGCTCTGAGACCTGCTATGGATGTCAAAGATGGATGGCACTGTAATGTGGATGTGCATCTAAACAAATTGGTTTCCTCTAGGTTCCTGTCAAGCTATCAAAACTGCACCAAGGGTTGGACCAAGATGTTAACAAGTGGCAAGAATTTCCTTTGTCCTTTGTTCTTACACTGTCCTTAAGAACAGGAGAATGGGAAAGAAGATAAAAGAGAAACAATAAGACCACATCTCATCTCCTCCTTCATAGCTCTGCTCCATAGTCAAATAAGGAATTTTAAGTGAAGTAAACATTTTAGGTTTTACTTTCCTATCGACCACTCATATAACAAATTTTAAAATAATTTAAATATCACTTATTTGGTATCACATTTGTTTTAAGATTAGAAGCAAAAATATCTCCACATATTTATAAAATGACAGGGTTGACAATGGATGCTAAGAGACAAATAAATGATTATGAATGTAGACATAAAATATTGGCAATGTCTGACTTCTGAATGACATTTAGATATGACAACTGAGTACGACAGGAAGGAGAACTACTTCAAAGTCTTCTAACATACGTCATGATAAGCAAATGTACACCATTTGATACATTCAAAGTCTTCCGTCTTTGACCCGGCCAGTCTAAACGGAAGTCTGTAGTACCAATTATACCACAAGCACATCCCTGACTCATTAGTGGGAAGAGCCAACTGAAATGTAATTTTGAAACACAAGACCATTTCTGTTTTAAAAGACAAACTGATAGAAACATATGACTATTAATGACTCTTTTCATGGCCTTAACCAAATTCCTAACAAAAACATATCTAAAGGAAGAAGGGTTTGTTCTGGTTCATGGCCCCAGGGAGCCCCATCCATTATGATGAAGAAAGCATGGCAGTAGTCAGGGGAGACCAAGTCTTCCCATTTCAATTAACCTTATCTTGGAAAGACTTCTCAGATAAACCCAGAGGCTAACCTAATCTACATTATCCTTCATAGGTGCTCAGAGTCTTGCGTCATGAAGATCCAAGATCTTGTCAAGCTGGCAGTATGACCACCAAGTTCATCTCCATTGATCTGACACCCAAACATAAAATTTAAGCCATAGATTTACTTCTTTTGTTCACCCAAAACAATATCATAATTAGAAGTACATTCAACCCAATTTCAAAGTCCCCATAGTCTTTAAAAGTTCTAATAGTTCTCAAAAAGCAACATCTCTTCTTCAAATCAAGATACACATTTAACTGTGAGCCCTTGTAAAACTTACCACTAATTACACATATTTAACATGCTGCAGCTCAAGGTAAGCATTCCTATTCCAGAACAGAAGAATTGTGCTGTAGTAAGGATGATAAAGCAATACTGAGTCCAGCAGGGCAAACACCAAATCCTACAGCTCTGTGTTCATCTGGGAGTCATACCAGAATCATTCAGACTCTGGAGGAATTGGAATAGGCCCACTCCCTAGCTTTCCTAACTTTATTGTGCATGGTCACTTTCTTGGACTAATTCTACTCTATCCTTGAAGAATAATAGTTCACTGGCTATTCTATTATCCTGATATCACCAATATCCTGCAGTTCCCACTACAACCTGGGCTTCACCTTGATACCTTTACAAAGCAACCTCTCAGAATCCCCTTGAAGGAGTATCAAACCTGCGACCCATTACAGTCTCAGCCACTTTCTCTAAATGCATGGAACAACACTCCACAATCTTATAATTGTGAGATTTCCACACTTCCTAAATTATTTCCACTTGGATGTTACTATCAAGGACTGAGCTATTCCTTACATTCCTTATATTCCTCGGATCACAGCTTTCTTGAGCATTTGTCTTAAAGAAGCATATACATCCATCTATACTCCTATTACAGTCTCTCCTTTCAAATAAATTGGCTTTTTCTCATGTCAGAGCCTTAGAAGTGTGGATTATCCTGTCAGTGTACCTTTGTTAAGACAGAACAACAACATTGTTTCTTCGACAATGAGAGACTCTTTTTCATCACTGGTCTTGGTTGAATATTAAACATATGCATAGTCTTCCTTTCCAAGCTTCATATTTTTATATTTTCTTTCAACTCTTTTTTTTAACAACAGATCTGAAAAAGAGAGGTAAGAAGCACCCATGCCACAGTCTGAATGCTAATCTGTCTTGAAATTTCCTACCACCCAAATAAATTAGATCATACTGTTAAATACATCCTTGTTCAGGTTCTTAGAATATGGGTAGAATGCCATTCAGAACCTGCCCCACATGTGGCCCATACATATACAGCCACCAAACTAGATAAGATGGATGAAGCAAAGAAGTGCAGGCAGACAGGAATCGGATGTAGATCTCTCCTGAGAGACACAGCCAGAATACAGCAAATACATAGGTGAATGCCAGCAGCAAACCATTGAACTGAGAACGGGACTCCCATTGAAGGAATCAGAGAAAGGACTGAAAGAGCTTGAAGGGGCTTGAGACCCCATATGAACAACAATGACAACCAACCAGCGCTTTTAGGGACTAAGCCACTACCCAAAGACTATACGTGGGCTGACCCTGCACTCCAACCTCATAGGTAGCAATGAATAGCCTTGTAAGAGCACCAGTTGAAGGGGAAGCCCTTGGTCCTGCCAAGGCTGGACCCCCAATGAACATGATTGTTGTGGGGAGGATGGTAATGGGGGTAGGATAGGGAAGGGAACACCCATAGAGAAGGGGAGGTGGAGGGGTTAGGGGGATGTTGGCCCCAGAAACCTGGAAAGGAAATAACAATCCAAATATAAATAAGAAATACTCAAGTTAATAAAGATGGAGAAAAAAAGAAAAAGAAAAAAAAAAGAATATGGGTAGAATGCAACCACACCTTGACAGAACATCACATGAATGGTAGAGCCCTCCTCTCTGAAATCCATTAGCCGAGCCACCAGTGTATTCAACACCCTCAACAATTTTTTGTAAGACCCTACCAAAGTGATCCATTGAGCTCTGCTTTTGGGAGAGATTCCAGATGGTGATGGCCACTAGCATCCTTTGTTGTTGTTGGTGGTGGTGTGAGTCTGGTGGGGGTTTGGAGGAGTACTTTGGTCACTCCAAGAACTCTGAAAGACTCACAGGAGACACCAAAGCTGAGTATAAACCAGCAGAGCCTTTAAGTATCTCGGGAAAAACAACAGCAAGAAGTCAGATTTTAGGGGAAGATGCTGTTAATAAGTGTTTTCACAGAATCAGGAAAAAACATGGCAGAACAAAGTGGTATATGGCAGAAAGAAATGGAAGTAGAGATGTGGCAGGTATAGGAGTATGACCATGGCAGACAATGCTAAGTAGGCCTGATTCTCAGGCCACCTGGATACTAAGGCTACACTGGGTCTGCATGTTACCACCTGCTAGGCCAGTGCCAGTACTAGACCTGCTAGGGGGAGGAAAATTTGGGGGTCAGAAAACAGCCCAACAGCCCAACTGTAAGCATGAAAGCAGAAAGGTGTGCAGTGGCCTGGAACACCAGCCTGGAGTGACATTGTGTGAGTCCACACATGATTATACCTGACTGTGAGCAACACATCTGAGATAAAGAACAGTTCATTTTCTGAATTAAGCTTTCTCCAAAAACTTCTATGGTCCGTGGGTCTGTTTTGTCACCAAAAGCTGAAGGCCCTGTTGGTGTTCATGGTCCAGGCTGCTACTGGAGGCCATGCTGATGTCTATAAAGCCTTGTGGCATGTTGATGTCCACAATCAGTGCTACTACCAAAAACTATGTGGAGTCCACGATTCATGCTGCTGCCAGTTGCCACAGATAACAATGCTCATTTTGCAGTAATATTGATAATTGCTGAGTCATACCTGAGAATTAGAGACATCAAAGGAATCTATGACACCCGCCCATACTGCAAAAAAAGAAAGAGTCCAACCTGAAGCTATCGACAAGAGTCCTTAAGACACGTGATAAAGTTGCTGAAGTATAGCTCTTCATGGTTGATGGCTTCTGATGGAGCTCGGGGATAGAGAGCAGGGAAGGATTCTATTTTCTTTAAAGGGCTGGCTATTGAAAGTTTGACCATGTTCTAATGAATATATGGGCAACAGAAATTGGACTTAGTGAGATTTTTTATTATTATTGTGGGAGCAGGGGGCAGGAACCATAGGCCTGGAAGAAATGGGAAGTGAGTGTGACCAGGGTGCACCATATGAAATTTCCAAATGATGAATAGAAATATTATGTTGGGAGATTAAAAAAGCTCTCTGGGGTTTTTTATCTAACAGCTGCAGGCCCTTCCACATTCTTTACACAAATGCTTTCAAAGTCTCCACCTCCTAACAGTCAGATTTCTTGCAGCAACAGTCATACTTTTTCAGTACCAAGTTTCCTTATTAATTCAGTCATGGTGAGCAATTACCTGACAAGAAGTGATTTAAGGGGTTGGGAAAGATTTCTACTTTAGCTTAGAGTCTGAGGAGATCATCCTGTCAGAGTAAAAGAGGCCCAGTGGAAGGAGTGGAAGAAAAGGTGGTCAAATTGTGTCTTCAGTCAGGAAACATGGCAATGAATGCTTGTGCTCTGGTAGTTTACTCTTTTTTTAACTGAGGACCAAGCCCATGGTGTGGTAACACCAATATTTAGGATAGGGTCTTCCCATTTCAAGAAGTTTCTTCACAGCCATGCTCATAGACTAACCTAATCTAGTTAGGTAATCCCTTATTGGTGAGGGCAGAGATTTATCTAATGGGTAATTTGTGTTCTCATGAATTGAGCTGCCAATATGAACCATCACAATGTGGAATTTATGGTTTGTTAAAATCCATCACCATCTTTAGCAATAATACTATTTTACTTTGAATAATTTCAAATTGGTTCCTTATTCATCTAGTTATCTTTGTGAGATGAGCTTTATGTGTGTTCAAAATCCATGTAGGTTCAGATTCCAAGCTGTCTTAACCTGCTTTCCATCACCATACAAAACAATGCCTCTGAAAAATCAACTTGAAGAAGAAAGATTATTCATCTCTGTCTACTTCCTGACTGTGGAGGGGATGTGCCAGCAGCTTCATTGCTCTTCTGCCTTTCCCACCAACAAATTCTAGCCAAAGTAAACCCTGATTTCCTTGAGTTAAAATAAAACAAACAACAAAAGCCACAATTATTTAACTTCACAGTATTGAGGCTTCAGTTTACCACCAGCAGGGCCCATTGCAAGGCAGAATCTCATGCTCAGAAATGTGGTATGACAATGAATTGTGCAATTTGGATCGAATCTGAGAATCCTCTGAGAATAGCATCCTTCAAAAAGCTAACCATCTCCACCTAGGTCAGATTTCCCTAAGGTTCCAGGACTTTGTAACAACTCCACGTTAGAGACCAATGCATGATCTTGAGGGACATTGAAGATGAAAACTATACTATCTGATATTAACTTTCTTTTTAGCTTGTAAAATAATATATCCATGCAGTTGTAAATAGCATTATAATTTCATAGAAGGCATTGCTCCAAGAACTATATCTAAGAGTTAGGGGTTTGAATTCCCTTCTGTTGCTAGTCTCTTAATATGTCCTACCTTGTCACAATATCTCATTGTTATTAGAAGACTACTGCTGATTCACTGGTAACACAGCATTTCTCTTTCTTTTTTCTTTTTAAATTCTTTTTATTGGGTATTTTATGTATTTTCATTTCAAATGTTATCTTTCTCCTTTCCCATTTCTCTTCCTTTTTTGAGAATGTGAAAGTACACAGAGAATACTAGTCAATTTTCAAACCCCACGGATTGCCATAATTCTTAAAAATTCAAAAAAACTCCATGAACAGTACAGTGTGCTAAATTCTAGCAAATGGAAATGGTAAGCCACAAAATCATCTTTTGTGTTTAAGAACAGGCAACTTTGCTCTATCTTAATTTTCAAACATCACTGAGAATGAGACCCATCTTGACATCTAGAGAGAAAAAGTAACCCTGGGAAGAAGTGAAATTTCTCTAACACATGTATCTTTCATTTTCCTGTTGATTATTGTACAAATTCCTTTCCTTTCTATTGCTTTGTAATCCGACAAAATCCCTTGTTGTGGAGGAACAAGTACTCCACAGAGGACATGTATTATGGAAGAGAACTGCCATCCTGTCACCCCATTCCCATCTGCACCTGCTCATAGGACACACAACCTCGGCTTACAAAGTATTTTCTTTCACTACACTTAAAGAAATAGGCAGCCAAAATGCACACCTGCAAATCCTGCCCAGATTCACTTAAAGTATGACTGTTCATTAATACTGAGAAACATTTTTAAATATATTACTATGCAGTAACTTCTTTTATCCAAAAACTAAATGATGAAGGAAAGGAAAAATAAATTACCAAGAGATGAAAAGTATTGATTTTTCTAAAGTCATTATTAGATTTAAAGACATTTATTTCTATTTTAACTCTGCTAAAGTAAAATTTTCTACTAGATCCGAAGAAACACAAAAATATGAAAAACTAAATACTAACAGTTCCTGGTTAAAGGCCTTCCTCCATTCCTCAAAAGAACTCATTAAAGTCTGTCTTCTTTTTAAAATATTTTGGCTCCCTGTTGAGTTTCAGCCTCTATAGATGCACATCAAGTCCATGATAACAAAGTCCATGCGGCTTAATTCATGAGCCCAGAGCTAAAATCAACTGAAACTAAAAGAGCTAAAATCATCTGCCAGTTCATGCATGTGTGATGAAAATGTACCATACGTATGCAGTTGATAGTTATGGCAAGTTAAAGGAATGCTGTATCCTCAGTGGATAAAAATCCAAAGAGTTTGTTTCTTGAGTGCTGTTTGATCAAACCTTCCGTCTTACTTGTATTTTAACTGCAAACTGGAGATAAGTAATAGGCAGGGGCCAGCATTAACAAAAGAAAAAATATGGGAGGAGCCAACTGCCTTCTGAATGAACTTGAGGCCTGCTTCATTGGAGGGAACCCAGGCCTGGAACTGTAACCCAGGATAAAAACTCACAACTGGTGTGGTTTTAGGTCCAAGGAAAGAATTCACTAATGTTATTAACTAACTAGACACAGCATCAAACTGCATTCTAAATATCTAAATATGTTATATTCATAGAACAAAAAAACATCACCATCTTTAGTCAGGGAACCTTCTCTATTCAGTGAAGAGCAGTTACTACAGAGACTCATGATGAAATGGTAACAAGAGTAAGTGATGGCTGAGGGTGCAGCCCTAAATACCATATTTACATCACCCCATCTAACGCTCAGCGAACACTGTGGAAAAGGGAACAGGAAGCATTTGAAAGTCAAAGACAGAGTGAATCCTGATATGTCATCCTCCAAATCAGTGATTCTCAACTTTCCTAATGCTGCAACCCTTTTAATACAGTTCCTCGGGTTGTCTTTACCCCATACATAAAATCATCTTATTGCTACATTGTAACTGCAATTTTGGTACTGTTATGAAGTCTAATGCAAATATCTGATATGCAGGATATCAGGTATGAAACTCCTGAAAAACTCCTGAAGTTGAAACCCACAGTTTAAGAAGTACTGCTTTAGACTCAGGACAAATGACATTGAAATCATGAACTCACAACAAATACTACAGTTACCTGCAGTAGGCCAGCACTCAAGACTAGATTGACACTGTCTACAATCATAGGTAGGCAAGAATACTCATAAGATACTACTGGTTACTTCTGTATTTTTAGCTACTGATAGATTCCAGGAAATGAAGAGTTATTGTCTTCAGTTACATGCTTAATGCTAAGTACCCTAGCCTAACCTCTGGATAGTTCCAAACTCATAGTAACACAGACAATCTGGATTGAACTCACTAGGTCACAAAAAGAAAAAAAAAAAGAAAAAGAAAAAGATGAGGAATAGGAGAAAGAGATTTGAAGGGAAGGTGGATGGGTAAACCATAGAAGTAGGAAAATGAAAGAGGAAGGACGAGAGTAATCAGTGTGCATTATGTATGTATGCAAAACTATCAACAAAAGTAAAATTATTCTTAACGATAATCAGTTGTACTCATAGTGCAATACAATCAGCCGTCATCAGAGAAGCTTCCACCTTCAGTAGATGGGAACAAATATAGAGGTCCACAGCGAAACATCCCTCCCATAAGAGATCAGATAACACCATGCAAGAAGAGGCAGAAAAAAGTGTAAAAACCATAGGGGATACAGGACATCAGGAGAACAGGGCCTTCTAAAAGGTAGCCTAGCAAAGCTCATATGAACTCACAGAACTGAAGCAGCAAGCACTGGGACTTCACAGGTCTTCCTCATGTCTTCAACATATATGTTACAGCTTTCCATTTAGTATTTTTATGATACTCCGTTGTATATGAATGAGTGGATCTCTGATTCTTGTGCCTTCTCTTAGGGTTCCTTTCCTTCTGTTAGTTTATCTTATCCAATTTCAGTGTGATTTTTGTTTCATTATAATTAATTTTGTCATGTTTGGTTATCATTCCTTACATGTCTGTTCTTTTCAAATGAAAGATAAAAATGGAGTGGATCTGTTTGGAAGGGGAGGTAGAGAGGTGGGGAGGAACTTGGAGGAGTAGGAGGGGAAGCTGTACTCAGAATATAATATATGGAGAAAGAATCCATTTTCAATAAGAGGAAAACCATAAAAAAAGAGAGAGAGACTAAATTTAATTACTATTTTTTTCCTGAAGAGTCAGAAAGGAACTTTGCTTGTTGAAATGGCTTGTGTCATAATTGGGGTAAATACAGAATTCTGTACATCTTTTAGAAATATTTAATCTGCATAATTTATTAATTTGTGTAATACTATATTTCAATTATTTTAAACTTTCAGTGTTACAACAAGGACACGATAGCTTAAATCAAATGAGATAGCATTCAAAAGATAAATAATTAAAAATAAGCACACTTCAGTTTCTTAGATTTGTAATTTGTATCAAAGGTCAAATAGGCATGTTAAAATGTCAGCACTATTGTCAAACTATCCAAAAGAGGATGATTCTAGTGTCTAAGCACAGCGATTTTTTAAAAGTAAACCTACAAGATAATATGTTAGGTGCTAGAAAAAAACATAACATCATCAGTGCTCCTAGAAGTCTTAAAAGAGGAGCAGCAGAATATGGCTGTATAGAGTGGACATGCGCAGATGATGGATGCAGAGCCCAAGGACCATGTCAAGTTCATCTTCAAGAATGGTTCTGTTTAAAATGTGCTAGATGATATCTATTAATTGAATCTATCAAAATCTATTCCAAATGTTCTGTGTAGGCTATTGTGTATTATACCTATTACCATATCCATTTTTTAGCACTGATAACTGAGTTTATAAAATATGCTCAAGTTCACAGCTAGAACAAAATAATAGAGCACAGCCAGGGATTTCTAGCTTTGGAGCACACTCACTTGCTCACTCTGCCGTACAGTTTCTCTCTGCTTTTTATAATTTATCTTCAATTTAAGATTAAAACAGGATCACAGGGTCTACACTTTGACTTGGAAAAGTAAATTCCTCTGCTGTATGGAGAGTCCATTATAGAGGAACTGGAATGTATGTAGAGAGAATGGTCAGAAAACCTTTGGCAGCATCAATGCTGGCTTCACAGATAGGTGGTCTGTCTAACTACACAGGAACCTATACTTGAATTTTGGTTTAATTTTATGCTAGATATCCTGAAAGCTTACGTGTTTTCTGAGCCAGAAGCCCAGTATTTGCATTTTGTACTGAATCCCTAAATTATGTAGCTGGACTAGGCAGTATTTCATACAAGACATTCTAATAACTTAGGTATCTAGACTCACTCCTCTCCAATGGCTTGAGATGTGTATTACCTTTCCTACAATTCTTCCTTGCGGACTGAACTGAATCACAGTCACCACTCAACATGAACATAGGCAATATTCTAGAACTTTATAAAGATAATTCAACTAATAAATACACAGATCCACTTTATAGGAAATTGTAGCCTCAGCATTCTGTTAGGCAAGAAACATCAGCTCAAAAAGGTATGGAACATAGTAAGACTGATTCTGCTGATTCCAAGCCCTTTTGCTTTATTTTAAGTCTAGCATGCTTATATTGGTGGTTCAGTGATAGAATTCCCACCTACCATTTTTCTAAGTCTAAATCAAGTCTTGGTCCAATTTCCTGTCTATACCACCCACTCTAGCCCACTCTTGGGGAGTGCCTTATTTTTGCCATTGGTTGGACCAGTTCTTGCAGAGTACCCTTCCACATGAAATCCACTGCGAACATCGCCCAATTATGAAGGACTAAAATGTCCTGTTTTCCATTCCCCAGAATATGTAAATAAACAGACATGAATTTTAAAGTAGATAAAATAAAGTACGGTGAAAAAAATCATGACAAATTTGAACTATATTTTTCAAACTCTGGAGAAATATACATCCACTAACTTCTTAACAGAAGGTCCCCGACATTTTTAATTTCACACAGCATTTTTATTTGTGTGTTGTCTCATTGGTAAAATTTGTGACCATTTCAGCTGGCGTTATCCAATCAGCCTGTCCAAACTTTGGAGACTGCCATGTGTAACCAGGAACAACAGAAGCTTAATTTCCATTCAAATACCCTTTAATACCTGACATAAGCTTACACATTTCAGTAGTTCTGCCACAGGTGGAAGGACAGCAAGGACAAAAACAAAACAAACACCCAAAAACCAAATTCAGCCACTGAATGCAATGCATTATATAGCATGAGCATTTTTCCAAAGCATGGAGGTGAAATGTGTCTTTGATGGGCCTGCATCTGACAATTCTGCCTCCTAATAAAAACAATGCCAAAAATATTCCAACAAAATTCTATTGTAATTATGGTTTTATACCAATTTCCATTATAGTAATATACCTAACATATCTGTAGTTTTCCCAAGAGAAATTTTAGTAAGGTATTCAAAAGCAAATGAACACAGTAGCTTTAATTATATTGAAGAAAAGTCAGTATGCATTCAAATTGCTAATGAGAATTTGCTTTCCAAATTCCAGCCCATTGCATTCCTTGAAGGAAAAAATAGGGTCTGTGGCACAATGCTAATGCTGCATAAGAACAAGTAAGAGGAACTTGTATCTTTTGCTAAGAGAAATTTGGATAACATGTCTTTTCCCATGTTCTGAGTATTTATGGGTGAGGCAAAATATCCACCGGCATCTACAGTTTCCTCTCATTTCCCAGTCACAGTCTCATTATGACATCCTAGTGGCCTGTTCACAAGTAGCAAAATGGGTAGCCGTTAAGGACACAGCACTGAGTGTCACTCACACTACATGCTAACCCTTTGCATAGCTGAGAATGGAATTCAACCTGACACTTCTCATGTACAGGAAGCTGACAGTCTCTGCTAGTTGAAACACTCTTTGAAATTTCTTGCTTCAATACGGATATAAGTGCACCTGGATGATATCCTAATTACATTTTTTTTAAAAAAAAAAAAAAGCCTGTGTTGCATACCCTTCTTTCTGGCTTAATCAGGTACAGCACACATTTCTGGTGGACTTGTGGCCTTTATTGGTCATCCAGTTTGTTTTGGTATTGTATCTTCTAAAACCACTTCCTGAGTGAACTGCTCAGTCATGAAGAGGCTCACATCCTGAAGACAGCCTATGAAGTAAGTTAGTGTGAGAACCAAGAGACATGTCCTTACCACTGAGAAAAATAGAAAATAATGCATTTCAAAATGAGGTTACATTTGAAGTAAGTAGGGAGGGAGAATGCACTAGGTAAGATGGAAAATTTACTCGAAATTATTAGAGAAAATAAAGCATTGTTTTCTCTAAACTTTTCATGTCCCTAATGATGATGTTCAAGGACATTAACCAAAACTCGATTATTTTGTTTGTTTGTTTGTTTGTTTGGCTGGTTGGATGATGTTTTGATTGTTTTACTTTTCATGTACCAGTGAAGAAATGCTATTGCAAAGCCTACTAGTGCTTACAAATAAGGTGGACACAATTTATAATAAAGAAACATTTAGTGGTAAAAATGATTAGTAGTTATAGAGGCAGGTGGAAGTAAACAAAATGGACAGCCTTCTCAAAAGCAAATCTAGAACCAACATCTTAAAAATCACTTCCTTTTCTGTTGAAAATTATTTTCATACAATACATTTTGATCATGATTTTCTCTCTCCTGTTTCTCTCCACCTCCCTCCCTATCCAGATTTATGTTATTTCTCTCTGTCTTAAAAAAACATAAACATTTTAATAAATCAAGAAGCCCACATACACATGCAGGAAATACAAAAATCACAAAACAAAAATGAAAATGAACAATCAAAAGACCAATAAGACAAAAAAGCCAAAACTAAACAAAATGAAATAAAAATATGGTTGAGTTCATTTTGTGTTGACCAACTACTCTAGGACATGGGATTTCTGCTATAGTATATCCAATATTGATATACCCAATAAGGGTTCAATGGAGAAAACTGACTTCCCCTTTGCTATTGAGTTTCAGTTGCAAATAGTTTCCTAGATAGGGATGAGACCTCATGTCCACATCCCCTTCTCTGTGCTTGCTCTCCTGTCTGGGCTTGAACCTGTACTGGTCTTGCGTGTTGACACAGACTCTATGGGCTCATATGTACATCAGTTCTATTATTTTTGGAAGATACTGTTATCCTTGTAGTCATCTGTAACCTCTGACTCTTACAGTATTTCTTATTCCTCTTCTGTCTAACTTTCTGATCCTTGAAGGGAAGGGCTTGAAGAAATCATTCCATGGAGAACTGAGTGTTCCAAACTCTAAAGATCTCCTGTTCATTGCCATCTGTTCAGGCATGATTTAAGGAACACCACGCAACAACTAATCAAAAGGCTGTGTAAATCAGAGTGTTTAAACTACAAAACTATTCTAAGTACCCATTTTTAGCTAAAATAAAAAGAAGGAAGAAAGTGCTACAGAAGAGGGTCTAGGAAGCACAGCATGAAAAAGCATTTGAGCACATGAGGAGCCCAGGCAGGAAAAAACTATTAGCAGAGGGTCAAAGGAAACCACTGGTAAATCTTCAAAAGACTCAAAGAAGACGAGTGCCTTTGAGATCAGGCATGGGAATCTCCTCTTTATTTTATTCAATGACTACTAAGCAGAGACTGAGATTTCTAACCAAACTCTTGAGTGCTACAAACACTGCTGTTCTATAAACCATATGCATTTTTTAAAAATTGAAGAGGAAAATACATCAGGCAGCACAATTTGAATCACTGTGAACATTAGAGAAGGGTTCCCAGTAAGAAAACAAGGTTCACATGAGTGAATGAGCTCTCCATAAAGAGAAGTATAGAAGTCAAACCAGGACAAGCATTTATACCCTTCATACAATATGCAGTTGAGGTTTGCTCCTTTGCTATGTGTGATGATGCTAAACATTGGCCCCAAAGGTTGCCCACAGGTACGAGGGAATCTGCATCTTACAATGTGAACTTGCTTTTTAATTTAAATGATTGGTTACGTAAAGATGCCTACAACCTATACCCAGGCAGAGCATAAGTGAGGTTTGTGGTTCCCAAGGTTAGGGTCTGAAGGGCAACACAAGAGGAGGAAGAGAGGAGAAGGTAGAGAGATGAGAAAATGCCATGGGGTAAAGATTGTCAAAACATGGCCATGGGCTGGCCAACTGTCATTAAGAGCAGCCCAGATGGACCATAACAAGTTATAACTCAGTGTTATTGGCAGGCAAATAGATATAATAGCTTAGAGGGTAGATATCTGCCCAGCTTGCCTCCTGATTTAGGCTTATACATAGAAAGATTGTGAGCTTTATTTTTTTAAGTCTGGGAACAGCATGATTAAAAAGTGGGGTAGAAACCTTGGTTCGAGATTGAATATAAACTGTAACACAGTGCATGTCATTCGTAGAGTTCAAGAGTGTTTGGTTTGAACTGTAGAAGTACTATTTTCATTTAAATAATTAACAGGAAAAATTAAATTCAAAGTCTCAAGAGCCAATCATAGTGGTGCATGCCCATGATCCACCCACTTGATAGACTGACAGAAGAGGATCATGAGTTAAATGCCAACCTGGACAACATAAGAAGATCCCAGTCTTTCCTCTCCTCTCTCTCTCTCTCTCTCTCTCTCTCTCTCTCTCTCTCTCTCTCTCTCTCTCTCTCTCTCACACACACACACACACACACAATTAAACTCATGCCCATTTGATGAACACTTAAATCCTTAATCAGGATTCAAAAAATTTATCTCCAATCATACTATTCAATTTATGACTCACAGAATGGTCTGTAGTACCTGACTATTAGTTAAAAAACACATGCTCCTCTTCCATTGAATTAAAAAAAGATGAGCTGGTTTTACACCAAATTTCACACAGGTCTTTTCTTTTTTTCATTTTTTATTGGATATTTTTTATTTACATTTCAAATGTTATTCCCTTTCCCAGTTTCCAGTCCATAAGCCACATATCCCATCCCCATCCCGCTCTTCTATAAGAGTGTTCCCCTATCCAACCACTCCGCTTCCTGCCTACCTGCCTTGACATTCCCCTACACTGTGGTATCCAGCCTTGGTAAAACCAAAGGCTTCTCCTCCCAACAAGGCCATCCTCTGCTACATATGCACCTGGAGCCATGGGCAGGTCCATGGGTAGCGGTTTAGTCCTTGAGAACTATGGTTGATTTATATTGATGTTCTTATGGGGTTACAAACCCCTTCAGTTCCTCCAACAAGGACCCTGTTCTCAGTTCAAAGCTTTGCTGATAACATTCACCTCAGTATTTTCCACACTCTGGATGAACCTGTCAGCAGACAGCTATGTCAGCATGCACTTCTTGGTTTCATCAATATTGTCTAGTTTTGGTGGCTATGTATATATATGTACATGCTGGAACCCCAGGTGTGGCAGGGTCTGAATGGCCATTCTTTTAATATCTGTTCCAACATTTGGCACCATATCCCCTCCTGTGAATTTTTTGTTCCCCCTTTTAAGAAGTATTGAAGAATTCACACTTTGGTCTTACTTCTTCTTGAGCTTCATGTGGTCTGTTGAATGCTTATTTTGTGTAATTTGAGCTTATGGGTTAATATCCACTTATTAGTGAGTGCATACCATGTGTGTTTTTTGTGATTGGGTTACCACATTCACGATGATATTGTCTAGTTCCATCCATTTGCCTAAGAATTTCATGAAGTCATTGTTTTTGATAGGTGAGTAGTACTCCATTGTGCACTTGTACCACGTTTTCTGTATCCATTCCTCTGTTTAAGGGCATCTGGATTCTTTCCAGTTGTTGGCTGTTATAAGGCTGTTATGAACATGCATGTATCTTTATTATGGTGGAGCATCTTTTGGGTAAATTTCCAGGAGTGACATACCTGGGTTCTCATGTAGTACTATGTCAAAGTTTCTGAGGAACCTCCAGAATGATTTCCAGAGTGGTTGTACCAGTATGCAATCCCACGAACAATAGAGAAGTGTTCTTTTTTCTCCACATCCTTGTCAGAATGTACTGTCACCTGAGTTTTTTATCTTAGCCATTCTGACTGGTATGAGATGGAATCTCAGGGCTGTTTGGATTTGCATTTCCCTGTTGACTAAGGATGTTGAACATTTCTTTAGGTACTTCTCATCCATTTGATATTCCTCAGCTGAAAAATCTTTGTTTAGCTCTGTAGCCCATTTTTAATAGGGTTATTTGGCTCTCTGGAGTCTAACTTCTTGAGTTCTTTGTATATTTTGGATATTAGCCCTCTATCAGATGTAGGATTGCTAAAGATCTTTTCCCAATCTGTAGGTTGCTAATGACAGTGTCCTTTGCCTTACAAAAGCTTTGCAGTTTTATGAGGTCCCATTTGTCGATTCTTGATTTTAGAGCATAAGCCGTTGCTGTTTTGTTCGGGAAATTTTCTCCAGGGCCCATGTGTTCGAGGCTCTTCCCCACTTTTTCTTCTATTAGTTTGAATGTATCTGGTTTGATGTGGAGGTCTTTGATCCACTTGGACTTGAGTTTTGTACAGGGAGATAAGAATGGGTCAATTTGCATTCTTCTACATTCTGACCTCCAGTTGAACCAGCACGTTGTTGAAAATGCTATCTTTTTTCCACTGGATAATTTTAGCTTTTTGTCAAGATTAAGTGTCAATAGCTGTACCAATACCATACAGATTTTATCACTATTGCTTTGTAATACAGCTTGATGTCAAGGATGGTGATTCCCCCAGAAGTTCTTTTATTGTTAAGGATAGTTTTCGCTATCCTGGGCTTTTTCTTATTCCAAATGAAATTTCAAATTTCATCTTTCTAACACTATGAAGAATTGAGTTGGAATTTTGATGGGAATTGAATCCCATCAATTGCTTTTGGCAAAATAGCCATTTTTACTATATTAATCCTGCCAATCCATGAATGTGGGAGGTCTTTCCATCTTCTGAGATCATCTTCAATTTCTTACTTCAGAGACTTGAAGTTCTTGTCATACAGATCTTTCACTTGCTTGGTTAGAATAATACTGTGATATTTATGTTATTTGTGACTATTGTGAAGGGTGTCATTTCCCTAATTTCTTTCTCAGCCTATTTATCCTTTGAGTAGAGGAAGACTACTGATTTGTTTGAGTTAATTTTATATCTAGCCACTCTGCTGAAGTTGTTTATCAGGCTTAGTACTTCTCTGGTTGAACTTTTGGGGTCATTTAAATACACTATCATATCATCTGCAAATAGTGATAGTTTGACTTCTTCCTTTCCAATTTTTATCCCTTTGACTTCCTTTTGTTGTCTGACTGCTATGGCTAGAACTTCGAGTACTATATTGAATAAGTAGGGAGAGAGTGGGCAGCCTTGTCTAGTCCCTGATTTTAGAGGGATTGCTTCAAGTTTCTATCCATATAGTTTGATGCTGGCAACTGGGTTCCTGTATATTACTCTTATTATGTTTAGGTATGAGCCTTGCATTCCTGATTTTTCCGATACTTTTAACATAAAGGAGTATTGAATTTTGTCAAATGCTTTCTCACCATCTAATGAGATGATCATGTGTTTTTTTTCCTTTGAGTTTATTTACATAGTGTATTACATTGCTGGATTTCTGTATATTGAACCATCCCTGCATCCCTGGGGTGAAGCCTACTTGATTGTGATGGATGGTCCTTTTGTTATGTTCTTGGATTCAGTCTGTGAGAATTTTATTGAGTATTTTTGCATTGATATTCATAACGGAAATTGGGCTAAAGTTCTCTTTTGTTGTTGGGTCTTTGTGTGGTTTAGTTATAAGCATAAATGTGGCTTATAGAAGGATTTGGGTAGTGCTCTGTCTGATTCTATTTTGTGGAATAATTTGGACAGTATTGGTATGAGGTCTTCTATGAAATTCTGATAGAATTCTGTACTAAACCCATCTTGTACTGGGTATTTTTGGTTGTGAGACTTTTAATAACTGCTTCTATTTCTTTAGGAGTTATGGGACAGTTTAGATGGTTTATTTGATCCTGATTAAACTTTGATACCTGGTATTTGTCTCGAAAATTGTCTGTTGCATCCAAATCTTCCAGTTTTGTTGAGTATAGGCTTTTTTAGTAGGGTATGATGATTTTTTTAATTTCCTCAGATTCTGTTGTTATCTCTCCCTTTTCATTTTTGATTTTGTTTAATTTGGATATTCTCTCTGTGTTCTCGGATTAGTCTGGCTAAGGTTTCTCTATCTTGATGATTTTCTCAAAGAACCAACTCTGGGTTTTGTTGATTCTTTGTATAGTTCTTTTTGTTTATACTTGGTTGATATCACACCTAAGTTTGATTATTTCCTACCTTCTACTCCTCTTGGATGTATTTGCTTCTTTTTGTTCTAGAGATTTACGTGTACTTTCAAGCTGCAAATGTATGCTCTCCTGTTTCTTTTTGGAAGCACTCAGAGTTATGCGTTTTCCTTTTAGCACTGCTTTCATTGTGTCCCATAAGTTTGGGTATGTTGTGCCTTCATGTTCATTAAATTCTAAAGTGTCTTTAATTTCTTTCTTTATTTTTTCCTTTACCAACTTATCATTGAGTAGAGTACTGTTCAACTTCCATCTATATGTGGGTGTTCTGTCATTATTTTTATTGAAGAGCAGCCTTAGTCCGTGGTGATCTAATAGGATGCATGGATTATTTCTATCTCCCTGTATCTGTTGAGGCCTGTTTTGTGACCAACTATATGGTCGATTTTGGAGAAGGGATCATGAGGCACTGAGAAGTTATATTCTTTTGTTTTAGGATGAAATGTTCTATAAATATCTATTAAATCCATTTGGTTCATAACTTCTGTTAGTTTCTCTATGTCTCTGTTAGTGTCTGTTTCCATGAGAGTGGGGTGTTGAAATCTCCTACTATTATTGTGTGAAGTTCAATGTGTGCTTTGAGCTTTAGTAAAGTTTCTCTTATGAATGTATGTGCCCTTGCATTTGGAGCATAGATATTCAGGATTGAGAGTTCATCTTGGTGGATTTTTCCTTTGATGAATATGAAATGTACTTCCTTATCCTTTTTATAACTTTTGGTTGAAAATCGATTTTATTCAATATTAGAACTGCTACGCAAGCTTTTTTCTTGGAATCAT
Organism: Rattus norvegicus; assembly: GCF_021556685.1. Taxonomy (NCBI): domain Eukaryota; kingdom Metazoa; phylum Chordata; class Mammalia; order Rodentia; family Muridae; genus Rattus; species Rattus norvegicus. Next base: position 43,111,732 of record NC_141551.1, on the reverse strand, counting down.
TTACTTGGAAAATTGTTTTCCAGCCTTGTACTCTGAGGTAGTGTCTGTCTTTGTCACTGAGGTGTGATTCCTGTATGCTGCAATATTCTGGGTCCTCTTTACATATCCAGTCTGGTAGTCTATGTCTTTTTATTTGAGAACTAAGTCTATTGTTGCTGAGAGCTATTAAGGAATCAGGATTGTTGTTTCCTGTTATTTTTCTTGTTAGAGGTGAAATTATGTTTGTTTTTCTCTCTCCTTTTGGTTTCCTTGCAAGGAGATTTCTTTCTTCTTTTTCTAGGGTGTATTCCCTTCTGCTATTGGAGTTTTTCATCTATTATCCTTTGTAGGGCTGATTTGCAGAAAGATATTTGGTTTTGTCATGGAATGTCTTGGTTTCTCCACCTATGTTAATTGAGAGTTTTGCTGGATATAGTACCCTGGGCTGGCATTTGTGTTCTCTTTGAGTCTGTTTGACATCTGCCAGAATCTTCTGGCTTTCATAGTCTCTGGTGAGAAGTTTGTTGTAATTCTTATAGATCTGCCTTTATAAGTTACTTGACCTTTTTCCCTTACTGCTTTTAATATTCTTTCTTTGTTTTGTGCATTTGGTGTTTTGACTATTATGTGATGGATGGAATTTCTCTTCTGGTCCAATCTATTTGGAGTTCTGTAGGCTTTTTGTATGTTTACTGTCATATCTTTCTTTAGGTTAGGGAAAGTTTCTTTTATAATTTTGTTGAAGGTATTTACTTGCCCTTTAAATGGGGATTTTTGCTCTCTTCTATACCTATTATCCTTAGGTTTGATATTTTAATTGTGTCCTGGATTTCCTGAATGTTTTGGGTTAGGAGCTTTTGGCATTTTACATTATCTTTGACAGTTGTGTCAATGTTTTCTATGGTATCGTCTGCCCCTGAGATTCTCTCTTCTATCTCTTGTATGCTGATGGTGATGCTTGCATCTATGACTCCTGATCTCTTTTCTAGGTTTTCTATCTCCAGGGTAGCCTCCCTTTGTTTTGTGCTTTCTTTATTGTTTCTATTTCCATTTTTAAATCCTGAGTGGTTTTGTTCATTTCCTTCACCTGTTTGATTGTGTTTTCCTGTAATTCTTTAAGGGATTTTTATGTTTTCTTTTCATTCAAGGGCTTCTCCTTGTTTACCCGGGTTGTCCTGTGTTTCTTTAAGGAAGTTATTTATGTCCTTCTTAAAGTCCTCCATCATCATTGTGAGATGTGATTTTAAATCTAAATCTTACTTTTCTGATGTTTTGGGATATCTAGTATTTGCTTTGGTGGGAGAACTGGGCTCTGATGATCCCAAGTAGTCTTAGATTTTGTTGCTTAGATTCCTGCTCTTGCCTCACCAACAAGTTGCCTCTGGTGTTAGCTTATCTTGCTGTTTCTGACAGTGGTTTGACCTTCCTGTAAGCCTATGTGTCAGCGCTCCTGTAGACCTGTTTTTATTCAGCTGGATCAGGGAACAGAGAGCTACTCCTGAGTTTGTGTGTTCTGAAGCCTCCAGAGAGGGTGTTTGGAGCAGAAGAATTGGTCTTACCTCTGCTTTCAGGTTTGTCAGTGCTCCAGGAGACTGACTTTCAGCTTTGGGCTCAGGCAGAAACCGAAAGTGTCCTGCCCCTGTCTGCTCCTAGGTTTCTAGGAGGGCTGTACCAGGTTCCTCTTGAACCAGGAATGTGAGCAGAAGTGGGGGTCTCTCCTGAGCACTCAGGATTGTCTGCACTTCTGAGAGTATATCTCTCTCCCTCAAGGCATTTGGGTACAGAGAACTGTGGGAGTGGTTCAGCTCCGGGCACATGCATACACTCAAGTGTTTTGTCCCAGAAAACTTCTTCCTTTGTGTTTTCTGAGGCCACCAGGCGGGTCACTTGGAGCAGAAGCCACAAAGGTCTTTTCAATAGCATCATTTAGATTTTCTAAGTCATGGACTCTATAATAGTGCTGACTAGATTTATTTCAACATGACATAAGCTAGAGTCATTTTGGAAGAAGCCACCTCAATTAGGATTGTTTTGGGGCAAGCCTGTTTTATATTTTCTTGATTGATAATTGATATGAGAGAACCTAACTCACTGTGGTCCCTGTCACCCTTGGGTTGCTCATTCTGTGTGGAAAAAAAAGGAGGAGCAAACCAGTAAGCAGCATCCCTCCATGGCCTCTTCAGCATGTACCTGTCTCTAAGTTTCTGCCTTGAGTTTTTGCCCTGACTTCTCTGGATGATAGAGTACAAGCTATAACTGAAACCAAGCCTTTCTTCCCCAAGTTGCTTTTGGTCAATCTTATTCATTATACCAACAGAAACTCTACCTAATGTTGAAATTTGATATTTTGCATATTTTGTGATGTTAAATGCAGGCCCCCAGGATCTTGTTGCCTCAGAAAGGAGAAAGTCTGCATGTAGACCCTAGTGTCCCTATATGGCCTTGTGCCCAATTTATTTCTGAATGGTGAATAAAGATGCCAACAGCAAATAGCTTTGCAGAAAGACATAGGTGGGTTTTAGGGTTCTGAAGCCTGGAGAGTCAAAGGAGAACCACAGGGAAAATAAAAACCAGAGCAGAACAGAAAAGCTGTCATGGGCTAGGTGAGTCATGAAAATTTGGCCCTACAGGCTGGACAGTTGGAGTTGAGAGTAGCACAGATTAAATATAGTAAGTAATAACTCGGGCTTATCAATAGGAAAGTAGATTCTAATAGCATAAAGGGTACATATTTGCCCAGTTTTTAGGCTGATTAAAAATTATTGTAAATGAAAAGGGGTGTGTATTTTATCCAGGAATTAAATGATCAAAGGCAGGGTAGAAACCACGGATCAGGATTAAAATTTTCTTCAACAACTTAAGATAGTGATCTTATAAAAACATCATCTTATTAAAAAGAATACAATTACAATACTCTAAAAATGTGTAAACTTGGGTTTTGCATATAGATCATAGAATTTAAAAAGAAAATCACGATTCCAAATCTTATGAAGAGTTGGACCTCATGAAGGTCAGTCTTATGAAGTCTAAATGTCTCACCACATGAAGAATTTACAAGCAATTTTTCTATCACTTTTCATACCATAGTAAAACAGCATTGAGCTAATTTTAAATTAGCACCACAAATACACTCTGCAGGCCCACAGACTATATTATCTGGAGTTATCAAATGCTATGTACATAATTGGGTTTTAGAAAGAGGGCAAGAAAAACTGATTCTTTTTTGTAAATTTATATTTTAATCTAGCATATTGAAATACTAAAAATTTCTTGAAAAAGAATATTCAAGGGACAACATGGGAACTTTTATGAGATGACTGAGTAATTAATTGGCTGTATCATGGCCAAAGATTATTAGTGAAGCAGCTGCTTTTCTATGAAGTCTGTGTGATCTATAGCCAAGGGATTACAGCTAAAGAAAAACAGTGGCTGTTTACTCATGACAGTGGTTCTTTTTAATTAAGGACTTTCTTCCCTTCTTGCCTTGCTTTCTGTAACAATTTCCCATGAATACAACAAACCCCTTACACAAGTGGTCGATTTTGAATGCAGAATGTTTTATGATTTACACATCTCCCTGAATATTATACAAAATGGATAAATGTAGAAAATGGAAGGCAGTATATTATCAGACACCATCTGAGGACACTGAATACCCACAATATGAAGAAAAAGCTCTACTTCAAAGACCTGGTAGAGGCTGAAGGGACCATCTCCTTGCTTTGAATAGTAATAGCAGGTCAGCAAGTTTTATTTACAGTTGTGTTATGGCAAGAGAAAAACCACATATGCTGAGTGAACTAAATATACAAAAATGTTACTCGTGAAAGACCGTGGGAGAACGTTGGTAGTCTGAAAAAACATCAAGGCTTGAGGTCAGTCTGATTGTGAAGAGGGGAGATAGGAAAGAGATGTTGAATGGAGCCATTCTAGACTGTTATGAGGCCTAAGGAGGTTGCCACCAGAAAAGAGTACAACTCACATCAGCTGTCCGACAAACTCCTGTTACCCTAGAAAAGGTCTTACTAAGTATCCCTGCTATGATTTGTCACCTCCTGGGAGAGGCCACAGAGATTCTGACCTTTGTCAGAACATAAAAACTGGTTCAGAACACAGCAGCTGGCTTTTGCTGGATTATGTAAAGGCCAAGGAGTATCAGAAGTTGGCTAGGGGATCACCTAGGCTTTACGATTTTCCTGCCTGCCCCTTAAAAGTTTTACATCTTCCTCCTGCTAATAAAGACTAGTTGCCTTTACTGGTACAATTGCTTTCCTATTAGCTTGCTGCTCTCTGAACACAGAGAACAGAATATACTGGTGACAATGTTTAGGTTGTAGCTTATGGGCTCCCTCGTTTTGTTCCACAGCTAGCAGGTTTCTGTGTCTCTCTGTATGTCTTTCTCTGATTCTGTCTGTCTCTCTCCCTTTCTCTTCATGCATTTTGCTTCATTTAGAATCAGGACCTCTCCTTAGAAAAGAGCTGTGTCATAGAGAAGGGAAACCATAGCATTTTCATTCAGAATGATGATCAATGATGGTCATTCAGGTCATTGATAATGACAGTGGATAGAACCACTTCCGCTCTGGATCAAAGAATCTTTCATATTTGTTACACGAAGTACTCTAAATGCTCCTAATACAAGAAGTACCCCATATGCTCAACAGTATACTTTAAACATTTCGTGTAAGCACATAATCTTCATGAGGTCATTTCATTCTTCTCTAAGTCCAGTTACTTTGTACAACACATTACATAATACTTCTAGTAACTCTTGTACCATGGACCTCCTTCAGTGTGACACCAATTCTTTATTAAATACAATCCTGTGTGGGTTCCCACAACTATGTGGGTTCCCAACACCAATAAACCTAGATGGCAATGATGACTGATTATGCATGCAGAAAAAACAAATGCATACTTACAAAAAAATGTTCCTCTCTCAGGATGACTGCTGGCCTTTTTCATATAGGAAACACCCAATCTGTTCAATTCAGTATAGACTGATTGATCTTGAGGAATGGTGTTGTAATGCACTCCTTCACCTAGGAATAAAACTGGAGAGCAGAAACAAGCACTATTTCTGTAGATGTCATTCCTGTCAACAGCAAACACTAATTTCAACTAGCTGATGTTGTCCAATGTGTCCAGAGTGAAGAATATTTCTATGTATTCGATTATATAGGATATTAACAAAAGTCTTTACATGTTGTATCTACCTTCACATGTTTACCCATATTCCAGGGCTACTTATCTGCCATTTTCCATTATTAATCTTCTAAGCCTACAAGCAAGACAAGGCCATTGGTTGTTCCTCAAGAATATATATAATCTTACCTCAATTTATCAATTTTTAAATTTTCTACATGGGGAAACATACAAGTGTGGGTCTGTCTGTCTGACTGTCTATAGAAAGTTACAGACAGGTGTGATTGTTATCTATATGCAGGTGATGGTACACACAAGCTAAGACAAGGCCTGTGATTGAGCAGTGAAAAAGTAAGGCTGACACAGAGTTTTGAAGAGAGAAGAGAGAGAAGGAAAGAGGAAGAAGAACCAAGATGGAGACAGAGAAGGATGACCCAGATCTGTGTGGGATTTAAATGGCCACAGGTAGCTATGAAAATCCTATAAGGGATGGATTATTACAGGACAATTTGTGTTATCTAGATGGGCAGCTCATATCATTATCAATGGATTGTAAGTTTATTGTGCGAACGTTTTGTGGAGGAAAAATTTACTGATATAAATCTGATTGATAAATTACAATCTTATTGAGTTTTGATTGTAAAGGGTTACTGGGAATTGTGACTCTAACAACAGGGGGCAGATGCAGGGAATGTGAGCAGAGTCCACAACAAGAGAGCTATGAGATAGGAGGTCTCTGTATAGAACTGGTGTGGTGGTGACCTGCCTTGGGGACTAGATAAAAATACTCCATGGATGCCATGTGGCCCTATGGTGCTGGCGATAGTGTGCAATGGTATCATGATTTTAATTTATTATTTACCGCCGCAATAGGCAGGCAGACAGACAAGACAAAAAAAAGAGAAAAAGGAGGAAGGAATGAAAAAAGGAAGGAAGACATTAATTTTTAAAGAGTAGCCTACATAAACACATAGTTCCACAATCCTTCCCAAGGAAGAAGTGGCTAAATTTCAATAAAAAAGTAAATGTCGTAATGAAGGTTGTGAGTCTTAATTGAAACTGTTAAGCCCTGTGAACCAGAAATATCTGTGGATAAAGGAAGGAGAATAATATCCCAGACCTCAAGTAGAGAACAAATTTACTATTACACGACATTTCTGTTCAGTGAAGGCTCTCAACAAATTGGAAGACACCATCTCACATTTGTGAGGGCGATCTTTACTAGGTCTGTGATTTGAATGCTAATTAGTGTCTTCCAATTGTAGCTTTACAGGTAACCTAAAATAATGCCATGTCAGTCTGAATATTCCCTACAACAGGCAAGTTGACACATGAAATTAATCACTACAAGCAATTATTTTTTTCACACACAATGTATCACACAGTGTATTCCTATAGCACGGAACAGGATGACTCATTGGGGAGGTTTTATGTTTGTTTGTTCATTATTTTCTTGCTACTTTCTAAAAAAGAAAAAGGAAAAGGAAAAACCCAAGAATTGTTTCTCAAAAATCACATATTTATGTATTTATTGCCCAGCATTGCCTGCATGCCCCATAGAGGAATATCTCAAACTCCATGCTGTGCAATTTACCCCTAATAACACTTATAACATCACAGTACCCAGTACTTGCTCAATCACTTAAGCAAATAGACGAATATCTTCTATCCTAATATCTTAGTTCCTGCTCTATTACTATAAAGAGACATGATACGACGACCATGGCAAAACCTATAAAAGAAAGCATTTAATTGGAGATTTGCTTATAATTTTAGAGATTTCATACATTATCATGGCAGGATAGGCATGGTGATAGAGAGACATCTGGAGAGACAGAGACAGAGACAAAGACAGAGACAGAGAAAGACAGATGCCACTCCTCTTAATCCTTTCTACATAGTTCCACTCCCTGGTGACTAAATGTTCAAATAAATATATGATCCTAAAAGGAGTTCTCATTCAAACAATTTCACATTGGCTTAGAATTTCTATAATACCCTTTCTTGCCTTAAGTCTGAGACAAGCTAGCAGTCCTGATCATATCTAAATTTCTAGACTATATGTTTTCCCTCATGTGTTATTCTTTGAGTTTTCTTATTTTACTTTTCTCATTGTACATGTCTTGCTGTATATGCTACTTACCAATGCTTCTACCTGATTCCTTTTGCTCATTTTGCCCAACAGGCCTGGGGTCATTAAGGTGTTAAGTCGTATACATTTTGGAGACATAATCACGCATCTGAGATTTCTTGAACCATATTGTAAGACTGAACTAGTATTAACAAAACCCTAGATCAAACTTGCCAAGTAATATTACTTTTAGTTGCACAAATTGTTTCCAATACTTTTCTATTTGAAAAAAAATATTGCATATATCAAACAGGTTAGTGATCTAGCCTTTACCAAAAATATTATTATCCCACACTCAAGAGATAGTACCATTCCAACTGTAAACGTCACCTAAAATCTACCACATTTCATCTGTGTCAGGTAAGTTTGATTTGGCTACAACTGAGGTGGTAAAGAGACAGCTAACTAGAACTTAAATTACTATAATATTTCACCAGTCTGATGGCTTTTGTTTGATATATCAGTGGAATAACCAAATCACAAAATTCTTATTGTGAAATGTCTACACATATGCACACACATGAAAGAAGGCAATAGATCTTAGGAAATAGAAAGTAGCAAAGAAATACCTCACCCCTTCGTTTTTTGTTCTTGTTGTTGCTGGTTTTTGTTTTTGTTTTTTTTCTTTGTATTTTTTTGGTATATTAACCAATCTTCTTTACAGAAAACAATGCCCTGGATAGAAAACATAATATCTACTACTACTCTGGCACTTCTTTTCCTTGAAGAAGTAGAAGGAAGAGAATGTTGTGAGGATGTAATAAAAACTGTAACTTACATTTGTAGCACTTCAATTTTTCTAGCAAGAACAGTGTACATATGCATGCATAAGCTTTCAAGTATGAACTGTGTAACTCAGAGGTCCTACAGATAAGTAAAATACTCATATTTATTGCCACTATTTCACAGCATAAAAATTAATGATATGATTTAAACCAAACATTTAATATTTTAATTTATATGTACTCAGAGCATTAACTGTTATTTTTAAAATCACCATGACACGTCAAAAAGGAACTACAGGAAGAAAAGTAAAGTTATATTAACAACACATTTTTCCTCTACCCTTTCATCAAAGGTCACTACATTTCCATTTCAAATATGTCCCTGTAAATTATGTAGCTAGCCATGCTTGATGAACTGCACCCTCTATAGTTGAAGATCTAGAGAGTACATTTTTATAGCTGGCACATCAGTTTTAATTCATGGAAAACCCAAGGTTCAGACTCAGAACACCCAGGCACTGATTATTCATCTTATAAACCTGCATAGCATTTCATTAGCTAGATACCCTAGGCATCTGCTCACTGTGCTTTATATTGAAGCCCTGCAGCTGACAGATGGTGGTGATTTTACCTGTTCCTCTGTTTAGCAAGCTGGGCCTCTAGCATGGTCCTAAGTTGTTTGATGGGCTCTTTGAGAACTTACTAATTTTTCTTTGGAATAGACATATGACTTTTGGCTCAGACTATATAGATTCTACTTCTGTTGCTGCAGTGTTGTGGGATACATTATTGAAGCCCGGAAGATCAATGTCTTAACCTATAAACCAGATGGAAATAAAGCAATTTGATGTTAAGAGGAGAAAGAAAGAACTTAATAAGGTGACACTTGTGTACTTTGGGCCAGTGTTACCTATGTCTTAGTTACTTTTTAATTGCTATGATAAGATACCATGACCAAGGCAACTTATAGAAAAAAAGAGTTCATTGGGAGATCATAGTTTAAGACTAGGGTCCATGACCCCATGGCAGGGAGTATGGGAGCAGACAGGCAGGCACAGCATTAGAGCAGTAGATCCAGCTACCTCACATACTGAGTCAATAACCACAAAGCAGAGAGAGAGACAGGGCACAAACTGGGAACAGTGTGGGTTTTTGAAACCTCAAATCCATCTCAGTGAAATACATTCTTCAAAAAGGGCACACCTTCTAATCATTCCCTCAGTTCCACCAATAAAGGACCTAATATTCAAATATATGAGCGCATCGATGAAGTCTCATTCAAACCACCACAGTACTGTAACTCCATTCTGAGGTTGCCGATAGCTCGAACTCTCCAAAACTCAGAACTTTTTCTCCAGTTCTAAATCTGTGAAAATACTCCTTTATATTGGAAGCTATCTCTACTGGGCAATTAATCCAGTAATGTATGAAAGCTGTCAGATCATTGCCAGCACACCTCATCTTTGGCTCAATATATACCTCTAAAAATAGTTTATTACACTGACGAAATTAAAAGGAATATTTTACCATGCATTGTAATCATAGCCATAAATCACCTATGATCCTACATTATCAGAAAAAACTGTCCAGAGTTGGAAATTTAATTGCAGTATATTTATCAAGGAAAGAAAATAACATTGCTTAAGGACTATTGATAAATTGTTGTTATATTTTGCTTTGTTTTTAAACAATATGTGTATCTCTGTCTCTATACACACATATGCATATTACTTTGTTCCATTGTGTGACAGAATTCAATGTGACAACAGACCTTTTTTTTTTTTAAGTACAAAATACCCATAGGCTAAATTAATGGATGGGAAGTAACTATCACTGTTAACTAGTAGAATTGAAGACTTTGACACCATAAACCACCACAGTGCATTTTCCCTTTGTTATTTCCTCAAGAGTACAGTGCAGTAAGATAGCTGCCAGTCTCTGGGAATTGAAACATGAATAATATGCAACAAACCTCAGATAAAGTTGATTTGTTCTTCTAGATTTGGTCATAATCTTCATGATAAAATATTGTCACGTGGTCCATGGGAATCACACCCTAAAATTCCACTGGTTTCTTATAACAGGTTCCTGGCACCATAAGATCTTGTTTGTGTTTCTAAACTATTTGATAGCTAGAACCAACAAATGGTTTTTCTTCATCTCAGTGTTGCTGTCTTCTAAACTTCATCTAAGCTGAAGTCCTATCACAATGGTTTCCCAACCTGGGAGTCACAACCACTTTGGGAGTTGAATGACCCTTTCATAGGGGTTGCCTAAGACTATCTGAAATCAAAAATATTTACAAAATGATTCATAACACTAGTAGAATTACAGTTATGGGGTAACAATGAAATAATTTTAGCCTGGAGGTCATCAGAACATGAGAAACTGCAATGTTTGGAAGACAGAAAAGCCACTGTCCTATCAAGAAATTAAAAAAAAAAACAACTCATGATTTTTGGACAGCTTATCCAAGGCTTGAGGACTTTGTTGAGAGTTTTAACACATAGATCTGGGTGGTCTCTGAATCAGTAACTTGCAACCATAGGAATTCTCTAGTACTCTAACCTCTGGTGTTTCCTCAAAGTCAGTTTGGAAAAATATCCCTGCTCATTGACTAGGAAGTTTTAGATTCTGAGGAAATGGGAAATCTACTATCTCTGTCTCAGATTTAATTTCTATAAAGCTTAATTACATGGTGTTCTTGAGGTGCCAGGCCCATTGACCCCAACCTTGGCCTATGCAACAGAGAAAGAGTCTCCCTTCTAAGCCTTTGTTCAGACTCCTAATTGGTCTGTATAGAGATGTAGAGGGCTACTACTCCCTGGATTTTGATCACAGAAACCCAACCATGCTCCACCGTCAGGGCAGGACAGTATGCCCCAGGTATTTCAATACTGTTACTTAAGAGATATTCTTTTACTCTGGGATGTTCCTGGGGCTTCTCCACTCCAGCCCTCTTCCAGCTTCAGAGCTGTGGCTCTGCCTGCAGTGACTCTTGTAATTTCTGTCCCTTCCTTTGTTGTTTCTATGGAGACTCTGCTCATAATCATTGCTGTCACTTTTTCAACTCCTCTTCACTTTCTTTACTAGCGATTCTCAAAAATCCCTACTTCAACTGATTTCTACTCTTATGACCCTATTTCATTCCTGCTAACACTAGATTACACAAATCTACTCATAACACCTGAAAGAGTGAATTAGTATCTTTCCTTGTTCGGTGTATCAAACTTTCATCTAAAGCAATGAGAGAACAAAAGACTCATTTCTGCTCATAGTTTAAAGGAACAGGCCACTATAGCAGGGAAGGCTGAGGTATCACAATTCTCAGGGTGGCTGCTCACATTGTTCGCCCAGTAAAGGGGCAGGGAGAGATGAATGTTGGCATTAAGCAAACTGGCTTTCTGTGGTTTGTTTTTGTTTGTTTGTTTGTTTGTTACATTTTTATTCAGCCCAAGAATTTAGTATGCATTCAGGGTGGTTCTTCTCCGTGCAATTAAAATGTTCTGAAAAAGCCTGTGAGAATAACTCCAAAGTCGGCTTCACTAATGCCTGGACATCTCTAAACCCAATCACGTTGGCAGAATCATAAAAGATACTATTATCGCCCAGCTCCTCAAGATCTTATTTCATGATGTGCACTATCACATCTACTTCCACATGCTTGTTCCTCTGCCCAAAATGTTCTGGTTATATTTTATATGACTGATTCGCAAATAGTTCAAAGGTCTTAGAGCTTGAGACGTTTTTCTGGCTAACTTTTGTAAAGGGCTATTATATAAATACAGTTCTTCTGTAGGAAGAACCTACAGATGATCGCTGTTCATTTCTGATAGAATACCTTCCTTTACTCTGTAATGAGCTTTAAAATGCACACATAAATTTAACATCTGTGTTCATCTTATTGATCATTATGTTTCCAGAACCTCACCTACTAGATAATAAAGGAAATGTAAATGCCTGTAATGAATAAATAAGTTTGTGAATAAAAAAGATGTTAATTAATGATTTTTGATAAATGAAGGTAGAAACTAAAATTTCAAACTCATTCCACAGACATCTGGTTTAATTGCCTTCCACCTTACCCTTCCCATGTTACCTCTAATTAAAGGCTTAAAATGATCACGACCTTAGAATATGTAAAATACCACCTAAGCTGCATTCTTCTTTCTACACAATGCAACAACCCATACAAACAATGGAAGACAGAGGTAGTTGAATTACCTGTACTGATCAAGTTAAGGTACAAAATTGAATTATGATTCAACGGAGAAATAATGTGAAGGTTTTAAAAATTATTGATGATTTTACATCAAAAACAGGTTTCTCTATTAAACGTTTCCTAAAACTAACCAATTTTACTGGAGGGAGTTCAATGGCAGAATATGCTCCTATATAAAGAGGAGAAGATATATGTTATTTGTTCTAAATCTATTCATACTACAATAACATATATCATAGACTCAAATTAGTGGGTTATAAATAACAGAATTTTATTTCTCATGAATGGATGACTGCTGAGTCTAGAATCAAAGCATCTTTGGGGTCTGGAGAGGGCCTTTCTTCTGTTTTATTGACAGTACATTCTTGAACTGTATCTTCCACATTCTTAGAGACAAAAGGGTTTGGGCAGTGGTTCTTATGCAGACATAAATCTCCTTTCTGTGATAAATGGCCCCAGTGCCCAATCAACTCCAAAAGACACCTATCTGAAAGCCATCACAATGGTGACTAAGATCACAATATCTGAACCTGATGTGACTGACAAGTAGAATATACGAGTGACTTTATGGTGCATGGCGTGGGATACAAAATGGGAATCCCTAGCAAAGCTTGAAATGACACTGAGTTCCTTAAACTGCTAGAGGACCAGGTCAATTGACTATGAAGAGGAATAAACAGGAAACTATGAGTCAATAATGACACTGACTGCAGTCTTCATTTAGTAACCTTGAAACATGACATCTCTGTGAAACCCAGGCTGGCCTCAGATTCATGATCCTGCTTCAGTTCTTGTGTGTCAGACTAGAGGTGTACTCCACCACATTGACTTTTATCAAGAAAATGTTTTACTGACTCTTTTGCTATACTGTATTTATTTAGTGAATGTCATGGATGTGGTGCATATGCAGATTAGAATTTGTTAATCTGTTTGACCCAGGGATAAAACTCAGGCCATAAGACGTGTTGATAACCTCTTGACATACTGGACACTCTTTCTAGCCTACTTCTTTGGCTTTAATACACACACACACACACACACACACACACACATGCACACAAACACATGCACACATGCATACACTCAGATACACACAAATGAAACTGTTATTTTGTTTTACTTTTCTTAAAACTATTATTTCTAAAAATTGGTAGAAATGTGGTTTCTAGCTGGGGCCCAAATTTCTCTGATCCTGGACCACAGCTCCCTGCTCCCAAACCCCATGAGAGAGAGAATTAATTGCCCAGACAGGTAGGTACTCCTGAGACTGCAGGACAGGAAGACCGCCAGTACTGCCCACCATTGCCAACATCCCTGGCCCAAGTGGAAACTATATAGGGCCTCTGGGAACAGGAAAATAGGGGAACTCATCACTCTGGTCCAGACACCATCCTGATCCGAAGGGACCCGGTCAAACAACTCCCTACACCCAAATCCCATGGGAGGGAGAGCTAAACCTGAAGAAGGGAAGACACACCTGGGAAGCCAGAGGAGACTACTCTCTGCCCATATTTCTGACTCTAGAGGAAAATGCCTCGTGCCATCTGAGCCCCCTATGCACAGGGACCCGAGGAAAGGAGGGGCAGGCCCTTCTGGTTGCTGCCCTCATGGAGAGCTGAAACCTGGCTCCAAGGAGTGACTTCAGTCCTGAAACCAGAGGTAAGACCAACTTTCTGCTCCAAGTGACCTGCCTGGTGAACTCAGGAAACACACTGACAGTAACAGCGGAAGACCAGTAGACAGAAAGACTACATGCCTGAAAGCAGAACACTCTGTTCCCATAACTGGCTGAAAGAAAACAGGAAAACAGGTCTACAGCACTCCTGACACACAGGCCTATAGGACGGTCTAGCCACTGTCAGAAATAGCAGAACAAAGTAACACTAGAGATAATCTGATGGCGAGAGGCAAGCACAGGAACCCAAGCAACAGAAACCAAGACTACATGGAATCATCGGAGCCCAATTCTCCCACCAAAGCAAACACTGAATATCCAAACACACCAGAAAAGCAAGATCTAGATTTAAAATCACATTTGAACATGATGATGGAGGACTTTAAGAAAGACATAAAGAACTCCCTTAGAGAAACACAGGAAAACATAAATAAACAAGTAGAAGCCTATAGAGAGGAATCACAAAAATCCCTGAAAGAATTCCAGGAAAACACAATCAAACAGGAGAAGGAATTAAAAATGGAAATAGAAGCAATAAAGGAAGCACAAAGGGAGACAACCGTGGATATAGAAAACCAAAGGAAGAGACAAGGAGCTAAAGATACAAGCATCGACAACAGAATGCAAGAGATAGAAAAGAGAATCTCAGGAGCAGAAGATTTCATAGAAATCATCGACACAACTGTCAAAGATAATGTAAAGCAGAAAAAGCTACTGGCACAAAACATAAAGGAAATCAAGGACACAATGAGAAGATCACACCTAAGATAAAAACTACATGATCATTTCATCAGATACTGAGAAAGCATTTGACAAAGTTAAACGCCCCTTCATGATAAAAATCCTGGAAATAAAAGGAATTCAAGGCCCATAATAAAACCTAGTAAAAGCCAGATACAGCAAACCAGTAGCTAACATTAAACTAAATGGAGAGAAACTTGAAGCAATCCCACTAAAATCAGGTACTAGACAAGGATGCCCACTCTCTCCCTACTTATTCAATATAGTTCTCTAAGTCCTAGCCAGAACAATCAGACAACAAAAGGAGGTTAAAGGGATACAGATTGGAAAGGAAGAAGTCAAAATATCACTATTTGCAGATGATATGATAGTGTATTTAAGTAATCCCAAAAGTTCCACCAGAGAACTACTAGACCTGATAAACACCTTCAGCAAAGTGGCTGGGTATAAAATTAACTCAAACAAATCAGTAGCCTTCCTCTACACAAAAGAGAAACAAGTCGAGAAAGAAATCAGGGAAACAACACGCTTCATAATAGTCCCAAATGATATAAAATACCTCGGTGTGACTTTAACCAAGCAAGTGAAAGATCTGTATGATAAGAACTTCAAGCGTCTGAAGAAAGAAACTGAAGAAGTTCTCAGAAGATGGAAAAATCTCTGATGCTCATGGATTGGCAGGATTAATATAGTAAAAATGGTCATTTTACCAAAAGTGATCTACAGATTCAATGCAATTCCCATCAAATTTCCGACTCAATTTTTCATAGATAAAGACAGAACAATTTGCAAATTCATCTGGAATAACAAAAAACCCAGGATCACTAAAACTATCCTCAACAATAAAAGGACTTCTGGGGGAATCACTATCCCTGAACTCAAGCAGTATTACAGAGCAATAGTGATAAAAACTGCATGGTATTTGTACAGAGATAGGCAGATTAGACAAGTGGAAAAGAATTGAAGACCCAAAAATGAACCCAGACACCTATGGTCACTTGATTTTTCACAGAGGAGCCAAAACCATCCGATGGTTTTTCGGTAGATAACATTTTCAGCAAATGGTGCTGGTTCAACTGGAGGTCAGCATGTAGAAGAATGCAAATCAATCCATGCTTATCACCCTGTAAAAGCTTAAGTCCAAGTAGATCAAGGACCTCCACATCAAACCAGATACACTCAAACTAATAGAAGAAAAATTGGGGAAGAATCTTGAACACATGGGCACTGGAGAAAACTTCCTGAACAAACCACCAATGGCTTGTGCTCTAAGATCAAGAATCGACAAATGGTATCTCATAAAACTACAAAAATTCTGTAAGGCAAAGGACACTGTTGTTAGGATAAAATGGCAACCAACAGATTGGGAAAAGATCTTTACCAATCCTCCAACTGATAGAGGACTCATATCCAAAATATAGAAAGAACTCATGAAGTTAGACTGCAGGGAGACAAAAAACCCTATTAAAAAATGTGGTTCAGAGCTAAACAAAGAATTCACAGCTGAGGAATGCCGAAAGGCTGAGAAGCACCTAAAGAAATGTTCAACATCTTTAGTCATTAGGGAAGTGCAAATCAAAACAACCCTGAGATTCCACCTCACACCATTCAGAATGGCTAAGGTCCAAAACTCTGGTGACAGCAGATGCTGGTGAGGATGTGAGGAAAGAGGAACGCTCCTCCATTGCTGGTGGAATGGCAGACTGGTACAACCATTCTGGAAATCTGTTTGGAGGTTCCTAAGAAAACTGTACATCCTACTAGCTGAGTTCCCAGTAATACCATTCCTGGGCATATACCCAAAAGATGCCCTAACATATAACAGAGGCACATGCTCCACTATGTTCATAGCAGCCTTGTTTATAATAGCCAGAAGCTGGAAAGAACCCAGATGCCCTTTAACAGAGGAATGGACACAGAAAATGTGGTATGTCTACACAATGGAATACTACTTAGCTATCAAGAACCATGACTTTATGTTATTCATAGGCAAATGGATGGAACTGGAAAATATCATCCTGAGTGAGGTAACCCAATCACAGAAAAACACACATGGTATGTACTCATTGATAAGTGTATATTAGCCCAAATGCTCGACTTACCCTAGATGCACAGAAAACGTGAAACTCAAGAAGGATGACCAAAATGTGAATGCTTCATTCCTTCTTTAAAAGGGGAACAAGAATACCTTTGGGAGGGAATAAGGAGGCAAAGTTTAGAACAGAGTCTGAAGGAGCACCCATTCAGAGCCTGCCCCACATGTGGCCCATACATATACAGCCACCAAACTAGATAAGATGGATGAAGCAAAGAAGTGCAGGCTGACAGGAACCAGATGGAGATCTCTCCTGAGAGACACAGCCAGAAAAGGGCAAATACATAGGCGAATGACAGCAGCACAGCACTGAACTGAGAACGGGACCCCCGTTGAAGGAATCTTAGAAAGGACTGGAAGAGCTTGAAGGGGCTTGAGACCCCATATGAACAACAATGCCAACCAACCATAGCTTCCATGGACTAAGCCACTACCCAAAGACTATGCATGGACTGACCCTGGGCTCCAACCTCATAGGTAGCAACGAATAGCCTAGTAAGAGCACCAGTGGAAGGGGAAGCCCTTGATCCTGCCAAGACTGAACCCCCAGTGAATGGGAATTTTTGGGGGAGGGTGGTAATGCGGGGAGGATGGAATTGGAACACTCATGTTGAAGGGGAGTGGGAGGGGCTAGGGGGATGTTTGCCTGGAAACTGGGAAAGGTAATAATAATTGAAATGTAAATAAGAAATACCTAATTTAATAAAGATGAAGAAAAAAATAAAGTATAAAACACAGGCATAGTGCCTTATTTAAAAAACATATTGGTAGAAACAATTATTTACCAATGAGTTGATTTTTTCTACTTTCTTATGATTTTTAAAATTCTATGAATGGTGTTAAAAGTGGTGAAAGACATGGGATTGGAGAGGTGGCTCAGAAGTGAAGAGCACTTGCACCTTTGCTGAGGGCAGTTACCAGAACCAACATAGAGACTCACAACCATATGTACCTCCTAATTCCATGATATCTGATGTCCTCTCCTCGCATCCATGCACACAAAACATTCATGAGGCACACATGTAGGCAATCAATCACATAAAATAAAAATAAGTAAATCTTTTGGGAAAAGCAATGAGAGAAATATATCATTTTTCAGAAATGCAGATGCAAATATTTTTATTATCAAGACAGATATGAGGTCTGAAAGCATACTTCAAACATAAAAACTGTTTTGTGTTTGAATCTTCTAAAGATCAATAAAAAATACCATTCCCAATGGCCCAGTGACCTTATCATTTATGTGGTAGAATTTATTATGTAACAATATACATAGGAAAGTCTGTATTTCTTGTCCTTGTGTGTATTTCAAAATATTTTATTAGACTTTTATTTTTACAATTTTCATTTTAAAAATGTTATACAATATATCTTGATCACACCTGTCCCCCACTTCTTCTAGATCCTCTCTACCTCCTCTCTACTCACCCAAATTTATTATCTCTCTATGATGACAATGATTAGTTGCCAATTTGACTACAGTTAGAATTGCTTAAATCCTAAATAGCTGGGCAAACCTCTGAAAGGACATTTTTCTTAATTAAAACATTTGAAATGGGAAGGCCCACTTAATCCAGATCTTCTGAGGCAGGAAAATACAACTTTAATCTGGGCCACATCTGCCAGTAGGCTATAAAAAGGACATGGAAGAAGGGTACTTACTCTCTTTGCCAACTTGCCCTCACTCTCACTGGCAAGCTTATTCCTTCACTTGCTTGAAAGCTTTGAGATTCTGGCATATAATTAACAGCTGAGACATCCAGACTCATGGACTGAATTCTTTTTTTATTTAATTTTTTTAATTGGATATATTTCTTTATTTACATTTCACATGTTATTCCCTTTCCCAGTTTCATGTACACAAGTCCCCTAGCCCCTCTGCCACCCTCATAAAGGTGCTCCCCCCATTCACACCCCCTTACCGACTGCTCTCCCCCCACGACATTCCCCTGTTCTGGGAATCAACCATTGGCAGGACCAAGCACTTCCCCTTCCACTGGTGCCCCAAAAGGGCTATTCTCTCCTACATGTGCAGTTGGAGCCCTGGGTCAGTCCATGTATAGTCTTTGGGTAGTGTTTTAGTCCTGGAAGCTCTGGTTGGTTGGCATTGTTGTTTTTATGGGGTTGCAAGCCCCTTCAGCTCCTTCAATCCTTCCTCTAATTCCCTTCATCAATCTTATCTAGTTTTGGTGACTGTGTATATGGGCCACATGTGGGACAGGCTCTGAATGGCCATTCCTTCAGTCTCTGGTCTAATCTTTCCCTCCATATCCCCTTCCATGACTATTTTTGTTCACACTTTTAAGAAGGAGTGGGAGCATCGGAATTTTGGTCATCCTTCTTCTTAAGCTTCCTGTGCTCTGTGGATTACATCTTGTGTAATTCGAACTTTTGGGCTAATATCAACTTATCAATGAGTGAGTACAATGTGTGTTTTTCTGTGATTGGATTACCTCACTCAGGATGATATTTTCTAGTTCATTCCATTTCCCTATGAATTTCATGAAGTCACTGTTTTTGATTGGTGAGTAGTACTACTTAAGGTAAATGTACCACATTTTCTGTATCCATTCCTCTGTTTAAAGGCATCTGGGTTCTTTCCAGCTTCTGGCTATTATAAATAAGGCTGCTCTGAGCATAATGGAGCATTTGTCTTCACTCTGTGTTGGAGCATCTTTTGGGTATATGCCCAGGAATGGTATTGCTGGGTCCTCAGCTGGTAGAATGTCCAATTTTCTGAGGAATCTCCAGACTGATTTCCAGAGTGATTGTACTAATTTGCATTCCCGCAAACAATGGGGGCGTGTTCTTCTTTCTCCACATCCTGGCCAGCTTCTACTATCACTGGAGTCTTTGACCTTAGCCATTCTGAATGGTATGAGGTGGAATCTCAGGGCTGTTTTGATTTGCATTTCCCTGATGACTAAGGATATTTACCATTTCTTTAGGTGCTTCTTGGTCATTTGATATTTCTCAGCTGAGAATTTTTTGTTTAGCTCTGTGCCAGATAGGTGTCTAACTTCTTGAGCTCTTTGTATATTTTGGATACTAGCCCTCTATCAGATGTAGGATTGGTAAAAATCTTTTCCCAATCTGTTGGTTGCTATTTTGTCCTAATGACAAGGTCCTTTGACTTACAGAAGCTTTGCAGTTTTATGAGGTCTCATTTGTCCATTCTTTATCTTAGAGCATAAGTCATTGGTGTTTTGTTCAGGAATTTTTCCCAGTGCCCATGTGTTAGAGAGTCTTCCCCACTTTTTTTCTAATAGTTTGAGTGTATCTGGTTTCATTTGGAGGACCTTGATCCACTTGGACTTAAGCTTTGTACAGGGTGATAAGAATGGATTGATTTGCATTCTTCTACATGCTGACCTCCAGTTGAACCAGCACCATTTGTTGAAGATGCTATCTTTTTTCCATTGGATGTCTTTGGCTCCTTTGTCAAAGATCAAGTGACGATAGGTGTGTGGGTTCATTTCTCGGTCTTCAATTCTATTCCACTTGTCTACCTGCCTGTCTCTGTACCAATACCATACAGTTTTTCTGACCATTGCTCTGTAATACTGCTTGATTTCAGGGATGGTGATTCCCCCAGAAGTTCTTTTATTGTTGAGGATAGTTTTCGCTATCCTGGGTTTTTTGTTATTGCAAATGAATTTGCAAATTGCTCTTTCTACAGAATTGAGTAGGAATTTTGATGGAGGTTGCATTGAATCTTTAGATTCTATTGATCAAATTGACATTTTTACTGTATTAATCCTGCCAATTCATGAGCATGGGAGATCTTTCCATCTTCTGAGATCTTCTTCAATTTCTTTCTTCAGAGATTTGAAGTTCTTATCATCCAGATCTTTCATTGCTTGGTTAAAGTCACACCAACATATTTTATATTATTTGGGACTATTGTGAAGGGTGTCATTTCCCTAATTTCTTTCTCAGCTTATTTATCCTTTGAGATAAAGAAAGGCTACTGATTTGTTTGAGTTAATTTTATAACCAGACACTTTGCTGAAGTTGTTTATCAGCTTTAGTAGTTCTCTGGTGGAACTTTTGGGATCACTTAAGTATACTATCATATCATCTGCCAATAGTGATAGTTTGATTTTTCCCCTTCCAATTTGTATCCTTTGACCTTTTGTTGTCTGATTGTTCTGGCTAGGACTTGGAGTACTATATTGAAAAAGTAGGGAGAGAGTGGGCAGCCTTGTTTAGTCCCCAATTTTAGTGGAATTGCTCTAATTCCTGATATTTCCAGTATTTTTATCATGAAAGTATTGAATTTTGTCAAATGCTTTCTCACATCTAATGAAATGATCATTTTTTTTCTTTGAGTTTGATTTTGTAGTGGATTACATTGATGGTTTTCGGTATATTGATCCATACCTACATCCCTGGAATGAGGCATACTTGATCATGGTGGACGGTCATTTTGTTGTGTTCTTAGATTCAGTTTCTGAGAATTTTATTAAGTATTTTTGTCTCGCTATTCGTAAGGGAAATTGGTCTGAAGTTCTCATTCTTTGTTGGGTCTTTGTGAGGTTTAGGTATAAGTGTAATTGTGGTTTCGTAGAAGGAATCGGGTAGTACTCCTTCTTTTTCTATTTTGTGGAATAGTTTGAAGAGTATTGGTATTAGGTCTTCTTTGAAGGTGTGATAGATTTCTGCACTAAACCCATCTGGTCCTGGACTTTCTTTGGTTGAGAGACTTTTTTTCTTCCATTTTTATTAAATTGGTTATTTCTTATTTACATTTCACATGCTATTCCCTTTCCCGGTTTCCTGGCCATCAGCCCCCTAGCCCTTCCTCTCCCCTTCTATATGGGTGTGGGAGACTTTTAATGACTGCTTCTATTTCTTTAGGGGTTATAGAACTGTTTAGATGGTTTATCTAATTCCGATTTAACTTTGATACCTCTTATCTGTCTATAAAATTGTCCATTTTATCCAGATTTTCCATTTTTGTTGAGTATAGGCTTTTGTAGGAGGATCTGATATATTTTTTTAATTTCCTCAGTTTCTATTGTTATATCTTCCTTTTCATTTCTGATTTTGTTAATTTGGATACTGTCTCTGTTCCCTCTGGTTAGTTTGGCAAAGGGTTTATCTATCTTGTTGATTTTCTCAAAGAACCAGCTCCTGGTTTTGTTGATTCTTTGTATAGTTCTTTTTATTTTTTTCTATTTAGTTGATTTCAGCTCTGAGTTTGATTATTTTCTGCCATCTACTCCCCTTGGGTTTACTTGCTTCTTTTTCTTCTAGAGCTTTCAGGTGTGCTATTAAACTGTCAGTGTATGCTCTCTCCAATTGCTTTTTGGAGGCACCCAGAGTTCTGAGTTTTCCTCTTAGCATGGCTTTCACTATATCCCATAAGTTTGGGCATGTTGTACCTTCATTTTCATTAAATTCTTGAAAGTCTTTAATTTTTTTTCTTTATTTCTTTCCTGACCAAGTTATCATTGAGTAGAAAATTGTTCAGGTTCCATCTGTATATAGCTTTCTGTTGTTTTTGTTGTTATTAAAGACTAGTTTTAGTTCATGGTGATATGATAGGATGCATGGATTATTTCAATTTTCTTGTATCTGTTGAGGCCTCTTTTGTGACTGATTACATGGTTAGTTTTGGAGAAGATACTATGAGGTGCTGAGAAGAAGGCATATTCTCTTATTTTAGAATGAAATATATATATATATATATATATATATATATATATATTCCATTTGGTTTATGACTTCCATTAGTTTCTCTGTGTCTCCTTTTAGTTTCTGTTTCCCTGATCTGTCCATTTACGAGAGTGTGGTATTGAATCCTCCCAGTATTATTGTACGTGTTGCAATGTATGCTTTAAGCTTTAGTAAACTTTCTTTTATGAATGTGCGTGGCCTTGCATTTGGAGCATAGTTTTTCAGAATTGAGATTTCATCTTGATAGATTTTTCCTTTGATGTGTGTGATGTGTCCTTTCTTATCTTTTTTTGATAACTTTTGGTTGAAAGTAGATTTTATTCAATATTGGAACTGCTACTCCAGCTTGTTTCTTGGGAACGTGTGCTTGCAATTTTTTTCCAGCATTTTACTCTGAGGTGGGGTCTTTCTTTTTCAATGAGTTTTTTTTCTTGTACGCAGCAAAATGCTGGTTCCTGTTTATGTATCCAGTGAGTTAGTCTATGTCATTTTATTGGGAAATTGAGTTCATTGATGTTAAGAGATATTAAAGAATAGCGATCGCTGTTTCCTGTTACTTTTGTTGTTAGAGGTATAATTATGTTTGTGTGGCTATCCTTTTTGTGTTTGTTGAAAGAAGAGAAGCTCAAGAAGAAGGAAGACCAAAATGTGAATATCAGTACTTGTAGAAGGGTGAACAAAATACTCACAAGAGGAAATACAGGAACAAAGAGTGGAGCAGGGACTGAAGAAAAGGTCATTCAGAGACTGCACCACCTTGGTATCCATTCCATATGCAGCCACAAAATTCAGTCACTATTGCTGATGCCAAGAAGTGCTAGTTGACAGGAGCCTGGTAAGGTTGCTTTCTGAGAGGCTCTGCCAGAGCCCTTCTGATACAGATGCGGACGCTTGTAACTCCGATGGAGGAGTTAGAGAGGGGAATGAAGGAACTGCAGGGGGTTGCAACCCCATAGGAAGAACAACAATATCAGCCAACCAGATCCTCCAGAGCTCAGTGACACTCCATTGGAGAAAACTGATTTTTCCGTTTGCTAGTGGGTATCAATTGCAAGTAGCTAATTGATTATGGGTAGGACCCTGTATCAGCTTCCCCTCCTCAGTGCTGGGAGCCAGTCTAGTTTTAACCTTTGTAGGTCTTATGTGTGTTGCCCTAGTATCTGTGAGTTCTTATGTGCACCTGTCTGTTGTATATGAAAGAAAGTATTTCCTTGGACTCACCCATTCCCTCTGACTCTTACACTCTTTCCACCTTCTCTTCTACGTAGGTCATGAGGGGAGAGGTTTGATTAAGACATTTTCTTGATGACTGAATACTCTCTCACTCTCTGCACATTGTCCAGATGTGGGTCTCTGGTTAATTTCCATCCATTTCAAGACGAAGCTTTTCTGATAGGCCACTTCGGGGTTGGTATGATGTGATGTATAGGTCGCTGGTCACATAATTTTCCTTAGAATTCAGAAAATCTATGTTCCTTGAAGCATCTTTATTAACTTCTCATTTTTTTAAAATTTTGATGAACGCTCTAAAGGTAATTATTTTTGCAACTGGCTTGATATTGTAAAACTTAGATCTGAAATCCAATGCCTCTTAAAACAAAACAAAAATACACAGAACAGAGAAATTGCAATGAATATGTTTTTGCCTAAACTACAACAATTCCTATCCCTCAGATTTTTACATTGATCATGCAGACAGCTGCACTTCTGATAAGACATGTAAGGAAAAGAAGAAAATGAAAGCTAAGCCTAGGACCCTAATAATTATCTAAAATACTAAGCTTACTATAAGCACTTTCATTTCAAGAAAATCACCATAATGTTTCATTTATCATTTATTAAATTAACCTGAATCAATCATAAATAAATTTATTCAGCACAAACAGAACGAGCATGCTTTGCCGATCTTTCTATATACTCACATATTGGAATAGTTTTCCCCAGTTGGCCATCACATAAGTTATATATTTTCTCTATTCTAACATCTTCCGATGTGATACGCAAAGTTAAATGTTCTCTTTGAAACTTCAGAACCCTGATTTGTCACAGATGGCCAGCAAAAGTGAAAGGATTTATTTTCTGCTCTCTGGAATTTGAATATTAACTGCAATAAAGGACAAAGCTATACTTTTTTCTTCATTTGTTTATAATAAACGGACAAAATATAGTTCTTGTTCACTCCATGAATTGTGGAGAACTATGTGTGATTATTTCAAGTGTATCTTCATATTCCTCCTGTGTGCTCCCCTAAAATAAACTTTTTGAAGTAGCCTTTCATTTTTTTCATAAAAAGGCTGTATGTGTAGATAGGGTTTTATGAGGAACC
This sequence comes from Rattus norvegicus, assembly GCF_021556685.1. Taxonomy (NCBI): domain Eukaryota; kingdom Metazoa; phylum Chordata; class Mammalia; order Rodentia; family Muridae; genus Rattus; species Rattus norvegicus. The sequence goes on along the minus strand of NC_141551.1, from coordinate 43,087,011 downwards.
TGACTTAAAAGGAATCACACAGTTGTACTCTAACCTGATATGGCTGATATATGTAGAAGATGAAGAATGCAGAAAACATACACAGAAGTAAGACATCCATCAGAGACACCTAAGAAGACATTAACCCTACTAGCACCTTGATTTTAGACTGTTAGCATTGAAGGGGTCCTCCCAGTTTGTGGTACTTTGTATTCATGGCTGCTTCATCTGACTTAATAAAGGCCATATGCTAATAACCTATATAAAGATCAGGGAACAACAAGATTTTTTTTGATCTGTTGTTTTCTTTTGTTCTGTTTTTCTGTGTAATGATACCAATTTTGTGTTGAGAAAAGAGTTTTTCATTTTGTTATGTTTGTTTTGTTTTTGAGTGAAAAAGGTTAAAGTATAAGTTTATCTTTCACCTATGCTTAAAGGATTTATTTGCTTTTATTTTATGTGTATAGATATTTGTTTGCGTGTATGTATGTGTAACACATGTATGCTTAGTGCATGTGAAGGCCAGAGGCAGGTGTCAGATCCTGTGGAACTGGAGTTACAGATGGTAATGGGCTACAGTGTTGGTGCTGGGAAATGCATCAGAATCCTCTGCAAGAGCAGCCAGTGCTCTTTAATCCCAAATCTTTTTTTTTCAATGCCACTTTTCACCATCTTGAGAAGCAGCAATTAGGGCACTCATTCCGTCTCCTATAAGTAAATGGAACAGCTCCAGCCTGAACAAGGTCTGTGGTCCTTGGAGAATGAGGTTTGAGTATACTTTTTAGCAGCAAGTGCTCTATCTACAGGAGGCCAATACAGAGCTCCAGCACACCCCACACAGTGCAGCCTCCTTAGAGCATCCAAGAAGAAAGTGAAATGCAGGAGAGCATACTCCATTTGATTTAGATTTTCTTCTTCATAATTAATTATAAGGCCTTTGAAATAACCAAGTGTTTTCAAAGGCAAACATCCTTCTTGAAAGGCCTCTAGGGAGCGTGGCTCTGGCAGGCCTTGGCCTTTCTTCATTCCCTCATCCTGGCTAAAAACCATTAGATTGCATTTCTAAAGCTAGCCACCCAGACCTATCCACTTATTTGGCCACTTCCTTCCCTAAGCACCCATATTTATAGTAGCCTTGACCATCAGGACATTCCAAACTCAGGGCAGAGTCTTGGAGGTGTTAACCTTAAATCTCGTTTTCATTTTCTTGGATGGTCGAAGGATTTTTTTTTTAAAATCAGACTTTATCATCACATATTTTAAAACATGTCAGAAAGTATTCTGAAGCCAATCCAAAGTGCTTACAATTAAGGCACATCCAAGTCAAGATACCAAGGGATTGTGTGCATTGGAAGTGCAAAGGGTGAGATAGAAAAATTGACAGTTGCCGGGCATCCCTGTTTGGCTGACCACAGAAAACCTGCAGGTGGTGTACCTATAGATTTTTGTCAAATATGTTCTGTGACTCTCAAGAGTGGGCAGAAAGTAATTTTTAAAAACATCTTTGTTTGGCTAACAGAGAACCTGGAACTGCTTGTCTTCTGTGAATGGGGCAGTATGGACAGCAAAGCAAGCAGAGTTGAAACCTGTCGTGGGGAAATACAACAAATGCAAAACCTAAGATTGGCAGTCTGCAACTTATGAGTGTCTGAACCAGGCCCACAGAGACTCCAGGGCAGCTCCAGCGGTGGCGTTTGCTGGGAAGTCAATTGAATTTCAGGGTCTGAAACAAACCCTTCATCTATAGAACAAATATTCTCTCTCTGCTGAAACAGAGAATAGGAGCTTTAAGTAAGAATCACACAGTAACTGTAACCATCTGGAGAGAATTCAGTCATTGTCTCTTCTAAAACCAGCCTTACTGAGGAACCCACATCCAGTAATAGCTTTCTCTCTCTGCAGCCTCCAGTTCATATTATTAAGTCATTATACATAATATACGTGAGATTCACTTATTAATCTACTTGGTGCTAGGAATGCAGTCTCACCCTGAGTCCACACTCTTGACCTCTGCCACTCAGAACAAAGGAAGTACATATGTAAGGACCATGCTTGTCAAACGGATGCCAGAAAAGGAACTTTAGTCCCAAACAGTCATACCCAAGCAGCTTCTATGCTCCCATGGCCAAACATGACTCAAGAAAATGCCACAAGTAAGAGGATGGCTAAGAAATGAGTGTTGTTCTTAAACTGCTCAATACTCAGGCTGCCAGGCAATTTCTATGTTACTCTGCCATCTCCACGTTTCTGTATAAAATGTGTCTTAGGAACACACAGACACAGACACACACAAACACACACACATTCCTGAACAAACTCCCTTGGATCTTACATCTTAAATATTATATATATTATATATTATATAATAATACTTATATTAATTGTTAATGTCATCATGTTATTGATTACGTTGTGTAAATTTTAATATATGATATAATATTCAGATATTTAATAGTATATACTATAGAAGATCTATTTCCTCTCTATATATGTATACATATACATATGCATATATATATATCTGCACATGCACATACACATTCACATACATATAAAACATATACAACATATACATCATATACACATACACATATACATATCCTCTGTGTGCTGAAGAAATCCTGAACAAAGAAGAGCAGTGTGAGAAGAGTTAAATATAAGTAAATTTTAATCTCATTAATGCTGGCCATATGAGCTAAACTAGAAGAGCAAACAGACTTCTAGGAAGCAATAATTTACATAAACTACATTCCAATGGCATGGGCAATCTAACCAGAGAATTTTCCTCTAAGCAATCCTCCCTCTAGAGCATGAAGAGGAAAACCCCATCAGATCATCAGTGGCCACTGATTTTCAACATACAGTGGAATGCTCAGTATTAAAAACAAAAACTCATGAAATCCACTGAATCCTGAATTATCTACGGTAATGAAATTACTAAATCCCTTTTCTTTCTCTCTTTTTCTTTCTTTCGACACTGTGCATATTATCACAATATTCCAAGTAACTCCAGCTTGGGGGTTGTCTGTATGAGATCTGTGTAAAAGCAGGTTCACATCGCCTTGAAGATCAGTTCCTTACCTTGTTCTTCTGGCGTAGTTGATCTGGATATGGCCACACATGCTTGTAGAAGATATGCTGGTGCTGTACTGAGCTGTGCCTGGCCTCAAAGGTTTTCCCATATGAGCCAAATACAGAGAACACCCAGAGTAATTACTTGTAATAAAACTCTGTCAGTAGAGATACACAGGTGGTGAATCTGTTCTGGCGTATTATGTGTGGACAAAGAAATTATCCACTCACTATAGATAATGTGTTTGATTATGCCCCCACATACATACACACCAATGAATGAGAGAGTTACACTTGGAAGGACTTCGCACTGAACTAGAGATTACACTTGGCAGTACCACTGAATTCACAATGAAGCAGCATTTGACATCCTTAATGAAATTTGATGCATGGCTTCCGGTGTTTAAACAGCAGGAAATCTGTGCAATGTTTCATTGGAAAAGAAAAAAGGGGTAGGAATATGGAGGAAGGAGGGAAGGAAGAAAGAAAAAAAAAAGGAAGGAGATATTTTAAACTCCTGGCAGTTCACAGACATTTTCAGAACTGATGGGACGAATCTGTTGCTGTATCAGGTAACACGCATTGCCTATCGCTTGTCAAATTGCACTTGTGGTCACAGTGGGCTTGTTCATTCCAGCTCATTGGTAGAGAGAAACTTCACCCTACAAGTGAAGCTATCTAAAGACTGGAAATTTTCTTTTATCAAAATGTAAAATAAACATATTTTTTGAAGCCTCTATCATTTTTGAAATTGTAAGCAAACACAAATCCCTTTAGCTGTTCTGTGGTGTTCAGGGAAATTAATGTGGGGGAGAGGGGAGAGAAAATGAGCCACACCATTGGCCTCATAACAAGGGACCTTCTAGAATAATCTTACTAAAAATTATAGTTATCATTACTTAAGATTTTTCCTGTATCCAGTCCTTTTTCCTCAAAATTTAAACATTTTTATAAACAATAATAGTGATTTTTTAAAGTGATGCAAATTCTTTATTTTTAAGAATTGTTTTCTAATTTCACTAATTTATTACCTTTATTTATTTGTATGTGTGTGTTTGCATATTGTGCATATTTGTGGAGATCGCAAGAGTGAGTTAGTTTTCTCTTTCTACCTTGAGTGTCTGAAAGGATGAAATAAAGTCTCAGGCTTTGAGCAAGTGCCTTTTACGTCTTGCCAGCCCAATAATCATTTTTGTATAATGCTAGACTAAGGTGGTTTATAAAACTATTTGTCCCCTTTGAGACAAGGTCTCACTATGTAGCACTGGCTGGCCTAGACCTTGCTATGCAGATGAGGCTGGTCTTGAACTCACAGAGATCTGCCTGTCTCTGCCTCTTGAGTGTTGGAATTAAAGTTGTATACTACCTTAAGTTTTTAAATTTATTTTATGTGTGTGAGTGTCTTTACTGCATATGTGCATGTGCAGTGCTCTCATGTATCAGAAGAAGGTGGTGGAAGCCCTGGATTTGAAGTTACAGACAATTGTTAGTACCATATGGGTTTTGAATATCAAACCTATATCCTCTGCCAAAGCAGAAAATGCTCTTAACCACTGAGCCATCCCCCCAGCTCAACTAAAAGTGTTTGGTGAAGATAAATCTTTACTAAGTCAAATCATTCCATCTTACAGAGTGTCTTATATGGAGTTTCTTTTCATTAATTACAGAAATTAGAAAAAAAATATACTCGCACAGCTCGTGAGAAATAGTTGATGTCCCTGTTAGCTTTAATAGTTAACTTGATAGAGCTTAGAGTCATCTCAGAGGAGAACCCACAGGAGGATTTGCCTAGATCAGGGTGGCCCGTGGGCACTTGGAGTGGGAACCTCTTGATTGTTCTTCAATGTCTGTCGCAGGGCTGGGCCCAGCTCACTGTGGGCAGCACCTTTTCCTGGGAATGGTGGCCCTGGTCCTGTGCTGTATAAGAAAAGTAGCCAAGATTCAATCAGCATGCAAGCCACTAAGCGGCATTCCTTCGTGAATTCTCCCGGACTTCCTAGTCTGTGGGTTTCCTAGAGTTAATACTGCCTGGAGTGCTGAGCAGCCTGCCTGAATTCTCCTGATATCACTTAATTACAGACCACGAGAGAGAAATGAAAGTCAATAACCCTTTCTTCCCCTAAAGTACCTTTAGTTATGTTATGCAATGGAATGAACTAGAAATATGAATTTCAGTGTTTGTATATAGCCTTATCGTACTTCAATAAAAAAAATTAGCCCAGATTCAATATCTTCATACATTTTACAGGAGTTTAATGTTGGTGTATTTCATATTTAGACTATTTCTCAGCCCTACATTTAAATTTACATTAGAAAATTCCATCTACTACATGGTTAAGCTGCCTAACACTTTCCTATTTTCTAAGAAAAAAAAAGAACTTTCAAAGATTAAGTACACTTATGAAGAAGTTTTAAAACTCTAGTACATGCAGGGAAAATAATTCTCTAAAGTAGACATTTGTTTCTATTTACTTAAATGCATGTTATTATCTCCAGAAACTTTGACTTTCAAAAGTTTTATTTGAATGGGGAAAAAGTCCATTTTCAGAAAAGGATGTTGGCTCCAGTAAGTGCTATTTATCACTAGAGATATTTCAGATACAGTTTGATGAGAGTTAATTGTTCAGTACTATTTAGTACAAAGGGAGTGGAAGATAGTGCACCTAATTGATGCATTAGTCATCATTCCCATCTTCAAAAGTTGCAGGAGGCATGTTTAACAGCCTTCATTTTCCTTCCAGGGGATCTCCTCTAAGCAGTTCATTCTCGCTCACAGGTATTCAGCATGAACCATTACCGTCCATCCCAAGCAATGCACCTTTACCTCCTAGCAAAAGCTGGAAAAGGAGCCATGGCCCCCATCCCCACCACAATTCTAGGAGCACCTCTTGTTTGGCTAAGTGCTTTCACTCTTACCTCGGGACAATGCTGACTGGAGTGCAATCCCACTCTGAGGTGCACAGATGGCCTGTGAGCATTCATCACTGCAGAGTGCTATTCTGTGGTGGCAGAGAAATGAGTGGCTTCCTCCCACCTCCCACCCCCATCCACAACCCTCCCCCTTTCCTAAGTGACTTTCCTTTTCTATTTATTTTTAATTATATTTTTTATTTAAAAACAAAGTATGTCTATTGACAACGATACAGACTGGAATTATAACATATATGGAAAGATACAAACAGGATTTTATTTAGCTTAAATTAAGAATTGTAAATATAATCTTTTCCCGTATTCATTCATTCGTTCATTCATTCATTCATTCATTTTACAACCAGATCACTGCAATCACCTTCTTCAGGTTCTCCCCTCACACACACATACCCCAATTCTCCCTCCCCTTCTCTGCTAAGAAGGTAAAACCCCCCACCCCAGCTATCTCCCCATCTTGGCACATCAAGTCTCTGAGGGTGCGGTGCGTCTTCACCCACTGATGCCAGACAAGTTAGCCCAGTTAGGAGAATGGGATCCATGGACAGGCAACAGATTTAGTGACAACCACTGCTCCAGTTGTTGGGGAACCACATGAAGACCAAGCTGCTCATCTGCTACATATGTGCAGGGGGTTTAGTCTCTGAGAACCCCCAAGAGACCACATTAGTTGACTTCTGTTGACCTTCCTGTGGTGATCCTATCCTATCCAATCTTAAAATTGGTTCCTCAATCATTCCCTCCCCTCTACCCTCTACCTTCTACCCATCACTACCTGGCTGGGATCCTGGGGGCGAGAAACAGTAGCGGCATATATTCATCACTCTCTGCTACGTGACTGTGACCAGTTGTTTTAGTCTTCTGCTCCCATGACATAGATGCCAAAATAGACTGTAGAATGAAACTGTTACCCAAAACAAATTATTTCTCCTTAGAGATGCTTTTATCAGAAAAAAAGACAGGAGGGGAGTCTGGTTTTAAAACCAGATTCTTGGGTTCTTCATAGACACGAGCTCAATAACCACTCCTAAAACTTACCCCAAATGCTTAGGCCTTTTGTACATAAACTAAGGAGGATAATTGTCTGGGAAGAAATTTATCATTTCTCTAAGTCTTCCGGAGAAAACCAACAATGAAAAATGTCTATGGAAAACCCAGGAGGAAACAAAATATCTTCCTAGTAATGTTTTATTCTTGTTTTTGTGCTTACAACATGTCCGCAAATAAATGATTCAATTTCCAGACAAAATTTAAACAAGCATTCTACTCCCTGTAAACAAGGACCTAAAGGGACAGTATGATATATCCAACCCTTGCTGTAACTTAATGTCCCTTGGAAATTGAATTAAGTTATAGATGTAGTTTCAACTAGTTTAGCACAAAACTTTGAGTATAGGCATGCAATTCTTGGTGACAAAAAAAAATGACCTTCAAAATTCCTTATTTCTTCTGACAGGTAGAAACTTGTAAGGATAAAATGGATCATTCATGTACAAGTTAAATGTTTTATAGGAAAGTATTTAATAGTAGTAAATACAGGGTCAAGCTTTCCTACCAAAGTGTTTATCTTGGTTCCATATCCTCAGAGTTTTTGATAATATCATATCCAACCACTGCGAGTTTTTATTTGAATAGTGTATAGTGATTAATTTTGATTGCTAACTTGACAGGATGAAGAATTATTGCTTGAGATCCTGACCAAAACCTTTGTGGGCAGGGATAAGAAGGAACAGCATAGACTCCAAGGGTCAGACAAGCGGCAAAAGCAGACTCTTTTATTACAGGAACTGGACAAACCCCTCTCCCAGTATCACATTGGCTCTGAAGTAGCCAGATGTGTGCTGTCTCTTTCTCATTGGTTCACTTATTGTCTAATCTAGTGTCAGCAGTGTCTAGCCTAGCGAGTAGATTCCTTGTTGGCTCAGGAGGAAGTCTCAGGACACATGAGCAGCATTATGGCTGGGACTGCTTCCTACAAAGAATTGTCTGGGAGGGAGTTTCAATGGGGAATTGTCTAGACTAGGTTAAACTATGTATATGCCTGTGAAGCCATTTCTTATTTGAGGTAATATTGACAGGAAGGCCCACATCGAATGTGGTGATACCCTATCATGGACCTGTGATGAACAAGCTGAGTACTAGCAAACATGAATTAAGTCATTGCTCACCACTCTTGACTGTGGATATATCATGACTAGCTGCTTCAAATTCCTGCTGCTTTGACTCCACTGCAATGATTAACTGCCACCTGGATGTGTGAGCCTAATAAATCCTTTCTCCCTTGTACTTTTGTCAGGTTATTTTACTAGAGCTACAGCAAATAAAGCTAAGACATGGGAGAATAAAAAGATTATCTAGCTATTTAATTAGTAAAGAACATACAAATAAAATATATATTTAATAATAGGCAAAGTTAAGTAACCCTTTTTGTTCACTTCAGAGATAGATGAGTACTCAATTCTGGTAACCATTCTTCCGACTGAATAATACATCTTCAGCAGTGATGTCAAAAAGATGGTCTCCTGGAATAGATCATATGTTTAGGTTGGATACTAGAGTAAGCTGAGAAGCCTAGACCAAGGAGGAGCCCGGTGGAAAGCAAGAGGGACCAAAAAGGGAGAAATCTCACAGGAAGATGGGAAAACAGGAAGTGAGTCAGATGTGCCTAGAAATGACTTAGGTAGGATTTTTTTCTGGGCATAAGGTTGAATACTGAAATTTCCACTAACTTAGTCAAACAATGTGAAACAGTGGCTTCCGTGCCTGAAAATGACTGGAAACACTGCAACACCTTGGTATTGTCTAAATCTCTCGTTTCAGTCTTCTCTTTACTGCACTTAGTGGAACTGGCTCCTTCCAACAGTGAGCTTGGGTCTGTGGCAACATGAATCTTCCATACAAATAAGCCAACACCCCATCCATGGCTTGGTCTTGTATCTCCATCATCTTAATCTTTATCAATGTGAAACATTTAGGAACTGTATTCAACTTCTAAATGGAGAATAATGTAAAGAAACAGGAGTTTATATATCACTTTAGTTTGTATTTTATTATATTTTTAGAGACAAATAGTGAAGGAATGTTATGTTAACTCCATAATAAGAGAGTTAGGGATAAAAACAAACACACAAACTCATAAACTACCAGTAGTTGCATTTGTTAAAATTGTATAGAGAGCATGAACTACTCAATAAAGAAATAATTCTCAGTAATATGGTAAATTGAATATTATTGGATATAATAGCAATTTACAACAGTTTCATTTCTATGTTACGGACATACATAAATGCCAAAGTAATCATTGTCCACAGCAACAAGAATGTAAGGCATCAAGCAGAAGAATAAAATCAACATTACCCAAATAAGTAAAAATTTAATCCTATTTCAAAATATTCTTTATCATAGGTTTTTTAAAGGAAACTTTTGAAAATACTATAAGGAAAAATAAATAGCCAAAAACTTTTACAGAGGCCAAAAGTCAAAATCTGTTAAGACATAATCTGTTGTGCATTCTCCAGGCAACTGTGAGGCTACACAGGTAAGAAACATGGCAGTGGGCTAGGGAAGCAGAATCGAAGCATAATAAAAGAACTGCAGGGACAAAACTGGGGAAGCAACTGAAGGAAAGGTGCTCCAGTGACCAGCCCAACCTGGGATCTATCTCATGGGGTTAGGGAGCACCAAGGCCTGATACTATTACTGATGCTGCGGTGTGCTTACAGACAGAAGCCTAGCATGGCTCCTCTGAGAATCCTAACCAGAAGCTGACTGAGATGGATACAGATACTTACACCTACCCAATCTTGGACCTCTACGGTTGAATTAGGGAAAGGATTGAAGAAGATGAGAGGGTGAGAGGGCAGGCAACCCCATAGGAAGACCAGCAATCTCAACAAACTTGGGCCCCTGGGAGCTCCCAGACACTGAGCCGCCAATGAGGCAGCATGCAGGAGCTGGTCCGAGGCCCCTGACAATATGCAGCAGAGGAGTGACTGGTCTGTCCTTAGTGGGAGGAGACATGTCTAATCCTCAAGAGACTGAGGCCCCAGGGCTGGGTTGGAGGTCAGGGGTAGGAGGGCTAGGGAGGGGAGCTAGCGGGGAGGGGGCGTCCTCTCAGCGACAGGCGAGAGGAAGAATTGGCTGAGGAATTATGGGAGAGGGGTCTGGGCAGTGGCTGCATGGTTAAAAATATATATAAGTAAATTTAAAAAAAAAAAAAAAACAGGAGTTAGGGATTTAGCTCAGAGGTAGAGCGCTTGCCTAGCAAGTGCACAGCCCTGGGTTGAGTCCTCAGCTTGTGCGTGTGAGGGGTGGTGGTGGAAGAAGACTGAAATAAAAAGTTTGGTCACTCATTCCCAATAGAAAAAGATTATTTTTGAGTTGAATAAAAACCAATACACTTGGAAATATGACAATAACATTTAAATTTATAAGAAAAAGGTATCATTCAATTGAAAGTTCATGAGGTAGAGGAAATCCACAGAATATGAATTTTACTCGATGAAGAACCAATAGATACAGAAAGTAAAACTGTTTTAAAAAATACCATTTTGTGCCCAGTAGACTGTGGAAGACATTAAAAGATTGACGGAAGAAAATGTCGCTTGCATTTCTCAAGTCTTACTAGAACAATGCAAGTCTCTGCACCCAGTTTATGAGTTATTTATCAAAATATTGAGACAAAGATAATTTAGCAATTTATTCCTCTCTTCATACAGATAGTTATAGCTATTGAGAAAAGTAACACATGTGCAGTCATATACAAACATTATTGTAAGTCTCCACACATGCAGAAGGTATACAGAAAATATTCAAGAGTCAAATGGAAAGATATGAGTGGGAAAAATAAGTGTGGACTGAAGCAAGTATATATTATACTGTGACATGTGAATACATTTCAATACTCTAGACAAATATGAATTAATACACCTCTCATAACCCTAATCTCTAAAATCAGTAGTTCTCAACCTTCCTAATGCTGTAACCATTTAATACAATCCTTATGTTTTGGTGTCTCCCCAACATAGCCCTATTTAAGGAGCTAAGAATCCTATTGCAAATTACAATAAACTAGGCGAATTAAATAATAAAATTCATTTCTCCCAATTCAGGAGGTTAAAAGTCCAAGACAGACTTCTGGCTTGGAGAAAACTGGGTAAGATATCTCTTCTGAGAGACAAATTACTGACTTCCATGTGTACTTAGAGCTCCATATGCGGAGGAGGGGGGAAAAGCACAGAGACAGAATGATAATGCTAAATGCCTCGCAAGACTTCCATGTTTTAGAACTTTTATTTTTGGGAGATAATATTTCCACACATAAATTTTGGAAAGACAAAATATTCAGGTCACAGCAAATAGTAAACTAAAGCCATATTTTCTAGAACTATAGCTTCTTTTATACATTGATAAAAGTTTAAAGCTATATAAAGGAGTGGTTACACAATAGAAAGAGCACTTATCTTTAGGAAGAGGAATATTGAATCAGGGGGAGACAATTATGAAGAGTTAGCATATGGCATTATGTATTATTTGATCAGGTGGTAGGTAATAGGTATTCAGTTGTTATAAATGTATTTTATATATGATACATTTAATATACTGAAACAAAATATGATTATTTTACAGCATTGAAAAATTTAATTGGATTGAGATTCATTCAAAGTACACAGTAGTCTTTAAAGATGGTAGACTGCTGTAATATGATAGGCTCAAGTGGAGGATAGCTATCAGAAGCTGTGGGTGACAACTTCAATGGTGCAGAGTAGGACAGGGGCATGAGTCTAGAGTCCATCCAGGGGTAACTGGCACCATTTAGAAGATGTTTTCTCACAGATAGGGGGAGCAGTGCAGCAGGAAGCTTGGTCTGAGGCATAACTTATGACCTGACAGTGGGCCTTAGAAAATCTTGAGTATACTTCCAACATTATGTGTGTTTGTTTGTTTATTTGTTTGTTTGTTTGCTGGCTTGCTTGAGACAAGGTCTCACTACACAGCCCAAACTGACCTCCAACTCATAGAGATCTGCTTCCCTCTGACTCCCAAGTGCTGGGATTAGAGGTATGTGCCACCAGGCCTAGAAGTTACAGGCATTTTAAAGAGTCAATAGACAGACAGAGAGGGAGAAGCATTACCTGAGACAGCAGCATAGCCAGAGGTAGAGGAGGCCTTGGAAAAATTCCTCTTCTCAGTATTTGACTAGAATAAGAAGCCATTTTTTTTTTAAAACAACCTCTGCAGAGTTGGTTCTTAGCCATACCAGATGCCTCTGACTTATGACCCACAGCAAGTGTCAAGGGACTATAATTTTTACACTTGTCCAGCAAAACACTTCTAGAGAGCAGGGAAGAGACCTTGAGTAGTACTAGTCAGTGAGGGGAAGATCTGGACGGAGCAACAGCAGTCTGTGGTGAAACATACACAGTGTAAATCAGACATCATGAAGTCTGCCTAAGAATGTGACCACCATTTGCAGTGTGATCTGAGAGGTCTGCCACTCCTGGGAAAGACAGCTGTGACTTAACCAGGAAAGGACCACCCAGAGGTGTGACTAGAATTGTTAAGCAGACCAGTACCATATTGCCCTGGGACTTGAAGAGAGTTAACCATCTGACCTCTAAATGACTTCCCAGGGGAGTGATAAGTCTGTATGGGTCTTCAAAGGAAACACTAGATTGGAAACTGGATCCAGCACCAAGGAGAGACCATGTTCAAATTGTGCAGAGCTGTCTGAAAGTCTTCCCTTTACCTTGTTCTTTCCTTTGACTCCTGGTGTCAGTAAACCTGGCCGCTGACAACCTTTGCTGCCATTCTGGTTTTCATTCTTTACTTCTTCTCCTCATTCTTTATTGTTTCCATTTCCCCTTTGTCAGGCTTTCTGCAATAACACAAGTTGGCCTGATTTGCATGTTCCCTCAGCCTCAGGCTTCTGAGAGCGGGGATTGGTTTTGGTTATTTGATGACTCATTTTTTTAAACTAATTTTTTTTTTCATTCTATTAGCCAGAACTGCCTAATCTCATCCCCAAACCTCAACCCCATTCCCCTTCTCAATTTTTATTTTCCTCCACGAGTTTTCCTCTGTCAGCGATATAATACTGATTAGCCTTCCTGCTTGTTTCCTTTTCATCTATAACCTCATTCATATCTTAACGTACAAAGTGAAATTATTATTTTTAAAGGTGTATTTATTTTATGTATGTGAGTTCAATACATGTTGTCTTGAGACACACCAGAAGAGAGCATCCCATTACAGATGGTTGTGAGCCACTCTGTGGTTGCTGGGAGAGCAGTCAGTGCTTTTAACTGCTGAACCATCTCTCCAGCACCTCCAATACTATTGTTTTTATTCACCCTATAACATTTAGGGGTAAAGAGGTAATGGTATACTAATTGATTTTTTACCATTTGATAGTTTTAAAAAAATCACTCTATTTTGAATTTTGTACCCGAGAGCCTGAGTCTGGTATCCTAATCACATGGACTGAGGGTCTCTTTATTATGCTACCCAGGAGTCTAGCAGATATACCTAATTCCTCAAAGTACTAGAACTTAGTCTTCTACAACATTACAAATATTTTCAGTGAGAATTAAGAAAAATCCAGCCAATAATCTAATCTCAGATGTGCAAGTCAATGTCAGATTCATAAAAAGAAGGTAATGTGACTGATACAAAATTATAATAGCTGTAATCATGACTTCCAATGAGAGTGAACATATTGAAACCCAGACAAGTGTATGGGACAAAAATAATAAAAAAAATACAATGGAGGAATTTGCATGCTTTCATTCTAAATCAGTGGTTCTCAACCATCCTAATGCTGAGACACTTTAATACAGTTCCTCATGTTGTGGGACCCCTAACTATAAAATTATTCATACCTGTAATTTTTCTACTGTTAGGAACCCTAATTTAATATCTCTATTTTCTGATCATCTTAGGCAACCACTGTGAAAGGTCATTTGATCTTCAAAGCAGTCTCAATCAACAGATTGATAAATGTTTGTAGAGGTAGATATATTTAATTACACATAAAAACAATACACATGTAAATCAAAATTTTACATAATGCCAGACACATTCATATACATTTTGTGTTTTGCTTTATGTGTTGATTTAAAATATAACCTGAAAGCAACAGAGAACTTTAAGGTGCTAGATACACTAACTACCCTGAGATGATCACTACAAAGTGATTACATGAGTCAAATATCACTACATATTTTACAATTTTTAAAAGATTATATGTTGACCAAAATAAAATTTTAAAACAAAATCAATATATTAGGTGCTCTAAAATTAACACCCATACGCTAAATCTAGCCCATAGTCTGTTCTAATAAAAGAAGTTTTATGGAGCCCAGTCCCAGCAGATACATCTGTAAAACATAGGGTGATGGAACATTGCAGAAGATAGAGATGGGGTGGGAAGGAACTAAGAGCTGAGAATCTGTGAGTTTGATGTAAGATTGTGTCTTCTAGTAATGTGAGAAGCTACATCCATAATGTAGCAACCGACATGATGGCCCACATAAGGATGACATCAATGTCAGGACAAAGTGGATAGGGAAAAGCCCATGTGACCTCAACCCATGCACAAGTAACTATAGACAACTGAGAAAAACTGGGATCTGGAGAGTTGCTTCTTCCCAGGGAAGAGCACAGTGATGCTTGTCCAGTACCAAACAATCAGCCCTGAAAACATATATACAAGTAACATTATATGGCCTGAATAGGTTGTATTTAGGAATATGTGTGTATAGATATAGACTTATACAATAACAATGATAAAGAAGGCCATGACATTGAAGGAGAATATAGAGGGGTATATGAGGGCACTGGGAGGAAGGAAAGAAAAGGGAAAAATGCAATTATATTATAATAACAAATTTTTTTTGGAAGAAGAGAAAACTTTTACTAGAATACTGTCATACTCATTTGTCTACATACTGACTGGATATTTTTATACTTCAACATCAAAGTTGAGTAATTACAGCAGAGACAGAATTGACATTAAAAAAATCTAACCTGATTATTGTCTGCTTTGGTTTCTACAGAAAAGTTTACCAATATCTTCTATAAACTGTTGATTCAGATTTTGTTCAGTATATCACCACAGATTGTTGTGTGTTTTGTATATATATATATATATATATATATATATATATATATATATATGTATATATTAGATGCTATTACTTTTAATATTCCCAATGAAAAAGAATGACACTCAGAAATAACTCAAACAATCCTTTCATTGTTGTTTTTTGGTTTGGTTTGGCTTGGTTTTTTGTTTGTTTTGCTTGTTTTGTTTTTATTGGTTATTTTATTTATACTTTAAATGTTAACACCCGTTTAGCTCAGTGGTAGAGCGCTTGCCTAGGAAGCGCAAGGCCCTGGGTTCGGTCCCCAGCTCCGAAAAAAAGAACCAAAAAAAAATGTTAACACCCTTCTCAGTTTACCTTCCACCAATGCCCATCCCGTGCCCCTTCCCCCTTCTTCTATGAGGTTACTTCCCCCTCCCACCCAGTCCTGCCTCAGTGTCCCAATATTCCCCTATACTGGAACATTGCACCTACACAGGATCAAAAGCCTCCCCCAACCCTTGATGCCAGAGAAGGCAGTCCTCTGCTACATATGCAGCTGGAGGCATGAGTCCTAACATATGTACTCTTTGGTTGATGGTTTAGTTCCTGGGAGCTCTGCAGTGTCTAGATGGTTGATATTATTGTTCTTCCTATGGGGTTGCAAACCCCTTCAGCTCCTTCAGTCCTTCCCCTAACTCTTCCCTTGGGAACCCCATTCTCAAGTCAATGGTTGGCTGTGAGTATAATCAATCTGTTTTGAGAGGGAAAAATAGGTTTCTAGTATACATATCAAAATATACAGTGAAATTATCACAGAGATATCAAATAGATAACTTACTTTCAGATGAACCCCTCACTGTCAAAATAAAGGATACTGAACTGATACTATAAAGCTACCCAAAAACTCATTGTGGGGGAAGTCACAGTCTCTGGGGAGGAACTTATTTCTTTGCTTAGCTACACTGATATAGTTGAACTGCTTTCTAAGTAGATGCAGCTAAGTCCATAGTCAATCGTCAGCCTCAAGCAGAGAAGCCTTTTCTTTCCAGTGAGTTATTGGTCACAGCAGAGACTCATGCAGCACAAGAATTAGGTCCTGAGAATAATTGGCAGTTGAGTTCTCAGTCCTAAACAATAAATTTATACCATTCCTTCAACTCTCCATTGGTGGGCTAGCCTACATGCACTGCTGATGAATTCAAAGAAAAGCAGAGTCATTGTACCCACTGCTGACTCCACCAGGCTCCAAAGGAAAGTTCTTAAACACTGTTTGCTTGGACGGTCCTGATTAAGTTCCATGGTTCACAAAACAGAACCAAATGTCTGGGAAAGAGACATGTAAGGTGGAGTGTGTGTGTGGGGGGGGGTGTAACAGGAGGAAGAAGAGATGAGAGAAGGGGGATGAATAAACATAATGCATTATATCTAATTATAAAATTGTCTGAGAGTTAACTTAGTTTAAAAAGGAGTCAGGAATATTCATAATAAGTAACACAATGCCTAAAATCTAAATCTAAATCTATCTATTATATATATATATATATATATATATATATATATATATATATATATATATATGATACCAGGATTTTTTTTAAAAAGAAAGTTAAAGTTATGGTTTAAAATACATAGAACATTAAAGCTATAAAACCATGATTTTTACCGTCAACAATTATGAGTTATCATTTCCCTAATAAAAGCTCTCTGTGTGTCTATCTTTTTCTCACTTTCATCTATGTGTCTTTCTGTCTCTGTGTCTGTGTCCTGTGTTTCTGTCTCTGTCTCTCTCATACATACACACACACACACACACACACACACACACACACACAGAGAGAGAGAGAGAGAGAGAGAGAGAGAGAGAGAGAGAGAGAGATCGAGATCCTTAGAAGATCTGTTAATATAATGCTAGCCCAAAGAAGCAACTATATGACACTAGGCAATCTATCAGTTCTGCAATTCTGTCGATTAACTGTTTCATAGAAATACCTGTTGAAACATATAAAAATGACTGGAATAATTGCTTTCTATATTAGAAAATACCTAAGACAAACAAAGAAACAATGACAACAGAATGCTCTCTAATAGACTTGAAATGACTTGGGGACTAGATTTGGTATGAAGTGAATGTAAACAGCCAAGCAGGGAATTAATGAAATCCAATTGGTTGTTTTTAAACATGCTACATCTAACACAAAAAGCCTTGCATTGGTTAAGAGAAGATGGCTATTTAGAAAAATCTAGTATTCCACTGAAAGCTGTTCAGAGAGAAAGAGAAGAAAATATAAAGAAAAGAAAAATTCAAAAAGGCAATGTGGAAAAAGCCCAGTCTAGCCATGAACCTTACAATGGCAAATGGTTGGAATAAACACAAATGACTTCAGTTTAAAAGAAAAGAAAATGCTAAGAAATATACCAATTTGTAAAAATACATCTGATCATCACATTATAACCAAACAGAGTCAGTTTATCTGCTTCTCAGAGGAAATATAGAGAGAGCCAACATTTGTCATGAAAACAATATGCCCTATATGGTTACATTAAAAACACAGAGATTTTGGGGTTGGGGATTTAGCTCAGTGGTAGAGCGCTTGCCTAGGAAGCGCAAGGCCCTGGGTTCGGTCCCCAGCTCCGAAAAAAAGAACCAAAAAAAAAACAAAAAACAAAAAAAAAAACAAAAACAAAAACAAAAACAAAAAAAACAGAGATTTCAATATTACTTGAAATCTTAAACTGAATTAATATTAATCAATAATTTTTTCTTTCGTAATTCTAATCCCTCCCATATCCTTTCTTTATTTCCAAAGAAATATATACAATCTTGAAGAAGAAGAAACAGCGTGGTTGAGGAGGATCTAGTGAAAGCCATGTTTCTTTCATTTTCACATTTTCATTATATTTTTGTTGGGTTCAAATACTTCCCGTGCTAGTACGATGAAAGAAAAAGGGTGGGAGTCCAAAAATTTGAGATCCTTGAAAGTATTTTGTGTGACAATTCCAGAAAGATTCTAGGAGTACAATCCCTAGGCTGGTTAAGTATTTACCCTGGGTAGGACTTCCCTCAAGCAGCAATTCCACATTGCTAGCAAGGAAGAAGTAGGAAACAGTGTCACTTATTCCCAATGCTTTGCCTAGTACACGGGAATGCATACGAGTCCTGTATTTTTTCAAATAATATGGTTCTTCCTATATTAAATATTATTCATTCTTTTAGTCAGATAGATAGGTAGGTAGATAGATAGGTAGGTAGATAGATAGGTAGGTAGATAGATAGGTAGGTAGATAGGTAGGTAGGTAGATAGGTAGGTAGATAGATAGATAGATAGATAGATAGGTAGATAGATAGGTAGATAGACAGACAGACAGACTGATGAATTTAATTCCTTAGGAAGAGTCATTTCACCAGGCTTTTAGTAAAGAAGGTAGAAAGCATATGGGAAGGATTAGAAATAGGAAAGAGAAAATGATTAATTATTTTAATTCAGTTTAAGAATGTTTCATGTATGATGTATATGATTAAGGGAGTGGGGCATGAGCAAGAGAAACATTTTAAAGAGACATAACAAATTTGTATAGTAATTGTGACTGGACTTGACAATGTTATTTATCAAATCTTAACTGAGTATGTGCTGTATTTATGGGTGATTATTAGTTTATAATCAGAATGTAATGAAATTATTTATCTGCATAGAATTACTAATACTCTTTAAATTTTTCCATGTTTACAATTATATGAGACATGTTTTGTATATTGAAACACAACTGTCCAATAAATCATCAGTAACACTTGAAAAACACATGCTTGATAGAAATTTCTAGTTCAGGCAGAGCACTTCCTCAAGTTCTTAGTTTAAGAAACACCAGAATTGGGGTTGGGGATTTAGCTCAGCGGTAGAGCACTTGTCTAGTGAGCACAAGGCCCTGGGTTCTGTCCCCAGCTCCGAAAAAAAGAAAAGAAAAGAAAAAAAGAAGAAACACCAGAATTCCTTTTCAACACATACAAATAAGCCACTTAAATCAGTTCAGCTTATAGTTCTAGAGTTTTAGAATATCGAGATACTACTATTTACTACACATTTTAATGGAGCTTCCACAACTGTTAAAATAAAAAGTAAAATTCACAACAATTACCATTTACATCATCTGTTAAGAGTCAGCTCCTAGTTTAGGTATTGTTTACTTAAAGTGAAAAAAATTGCATGTTCCGCAAAGGCGAACTTCTGTTTTAAGATACTGAAATTGTTAGCAATTCAGATGTATCTTGGGATAATCATATAAAATCTACACATTCCTTAACATAAATTTACCTCAGCCTAGTTTATGTTGGGGAGGAGAACTAGGCAACTTCTGGTTTGTCCTTTAATTGCTGTAGTGTAAAAGATGAGGATTTCAAAACTGGGTTCAAGAAAGCTATGGAGCAATATTGTGTTACTCTATGCTTCAGGTAACAAAACCCTTTAAGGGATTTTCAGACATTGGCGGTTTAACTAAATGTGAAAATAAGATTACTTGAAGTGCAAAAAGAATGAATCTACAGGCAAAGTGTCTTAGGTAGAATTAATTTAACTGTAGGCCAAATCTGTTTGAAAGGATAAGACAGGGGTGTGGATATT
The DNA here is from genome assembly GCF_021556685.1 of Rattus norvegicus. Lineage (NCBI taxonomy): Eukaryota > Metazoa > Chordata > Mammalia > Rodentia > Muridae > Rattus > Rattus norvegicus. Next base: position 43,067,333 of record NC_141551.1, on the reverse strand, counting down.
GAAGCCTATAGGAAAAAAAAAAACTTCTCCAAAGGAAAAAGAGCATACAGAATACATTTTAATGTATTATTTCCAAGAATGAAGAAGTTAAATAAGGTTTTAGGGCATGTAGACATTAGAATGCATTATGTAAAATTGTACTTGTTCGTAAAACTACCATGCTTAATGTTGTTAATTTTAAGGTATAATTCATCTGGGAAATAATTACAAACTTAAGATTTAAATTTATGTTGAAAAATGTTAATTCTATGCTTAATTCTATGCCCATTGTCTCTGGGAGTCATGGAATTGAAGTTTTAAAGGGAGAAGCAAACAATATTTAGTGGATAAATAATCCAGTTATTAGGAATTGTGGCAGATCTAATATAATTATGAAAATAATATTCTCTCTTGTAAACTATAAACCTAATGCTGCCTGTCAGTCTGAGGGAAGAAACAATGTCTACCCTGTTGTTCTTCTACTAAATGTTGCTCACTCACAGAATTTTAAATGGTGACTTTGAGAATTTTACCTCTAAATTACTGTACCTTGAAAGTGTCACTATCTCCTTCTGTAATCCTTCATCATCTTCCTCTGTTAAATGCAGACAGTATTAATGTCCATCGGTTAATCTTGTTATGAGTGTGGCAGAGCATAACACTGGTGGGACAACATTTTCAATGGATGCTCTATGTGCTCCAGAGAACACAGCATGAACAGGAAAGTTGGCTATGGGAAGGTTAGGAAATATGACCTTGGTGACATGAGAAAGCACATAAGTTCTGCTTGGTTCTAGGACATTGCTATGATTTTCGTCACCTTATAGATCTTGGATTCTAATTGTTGTCTTTTCATCTAAGCTACCTTCTTTCAGTTGCCCTGTGTACTGGATAGTTCCTGGTTATTTTTGTTTTAGTCAATTTGACACAAACTAGAGCTATCAGAGAGGAATGAACCTTACTTGATAAAATGCTTTCCTAAGAGTGACTAGTTGGTGGACATGTGGGGCATTTTCTTGGTTAAAGATTGATGTGGTATGCTCAGCCCTTTGTTGGCAGTGGTGTCCCTGAACATGTAGTCCTAGATGACTTAAGGATATAAACTCAGGGAAAAGTCAGTAAGCAGCACAATTCCACAGCTTCTCCTTCAGCTTCTGCCCTGAGTCCCTGTCAGGGCTCTATCTGAAGAAGGACTGTGATGTAAAAACATAAGCCAGATAAACGCTTTCCTCCCCAAGTTGCTTTTGGTCAGGGTGTTTATCACAGCAAGAGAAACTTTAGCTATGCTATGCTGTATACCAGTTCTTGCTCTATAAGTGAACCAAGAAAAGCTAATATACCATTTGACCCTGTGCTAGAAAGAGCAATCGTAGGAGACACAGGGAGAAGTCTGAACAAAAAGAAGCATTCTTTTCCCTGGAAATTTATGGTGGTAATACTGTGTGGATTTCCTGGAAATATTATGACAGATAAGGTTAAGACTATTAAAGAAAGCGAAATACAGAGACAATGCAATCCAAAATAAAATCCTGCTGTCATTCTTTACATAAATGGAAGAAAATGGTCTTAAAATTCATACGGAAACATAAAAGACCAGGAAGTGCCAAACTAATCCTGAGCAAAAATATAATAATGGAGTCATTACCATGGTTAATCTCAAGCTGTACACTAATAGGGCAATAGTGTGGTTGCTTGAATGAAAATGAGCCCCTCAGGCTTAAATGTTTGAATACTTGTTTATCATCTCATAGAATGGTTTAGGAGGGATTAGGTGTGAAATGTTAGAGAAGGTGTATAATTTGTGATGAGTTTAAGGTTTCAAGAGACTCATGTCATTTCTAGTGTGCTCGCTGCCCTCTGCATGTGAAGTGGGAGTTGAGATCGTAGCTACTGCTCTAGGGTCCTGCCTCCTGCCTGCCTCCTGCCATATTCCCCTCTATAATGGGTATAGACTCCTATACTTCTGAACTATAAGCCCCAAGTAACCTCTGCTTTCTGTAATGTACCTTAGTCCAAGTGTCACATAACAGCAATACAAAGTAATTAAGACATAGTAATTGAAACACCATAGTACTAGATTAGAAAGTGCCTATTTTTAATAGACTAGAATATGATAGAACACATAATAAATCCATAGTAATGGTGGTTTTTTGTTTTGTTTTGTTTGTTTTTAGCAACTTTTCTGTTGCTATGATAAACATCATGTCCAAAAGATACTTACAGACCAAATAGATTATTTTGGTTTATAGTTTCAGAGGGGATCCATAATGCTGATGAAGTCATAGAAACAGTTGGTGAGAGCATGATGTTAAATGATTATATTTTGACCCCCAAGGAACAGAGAAAGAGTTAATTAGAAGTGAAGCAAGAATATAAATTCAAAGGTCACCTTCAATGACATACTCCATTAAGTCCCCATGTCCTAACAGATCCACAAACATCATCATCAACTGGGAACTAAGTGTTCAATTACCCAAGTTTGTGGGAGACATTTATTATTCAAGCCACTACATATGACCATAAGATATTTGACAAAGACATCAAAAAATGCATACTGATGAAAAGATATCATCATCTTTAACAAAACTTGTGAAAAGGAAAGTAGTAGTTTTTGAAAAACAAAACTAGATATTTCTCTGTCATTCTGCACAAAAATCAAGTCTAAATAGCTCACAGATCAGAGATCCCAATGTAAGATCTGAACTTTGAAATTGCCTGAAAAGAAAACATGGAGGGTGCTATACAATATGGATAGGTGTGGGGAAGAACTTTCTAAACAAGATTCTGTCACTTAGGAAACAAGACCAACAACTAACAAATGGGACCTCACAATACTCAAAAGTTTCTGTACAGCAAAGGAAGCAGTGAATTGAGTGGAGAGGTAGTACAGAGGATGATATGGAAAAATCCTTACAAAGTACATAGTCAATATAGGATCAGTGTCTAAACAAACAAATCATGAAACATCAACAAGCAAACAAACAACCAAGTCACAAAGTAGCCTCCCAATAGAGGATTCTAATAAAAAGTTCAATTGGCATATACTTTCTAAAAGTGTTCAATATTGTTAGCCATCAGGAAAATGCAAATTTAAAGTACTCTGAGATTCCATCTCATCCTAGGCATAATGACAATCAAAAACAACAACAATAACAATAATAATAATTAATATTAATAATAAAACAGGAAAGACAACAACTGTTGGTGAGGATGTAGGGGAAAAGGAACACTCATTTACTCTTTATTAGAATATAAACTAGTACAGTCATGGTTAAAATAAGAGTTCAAATTCCTCTAGAAGCTAGAAGTAGTATATGACTGAAGTATCCCATTCCTGGGCATATACTCAAACAACTCCTGACATATATTGTTATTAGAAGTAGTTACTTATTCATGTTTATTGACACTGTAGTTACAGTTACTAGGAAATGGAATCAGCAGAGATGTTCATCAATAGAGAAAAAGCTAGTGAAAAGTGAAATTATATTCAACTCTAAGAAACAATGAAATAATAAAATTTGCAAATGAATGAAACTAGAAATAAATTATGAGGAAGTCAACCCAAGCACAGAAAGACAAATGCTACATGCTCTCTCTTATATATGGACCCTAGATTTAATTTTGTGTGTTCAACCAGGAGTAAATGTAAAAGCAGGATCCTACAAAAAGATCAGTGAAGGGGTCTATCTTCAATGTAAGGAGGGATAGAAGAATCTAATCATTAACTGTTAAATATACATATCAATGTGTGAAGAGACAGAGTAAAGGCCTGCAATTTAGGAAGCGTACCATGTACCTGGAAAAGTAGAGGCATGAAGGAAGGAGATTAGGAAGGTAACAGAGCCAAGTGGACATCGGGTTCATTAAGAACTGATTGGTAGAGTGGTGAGGCAGGGACAGGAAGATGAAGGGCAGACACAGGTAGGGAGAAAACCAGTTATATATTTATGAAAATCTCCCAATGAAAACCCAATACTATATAAGCCAATTATAAGAATTACATTTTTTAAAAGTACTAAAGATATTTATAGTGGCTTCTTAAAGTAATAGTTAACAAGAAAGAGCTACAGAGTACTGGTGCTCTGTCATGTACAACATTCAAGCTACCACCAGGCAGAAGTAGAGAAGTTGAAATCACCAGGAAAGACACAGAATAGATTTTGAGGAAAATAAAATCTCCTGCAAGAAGAAGAGGAAGAAGAAGAAGAAGAAGAAGAAGAAGAAGAAGAAGAAGAAGAAGAAGAAGAAGAAGAAGAAGAAGAAGAAGAAGAAGAAGAAGAAGAGGAGGAGGAGGAGGAGGAGGAGGAGGAGGAGGAGGAGGAGGAGGAGGAGGAGGGGGAGGGGGAGGGGGAGGAGGAGGGGGAGGAGGAGGAGGAGGAGGAAGCAGAGGAAGAGGAAGAAGGAGAAGCAGAAGCAGAAGCAGAAGCAGCTACAGCTCCACGATAGGGAGAAGAGGTATGGCCTTGGCTTTAGCTCCTTTGTGTCATTCACCTGAGCCTTGCTTCCTCTGTTCCTGTGGTTTATAAATGTCATAACATCCCACATATTAGCCAAGACTTGTTAGGTTACCAGTGAGACTCTACTGAAACAAGTTCAGCAATGACAATAAGCATGACATTCATTTACCTGCTGTCCCACACGCGACCTCTCACCGGCAAGAAAACATGCGGGGACATATGGATCCTTGCTGCAACCAAACTTTTATTAATCTTAAGGAGAAGCCCCGCGCATCGGCATGGCGCGGTTTATATACACCCTAGCGCGGTGCATCCACACCTGATTGGTCGCTTACCCATGATCTCAATAGGCACGCCCCGGAGTGGGCAAAGACCTGGCACGAAGGCACTCTTGCACATGCGCACACAGTTAACTTCCTGAAAGGAAGTCGGCTGGCCCGGTGGAGGCCAGCGCCATCTTGTAATGGCGGAAGCTATCCTGGCCTTCCACGTGGGGCACAGTGGAAGCCAGTGCCATCTTGTGGTGGCAGCGGCCCTCTACATCTCCCCCTTATTATTTATATTTTATAACAAATCATTTATATTATAACAAATCATGATCACCCTATCACGTGCAATGAGGAAACCTCAGCGATGTGGAAGGGCTGATCAAAGGATCATTGAGTCTCTCTCATCCCAGTGCAATGGATCCACAGATCCATGGGGTGCAAGAGCAGAGAACTCAGATACCGACTAATTCCTGAGCATAGATAACCAAATTCCAGGGGAGGCCCCTAGTACAATGGCCACAAGTGCTTGAGTGATAATGGCCTTGTCACGTTTCTGTTGAGATCTGAGTTTGCAAACCAACCATAGCATGAACACTAATCCACAGCATAGGGCTGCACCAAACAGAGCCACTCCCGATAAGTAGCGGGCACCTCATCTGGTTCACCTCAGCTGTTACCACCAAGGGCCGTAGTCAAGCCGCTCCTATAATAGAATTTAGAATTCCCAATTGTTAGTAACTACTCCAGAAAGTTTACCCACTGTGCTTGTCTAACAATAGATTGGGGGAGGATAACTCCAGACACTGCAGACACAATGTCTGCAGTAGTAATGGCTGCTACAATAGCAGCGAAAGTGTCAAGGTCTTTTCTAGGACAGTTCAGGATCAGCCATTTTTCTCTGGGACAATCGGCAGACAATGGAACCATTTCTGAGATCTGTACAACCAGGGCAGAGTTCCCCAGTCCACAGCAGCTTTATGCAGGTGGCATTCCTGTGAAGCTACAGTCTGTAAAATGACCAGTTAAGGCAGCAAGCGTCACCAGGGAAATGAGGGAGGCAGCAACGGCTGGAGTCCAGTCTTCTCCAGGAAGCAGCAGTGCACAGAGGGTCAGAGAAAGGGCCATAGTGGGACGGGACACACGCAGTGGTAACACTGACTGCAGCAACGCCAAAATCTCTGTGATGACAAAAGGTGAAGGGGAATCATCTATCTTCCTCTCAGGGCAGAGGAATGACTCCAGGGACCCGAACCAGGAGAGCTGAATCTTTATGCAACCAGGATCAGCAAGTCTCACCAGCCACTCAGACAGCGGGCACACTCTTGTAGCATCCTGTAGAAAAAACACAAACATTCCCTCTTCCTCATATAAAATATCTGGACAGGATCATGTCAATATGTGGATCTCTCTATTTCACCTAGGCAGAAGTATGCCTAGTTGTAGAGTGCCATAAACACTCAGAGTGTTCCTTGGCATACAAATTTTAAAATTGAAATAAAAGGAGCATTATTTAGCATACAGGGATAACTCTCCCTTTTTATTTATTAAGATATAGTAAAGATATTATTTATTAAGGTAAGTCCTTGAGGATTAAATTGAGGACACGGAGCACTTGTATTTATAAATTGACTTGTATACCAAATTATTGTCTCCAGCATTATTGTTTTGGATATATAAAGAATGAGATTTTTTGACTAATTGTTCTTATGTAAGGCCTATAAGCTGTCTGGTATCATTGCCCTCCCTTGTTAAGGAGTCTAGGCAATCCAGTTTGAGTTCTTAATGTCCTAAAAAGTAACAGTATTTAGTGTTCTTAACCACTAAGCCATCTCTCCAGCACCTCACAAACTTTATTTACCTAAACATAAGCATTAATTACAAATGTCAAAACCTGTAAATATTGTCCAGATTCAGTCGTACTAGAAATCCCTGAACTGGCAGGGCGAGGCTGAGAATTGAAAGAATGGAGTCTTCCTCTTTCCATATTAACTCCATTACCATTTTCAAAGAGCTGGGTCTATGGTTTTGTTTAGTTGTCTGAGCCAGAGCACTGAAAGGACAGTGAGTTGTCAGACAATTCACACTGAAATCATCACTCACTAATTTCAAGTAGAAAACCTGCCTCTAATAAAGCATTAATTAATTGAAATCAATTGTAAACCACAAGCCACACACTGGCTATCAGTATGTGAATTGAAAGCTTGATTTAAAAACAGTGGCTAAACCACGGAATTTAATAATCTGTGTTGAAGGAACAGAAACTCAAGAGAATAAACAAGTGATCTAATCATACATGTAGCCTTTTCATTAGATGAACTACCTATAAATACAGTAAGCGCATTTCCTATGGGTTGCATGTACAAATTTATAGTAAATACAAAAGCATGTAAAGAGTAAAATTATCAATTTTGTCTGAAAAATTTGTATATGTAATAGGCCAAATATCAGTATTTTGTAATAACCAATTAACTGTTGTTTGGAATAAGATATGTTTTACCAGGTTTCTTTTTAAAATACTTCCATGACTCAAGTCTACAATTCTGTATTAACACAGCTGAAGCTTTATCTCCAATGTGTATAACAAAGACCTAAGTCCTCTAGTAGGGTGAGGTACTTAGCCAATTAACATATCCTTAGAAGCTTAAAATTAGCTTGAAACATTATTTTCTGGAGTAGTGTAACAGCTACTCCCCAAATATTAAAGCTCATTTTGAGAGCAAAGGTTTGTAGTAAAAATTTCCATATACACTGAAAGATTTAAGTTCTAACTTCTTACATTGAAGAAGCAACAAAATTACATAATATAAGGCTATTAGCCATTCTTAATGATATCACTCTATGGGCTCTCTAAAATAATAAGCAGGCTCACGAAATGAAAACTCAGAATCAATCCTCTAAATCTATCTTGAAATGGCAGTTGGAGTAAGTAAACTGGCTGTAATGTTCTCACAAGTTCCATAACCTCATCAATCCTTCGTAAATCTTGTAACAATCTCTACCTGTTTGATTTTACCTGTTTGATTTTTTCTCAATTACAAATAAGTTTGAGTTAGTCAATGTAACACTGGCAATCCTTAATCAAATCCTTAAGTTCTCCTTGTAACACCAGAGCACAACCACAAGGTCACCTGAGTTCTGAGTACATGACTAGGCAGCTGTCCTTGGGGCAGTGGAATTAGCATTAAAATACAGACAGCCTCAGGGCAAACCACAACTAGGAAAGCAAAACTCGACCTCCAACAAACTAGTACAAAGTTTGACTGCCAATTCCTATATATGAAAGCATGATGGCGTAGTCTCTAGTACCTCAACAAAGAGACATTGTCCTAAATTCTTTTAGAAGCCTGGTTTCTAGGATAAGAATTCCATAAAAATATTATCTCAATTTAGACCTGTTTCCCTGGGTTGGCTCATGCCACATGTTGTCTAGAAATGACTCCATCCAAATTACTAGTTTTATGTCAACTTTCTGTTACCAATATTATACCTTTTTAACCATATCCAATAACTAAAAAGCCAACAATCTATGACCAAGGCTAGTAGAGCATATTTACACATTTAAAACCAATGAGAAACAAAATTGAAGTGGCTACACATATCTTTAATATTTAGACCAAACACTATTTTTACCTTTTTAGCTATGATTTTAAGAGAAGCACCTTGTCACCTGTTGAGTCAAATAATAAGTCAGGAATTTCTCTAAGAGAAACAGCTCTCAACTCTTGTACCAAAGAAGCTGAGAAGCTGTTGGTGCTTTTAAGATCAGCTTGTGCAGACACTTAGCTTCTGGGCAGCTTCTCCAGCCGACCTATGTTCCTAGCTACAGGTGCAGGGCTCTAAAGGCCTGATTGAAACGGTTTTTTATTCATTTGTTCCTTTTTGAAACGAGTTAAAACCAAATCAAGGTGTGAACGACCAGCAGATAAAGCTTTTACCATTTTTTCTATTGAACATGAAACATAAAACATTTAAACAACGAGAAGCAAGAACCACAGACATAAACTGACAGACATGGGGACATCCTGGTGCACCAGGGACAGACAATAGACAAAGAGGGAAAAAACCAGATGGTGTTCACGGTGACTATCCACTCTAGTGGAGTCGATATGGACGATGGATTGTCTCAATTCCTGGACTAGTCCATCAACGTGTTGAAACCAAATTCCTGTAAGATACTGAGATATGTTATCTGAGCAGCACGACTGACATTCACCAATGGTATGGAAGTGAAACACAATCCTGAATATTTTTACTCACAACCCAATTACATTAACTCCATCAAGCTGTGCATGGGCATTGAGATGTCCTTTTGTTTGATTCTCCTGAATAAATTTTCAGGCGGTCTGCCTCTATCAAGACTAATCAGTATGACTCTGCAAAGCTTATAGAGCCTGATCACACCTTTTACAAGCACAAAGACAAAGTTTTTCTCCCAAAATACTGTGTTCTTTTTATCTCCTCCCTTTTTCTCTCCTGGGGCGTTTTTTCCCCACTCTTTCGCCTCCACAGAGGGGACTGACTTCTTGTAATCTTTCCTTGAGCTCTTTAATGTCTTATCTAACCCTGTTTCTGACAGGCCGCCTTGCCCTTCCCCCAACGCTCTCCGCCTTGCTGTTACAGCTGGGCAGCTCCCACGCGACCTCTGACACCGTCTGATGGTAGCTAGAAGCTCAAAGGTCAAAAGAAACAACCCGAGGGCTGCTACAACCATCATAGAGACTTCCGCCGCATCTAGCAGAGGAGTGAGGTGGAACAGATCAAAGCTAAACATCGTCTCTCAGAGTCTCACCCGCATTCTGCAGCTTCTGGATCCTTTCCGTGAATGGAGGCCCCCCTTGGCGCCGGCAATGATGAGGCGTTTGTCCCGGGTACTCGGCACCAAATGTCCCACAAGCGACCTCTCGCCGGCAAGAAAACACGCGGGGACATATGGATCCTTGCTGCCACCAAACTTTTATTAATCTTAAGGAGAAGCCCCGCGCGTCGGCATGGCGCGGTTTATATACACCCTAGCGCGGCGCATCCACACCTGATTGGTCGCTTACCCATGATCTTAATAGGCACGCCCCGGAGTGAGCAAAGACCTGGCACGAAGGCACTCTTGCACATGCGCACACAGTTAACTTCCTGAAAGGAAGTCAGCTGGCGCGGCGGAGGCCAGCGCCATCTTGTAATGGCGGGAGCCATCCTGGCCTTCCACGTGGGGTGTAGTGGAAGCCAGCGCCATCTTGTGGTGGCAGCGGCCCTCTACAACCTCCTGTAAAAATCTATGAAAATTTCAAATTGGAATATAGTATAAGCAGGAATTGAGTGATGTAGTTAGGAAGTCCACCTAATTTACTTGTCACCACTAAACTCTCATTTTCCTTTGTAGGTCTTCTCAGCAGTGTCATCTGCAGTGTAGTAGCACATATTGTCCTCAATGGCCTTCGGTTATAAAGAGAAGACACAAATTCTGGTGTTTCTGTCAAGTCCACAAAACAATAAGAACTCTAAAGTCTAATTGCTTTGTCATGAGTTATTTTACCACTCCTAGTACACAGGGATGTTACAGTCGTAAGCCTCATCCACTAGGAAAAGAAAAAGAAGATGATCACCGGACTAAAATAGATCACTATTGGCTTTTATTCTCTTTGGGGGCCAATTTCTGCCTGTAGTATAACCTTTCTCTCTTCAATTAAGTATACTTATTTCTCAAAAAAATTACACACACAAAAAAAATAAGATACACTGCAAAATGATTTTCTTTTTTTCTCCATCTTTATTAAATTGGGTATTTCTTATTTATATTTCAATGGTTATTACTTTTCCTGGTTTCCAAGCAAACATCCCCCTAATACTTCCTTCTCCCTTTCTATATCCTCCTCCCATTACCACCCTCTCCCAAAAATTCCCATTCACTGGGGGTTTAGTCTTGGCAGGACAAAGGGCTTCCCCTTACACTGGTGTTCTTACTAGGTTATTCATTGCTACCTATGAGGTTGGAGCCCATGTATAGTCTTTGGGTAGGGGCTTAGTCACTGGAAGCTCTGGTTGGTTGGCATTGTTGTTCATATGGGTCTCAATTCCCTTCAAGCTCTTTCAGTCCTTTCTCTGAATCCTTCAATGGGGGTCCCGTTCTCAGTTCAGTGGTTTGCTGCTGGCATTTGCCTATGTATTTGTCATGTTCTGGCTGTGTCTCTCAGGAGAGATGTAAATCCGGTTCCTGACGGCCTGCATTTCTTTGCTTCATCCATCTTGTCTGGTTTGGTGGCTGTAATGTATATGGGCCACATGTGGGGCAGGCTATGAATGGGCATTCCTTCAGCCTCTGTTCTAAACTTTGCCTCCCTATGCCCTGCCAAGGATATTCTTCTTCCTCTTTTGAAGAAGGAATGAAGCATTCGAATTTTGGTATCCTTCTTGAATTTCACGTGTTCTGTGCATCTAGGGTTATTCGAGCATTTGGGTTAATATCCACTTATCAATGAGTGCAAACCATATGTGTTTTTCTGTGATTGGGTTACCTCACTCAGGATGATATTTTCCAGTTCCATCCATTTGCCTATGAATTTCAGAGAATCATTGTTTTTGATAGCTGAGTAGTATTCCATTGTATAGATGTACCACATTTTCTGTATGAAAAGAATGTTCTGTTGAAGGACATCTGGGTACTTTCCACCTTCTGGCTACTACAAATAAGGCTGCTATGAACATAGTGGAGCACGTGTCTTTGTTATATGTTGGAGCACCTTTTGGGTATATACGCAAGAGAGGAATGGCTGGGTCCCCAGGTAGTGCAGTGTCCAATTTTCTGAGGAACGTCCAGACTGATTTCCAAAATGGTTATACCAGTCTGCAATCTCACCAACAATGGAGGAGTGTTCCTTTTTCTCCACATCCTCGGCAGCATCTGCTGTCACTGGAGTTTTTGATTTTAGCCATTCTGACTGATGTGAGGAAGAATCTCAGGGTTGTTTTGATTTGCATTTCCCTTATGACTAAAGATGTTGAACATTTCTTTAGGTGTTTCTCAGCCATTTGGCATTCCTCAGCTGTGAATCATTTCTTTAGCTCTGAACCCCATTTTGTAATGGGGTTATTTGTCTCACTGAAGTCTAACTTCGTGAGTTTTTTGTATATTTTGGATATAAGCCCTCTATCAGTTGTAGGATTGGTAAAGATCTTTTCCCAATCTGTTGGTTGCCATTTTGTCCTAACAACAGTGTCCTTTGCCTTACAGAAGCTTTGTAGTTTTATGAGATCCCATATTTTGATTCTTGATCTTAGAGCATAAGCCATTAGTGTTTGGTTCAGGAAATTTTCTCCAGTGCCCATGTGTTCAAGACTCTTCCCCACTTTTTCTTCTATTAGTTTTATTGTATCTGGTTTGATGTGGAGGTTCTTGATTTACTTGGACTTATGCTTTGTACAGGGTGATAAGAATGGATCGATCTGCATTCTTCTACATGCTGACCTCCCGTTGAACCAGCACCATTTGCTGAAAATGCTATCTATGGAAAAACTATTGGATAGTTTTGGCTCCTCTGTCAAAAATCAAGTGACCATAGGTGTGTGGGCTCATTTCCGGGTCTTCAATTCTATTCCACTGGTATCCTGCCTGTCTCTGTACCAATACCATACAGTTTTATCACTATTGCTCTGTAATACTGCTTGAGTTCAGGGATAGTGATTCCCCCAGAAGTCCTTTATTTTTGAGGATAGTTTTGGCTATTCTGGGTTTGTTGTTATTCCAGATGAATTTGTAAATTGTTCTGTCTAACTCTCTTAAGAATTGGATTAGAATTTTGATGGGGATTGCATTTAATCTGTGGATCGCTTTTGGCAAAATGGCCATTTTTACTATATTAATCCTGCCAATCCATGAACATGGGAGATCTTTCCATCTTCTGAGATCTTTTTCAATTAATTTCTTAAGAGGCTTGAAGTTCTTATTGTACAGATCTTTTACTTGCTTGGTTAAAGTCACACCAAGGTATTTTATATTATTTGGGACTATTATGAAGGGTGTCATTTCCCTAATTTCTTTCTTGGCTTGTTTCTCTTTTGTGTAGAGGAAGGCTACTTATTTCTTTGAGTTCATTTTATAACCAGCCACTTTGCTGACAGTGTTTATCAGGTTTAGTAGTTCTCTGGTGGAACTTTTGGGATAACTTAAATAGACCGTCATATATTCTGCAAATAGTGATATTTTGACTTCTTCCTTTCCAATCTGTATCCCTTTGATCTCCTTTTGTTATCTGATTGCTCTGGCTAGGACTTCGAGAACTATATTGAATAAGTAGGGAGAGAGTAGGCAGCCTTGTCTAGTCCCTGATTTTAGTGGGTTTGCTTCACGTTTCTCTCCATTTAATTTAATATTAGCTACTGGTTTTCTGTATATGGATTTTACTATGTTTAGGTATGGGTCTTGAATTTCTATTCTTTCCAGGACTTTTATCATGAAGGGGTGTTGAATTTTGTCAAATGCTTTCTCAGCATCTAATGAAATGATCATGTGGTTTTTATCTTTCAGCTTGTTTATATAGTGGATTATGTTGATGGTTTTCCATATATTAAACCATCCCTGCATCCCTGGGATGAAGCCTACTTGATCATGATGGATCATTGTTTGATATGCTCTTGGATACAGTTTGCAAGAACTTTATTGAGTATTTTTGCGTCAACATTCATAAGGGAAATTGGTCTGAAGTTCTCTTTCTTTTGGGTCTTGTGTGGTTTATGTATAAGTGTAATTTTGGCTTCATAGAAGGAATTCGGTATTGCTCCACCTGTTTCAATTTTGAGAAATAGTTTGGATAGTATTGGTATGAGGTCTTCTATGAAGGTCTGATAGAATTCTGCACTGAACTCATCTGGACCTGGGCTCTTTTTGGTTGGGAGAATTTTAATGACTGCTTCTATTTATTTAGCAGTTATGGGGTTGTTTAAATCATTTATCTATTCCTCATTTAACTTTGTTGCCTGGTATCTGTGCAGGAAATTATTCATTTCCTCCAGATTTTCAAGTTTTGTTGAATATAGGCTTTTGTACTAGGATCTGATGATTTTTTTTGAATTTCCTCTGATTCTTTAGTTATGCGCTCCTTTTCATATGTGATTTTGTTAATTTGAACACACTCTCTGTGTCCTCTGATTAGTCTGGGAAAGGGTCTATCTATCTTGTTGATTTTCTAAAAGAACCAGCTTTTGGTTCTGTTGATTCTTTGTATAGTCCTTTTTTTTCTACTTGGTTGATTTCAGCTCTGAGTTTGATTATTTCCTGTCTTCTCCTCCTTCTGGGTATATTTGCTTTCTTTTTACTAGAGCTTTTAGGTGTGCTGTCCAGCTGTTGATATATGCTCTCTCCTATTTCTTTCTGCAAGCACTCTTGGCTATGAGTTTTCCCCTTAGCATAGCTCGCATTGTGTCCCATAAGATTAGGTTTATACCTTCATTTTCATTAAATTCTGAGTAGTCAGAATTAATTTCTTTATTTCTTCCTTGACCAGGTTATCATTGAGTAGAGCATTGTTCAACTTCCATGTATATGTGGACATTCTTTCCTTATTGTTATTGAAGACCAGTTTTAGCCCGTGGTGCTCTGATAGGATGCATGGGATTATTTCTATCTTTCTGTACCTGTTGAGGTCTGTTTTATGACTGATTACATGGTCAAATTTGGAGAAAGTACCATGAGGTGGTAAGAAGAAGGTATATCCTTTTGTTTTAGGATAGAATGTTCTATAAATATCTGTTAAGTCCATTTGGTTCATGACTTCCCTTAGTCTGTCTATGTCTCTGTTTAATTTGTTTCATTGATCTGTCCATTGATGAGAGTGGGGTGTTGAAATCTCCTACTATTATTGTGTGAGGTGTAATGTGTGCTTTGAGCTTTATGTAGGTGCCCTTGTATTTGGAGCATAGAAATTTTGTATTGAGAGTTCATCTTGGTTGATTTTTTCTTTGATGAATATGAAGTGCCCTTCCTTATCTTTTTTGATGACTTTTGGTTGAAAATCCATCTTTTTCGATATTAGAATGGCTACTCCAGCTTGCTTCTTCAGACCATTTGCCAGGAAAGTTGTTTTCCAGCCTTTTACTCTCAGGTAGTGTCTGTCTTTGTCTCTGAGATGTGTTTCCTGTAGGCAGCAGAATGCTGGGTCCTTGTTGTGTATCCAGTTTATTTGTATCTGTGTCTTTTTATTGGGGAATTGATTCCATGCATATTGAGAGATATTAAGGAATAGTGATTGTTGTGTCCTGTTATATTCATATTTGAATGTGAGATTATGTTTGTGTGTTTGTCTTCTCTTTGTTTTTTTTTTCTTTTTTTTTTTTTTTGGTTCTTTTTTTCAGAGCTGGGGATCGAACCCAGGGCCTTGCGCTTCCTAGGTAAGCGCTCTACCACTGAGCTAAATCCCCAACCCTGTTTTTTTTTTCAAGATGATTAGTTTCTTGCTTTTTCTAGGGTGTAGCTTGCCTCCTTGTGTTGGGCTTTACCATTTATTATCCTTTGTAGGGCTGGATTTGTAGAAACATATTGTGTAAATTTGGTTTTGTCATAGAATAGCTTGGTTTCTCCATCTAGTTCTGTTGGATATAGTAACCTAGGCTGGCATTTGTGTTCTCTTAGGGTCTGTATGAAATCTGTACAGGATCTTCTGGCTTTCATGATCTCTGGTGAGAAGTCTGGTGTAATTCTGATAGGTCTGCCTTTATATGTTACATGACCTTTTTCCCTTACTGCTTTTAATAGTCTTTCTTTCTTTTGTGTATTTTGTGTTTTGAATACCTTGGAGGTAACCAACCATTCTTAAATTGGACTTAAATCTACTCAACAAAAGAGAGATCTTGCCTAGTCCTGGAAACCTAGCTAACTACTCAGACCTAGTGAAATCAGTTATTGGAGGAGAAACTAAAACCACCAATTTAGTAAACCAGCATATCCCAAAGAGCAATGTGCCTTTGTACAGATCAGTGTGGTCACCAAGGAAACTTCTCTTTGCAACAAATAGAAATCATCACACACACACACACACACACACACACACACACACACACACACACATCAAAATACAGAGTTGTGGAAGCCAGTATGCATCTACAAAACTCTGTGCACCTTAGGTGCAGACATCATTGTGGAAGAGGGGTAGGAAGGCTGTGAAAGCCCGAGGACCAGTGGTTTACTGCGAGATTGTGTCTCCTAAGATCAGAAGCTAGACTCATAAAATGTCTCCAACATTACTGATCAAATACAAGCTGAATAAGGATGACACCAACGATCATCACAAACTAGATGGAGAAAGCCCATGAGGCCTCACAATAAGCCAATGAACAGGTTATATTTAAGAATATATAATATAATGTATATACATATGCATTAGCAAATAGACTTTATTTTCAGATAAAAAGGTCATGAGTTTGAAGGTGATTGGGAAGGCATAAACAGCAAGGCTTGGAAGGAGGATGGCAAGGGGAAAATCTATAATCAAAGTATAATTTCAAAACTGAAAATGATTTTGGAAAGATGATGAGGTAATTTTAGTATTTTAATCATGGTAACTTTTATAAAACATGTGGCTCTGATAACCAGGAACTCCTACCACAGAATAAAACATAAGTATGGCTGACTTCATACTTCATAGTTTTATTGGCATTTAATAGTGAAATGTTAGCCACAAATAAAAATCATTTCTTCTTGCTCTGGCAAGTGTGTGTGTGTGTGTGTGTGTGTGTGTGTGTGTGTCCATGAATATGCACACACATGCACATGCTTATTTCATTTTTTATTTTTTGGAAATGCCTACATTTAATTTTTCAAGAAACAAAATGCATCTGGTTTATTTCTTTTTATATATCTTTGGTAGAAACAATTGAGGAAGTAACATTATCACATGCTAATTTTTGTTAGCTATGACTAAAGCATCTCTTCATGCATCTTCAACCGACTTTGTCATAAGCAACATCAGACTATTTCCGTTCAGAGTGTGATTTCTGTCTTTACAGACAGGGTTAAAAAGATGCTTCTGTGATGGAGTACTACCTATTTACTTAGACAAGTGCTTACATTTCACAGCCAAATAACCCTTGAAGGGATCATGAGCTACACTTTCTACCTAACTCAACTTCCCTTGAAAAGGAAGAGATTGTATGTTTAATTTCTCCACAGAAAACCCTATGGTGTATTAAAATACAGAGGACTAATAAAGAAAGCTGTTTGATTGAAATATAAAAATTGTCAGATAAATGTCAATTTGTGACTTTATAAAAATTTGATCTGTCCAGAAAGTGTATGCTGATTGAGTCAGCTTTGACAGATAAAGAGCACTCCCTGAATATTCCCTTCATGAGAAAGATACTCCATTAATATTTATGCTTCTCTTGACAGTGCAGTAGCTGCAAGCATAGGTTGGGTAAATATAGCCTGGATTTAGCAAGCATATATAGTCCCAGGCTAGCTTTTGTCTAAGAAGCCAATTTCTGAGGATAAAAATGTGTGTCTGACTCTGTGTGTAAAATTCCTAGATTGCTGGTAAAATAATCACTAATTTAAGGAAATATAGATCCATGACACCTATTTGGATCCATGGGAACATCTATAATCAGTGAACTCATGATAGAAAAAAGAGCAAGGAATGGCCTTAATTCCCACCTGATCTCAAATATGTGTGCATATACTTATATATGTGCTTTTTTGTCTTCATTGTTTTTATTCTGCAGTGAGCTTGTGAGGAGTCACTAAAAATATATCTGGTCAATAAAGGGCAAGTAAAATTGGAGGGGTTGCTATAGGAACACACAACGTGATACACAGAAGAACCAGTCTAATTTATACTGTGTTTCTATGTTACATTTCCATTGTAGTTAAGTTCAACTTCAGAAGATATTCCTCAAGAAAGAGGCTGCTTGAAATTTAGGAAATTCTTCCAAAGGGAATTTTATATACTAACTTTAAAAATAATAAATCCAGAATCAGAGCGGAGCTACAAGCAGGGAACTTCTCCTATTCATCCCATTCTATTTCCGATGTATTGTGACCAAAATCATTTTTACAAAGTGAAAAAGCCAGGACTGCATTTTAATAGTAATGAAAGCATGAGTAAGTAGGCATACAGGCTGAGTTGCTGCTCACAGACTGCCATCCATTTTGCTAGGCAGCATCTATATTCTAGTCCCTGACTCTCCTCATACTTGATTCTGTTGAAGTACCGAGCTCAGGAACTGTTTTCACAAATCTCGTTTTGTCCAAAGGTGACAGACTCTGCTGCCTTGTTCCTGATCTCCACTTGATAACTTCAGGGTCAGCACTGGAGGTCTCTCAGATAGACATAACCAAAATCATGTCACATTCTCCAGACCCATGCCTGAAAGACTGGGTCACCACATCCACAGCCTCCTGGAATTTTTCCAGGGGGAATGGGGGTGCTTTGTGAGTATAATTGAGGGAACAACTAGCTCAACTTCACAGCGCTTGTGTCTGCTCATTCTCATGTGTCTAATTCCTAAGCTCAGCTAATTTACCTTCTCCCACACCCCCAAAAGTCTTGCAGCAGAAGCAATTTCTAACCCAGTGATCAAACAGCCCCATAGATGGAGATAGCTAGGGTAACAAGATCTTCTTTTAAAAATCAGGTAAATGATGTGCCTTCCTTCTAAAAGGAAGTCAGGGACAAAGATCAAATGTTCACCCTTTCATCTCAAATAAAAAGGACTTTATGATTGACAGGGAGAAACTGTGGTTAACTTCATAGTCTCTGCTTCATCCGTTCTGGTTGTCCAGAGTGTTTTTACCTTTGTTACATCGTGGAATGCTGGAGGGTTGACAAGGAAAGGAAGCACATGAAGACAAGTACTCGAAAGATAAAAGTCAGAGCAGAAGTTTTAAAACTGAAAGTGACATCATCTGAGAAGAATCAGTAATCAATATTTATACAATTTATGCCTTTTATTATGAAACAATCATCTCACGTAGGGTAAAGCGTTCAATGTAGTATTAACTTATCCTACCAAGGGGCTACAGCTACAGGAAGGCTTTTGGTCACAAGTTTGTGTGTGCTCTGAAAAAATACAAAGCAATTTCTGTGTTTCATGTTCTTAACTAAACACCAGGGCAGTGAAGAAAGCTGTGTGTCAAAATAGTCAACATTCTGCTCTGTCCCCACTCCAAATATATAATATTCTCCACTTTCTGATAAAATTGTACATTGAATTCTGAACTATATTTCAAAACTTTTCCAAGGTCTTATAAAGCAAAAAGCTTATCAAGAACCACAAATTGACAAATAATGGTATTTTCCAAAAAGCAAAGGTCTGAGGTCAAAGGTGCTCCTTTCTCTTATAAGAAACTCATCATCTTTTATTTTAAAGGCAACAAAGTGTATCATCCAAAAAGCAGCCCAAGTACTTACAAGATCTCATTGTAAGCTGAATAATCTTTTAGTCTCGAACAGATGTCAGAGCAAATTGGGGGGAAGGGCTGAGCAAAGGCATTTGAGCCTTCAAAGGCAAATGGAACCCTTTATAAATGATACCTTTCATCTCCAGAGCTGTGAGCTGGGGGCAGTGCTGAGTGCTTAGTCTGAAAATGAATCTGCATCCCTCTAAGTAATGGCTGCAGACTTAACCAAGAGCCTGGGTTGCTGAGCTTTCCAGTGCAAGCTGACAATGCTGAATCCATGCATTACAACCTGAACAGGTCTCCATGCCTGGGCAAGGGCACATCCATCTCTATTGCCTGATTTGCATGTCTAATTGTTTGCTAGTTGCCAAGTTCTTGCTGGGAACATTTCTGTGAAGACACTATAGTTTTCTGTAAGGAGGGAGGCATTTCTAATCCATTAAGCTCTGATAATATTTTCCTTGCTCTCCCTGAGAACATGGAGACAGTTCAGATTGAATTACTAGACATACTTTTTCACTTACCTGCCTGTCTTCACAGCCATTACACAGTCAGAAGAGTATGATGGGTTCACATGTGTACCCCAAGGGCAGCTGGATTTCCAGAAAGAGTAGAGAAAGTGACTGCAAAAACAAACCTAGTTCCTCCCAAAGTCACCATCTGACCAGCCACTTTTGCTCAGGGAAGAGACCGTGACTCAAAATACTGTATATTTGCCCCGTGAGTTGATTTAATGGTAAAATCTGTACAAAGAAGAAAAGAAACCCTAAATACTCCAATACAGCGAGATCCTCCCCTACCTAATATACTACTGACCAAAGCCAAGTGAAACCCCTAAAGTCTAAAATAACTAATTTGCCTTGGCACCTTTTTAACTTAATGCCAAGAGCTGATTTAAATACTGAAAAAACTTACCTCATTAATTTCTAACATTAAGCCATATCTCCAGTAGCATAGATCCTTTGAAATCAGTCTTATCTACATAGTAATGAGAAACCCGGAGGAAAAAAATTAAATCTTTCACATCCTTCTTGTTATTTTTCTTCTCTCAACCAGAAGGTGACTTGTGCAGTCTCAGTGGCATGGTCTATTTTATATGTGATAATGTTTTTTAAGAATAATGGGTTTTCTACCCAAATTTAAAACCTTGCTTTGTAGATGCAGTTTTTTCTGTTAGGAACATATAAAGCCACAGAGGTGTTTTAGGCTCTGCCAGTGTGTTTGTGCTTAATTGATTTTATTCTAAAAAGAAAAGTTTAGATGGTTTAACTTAGGATCTGGAAAAAAAATGTTTAGAACCTTTATTTTCCTTGCTTTTGATTCGCAAATATTATTAAAATAATATTTTAATAGCCAAAGACTATTAAAATAAAGACAGCCGGGCATCCAGAAGGATGTTGCCTGTGCATCCCACCAACAAAAGTGATATGATGACTGCAGAACTGGATCACCAAGCCCCTTAACATGTGCCACATCTAAAGTTCTGTTTGTCACATGGAGATTAATTTGATTAGATAGATGAGATTTGATTAGATTAGATTAGATTAACTCTTAGGAAATGAATACTGTGCCTTTATGACAGGTAGTTGTAGTAAGAACAGGAGATAGAAAATGAACAGGAAGTTCAGGTCAGGGACTGAAGCAGGATCTCCAGGATTGCCCTGGGTTCCCAGGCCTCTGTTTCCTAGTGACTCTTAACTGCCACTTGCCTGGAGACTGAATGTGAGGAAGCAACAGAAAAGTTAGTCTAGACACTATTCGAGACTAGGTGAATGGTGTGGGCCTGGATCCCATGATTTTCATTGTGAAATGGGTTATATAAACTTCCCAATTTCAACAGGTCTCCTAAATGATATTAAGGCTCAAAGAAGGGAATGTTACATTGAGAGCCCTTAAAGAAAAGAGAGTTGGTTTTCGTCAGAAGAATGCAGCTAACCTGTGGCCTTGGGTAGAGGCTAACAAACCAAACTACCCAATACATAAGTTTCTCTAGCTGAGAGTGTCAATGACCTAGCTAAAAGACCACCTCCCTGCCCTCACTGCAATAGTAGGGAGCCATCTTGGCTCTCTGTACCCTCTGTTCTTCTTCCTCAGTTCTGATTCAGAAAGGCATGACTTTTCCCTTTGCTTTTGTCTCTTTCCTTTAGATGTTGGCCAGAGCCAATGTATGGTTCATTTGGCACTTCGGGGTTTTTTGTTCGGTTGGTGGTTTTTGTTGTTGTTTGGGTTTTGGATTTGTTCTTTAAATTTCTCAAGCTATCTCTCTTTCCCATGTGACCACCTGCCTAGTCACCATGCCTAACTCTAAAAATGCATGTTTCCTCTCTTCCTCGTGCCCTCTCCCTCTTATACATAGTTACTAAAGTTCACAGCTTGCCTGCTCTGTCGGTTTTGTTGTTGTTGTTGTTGTTGTTTTTTCTTAAACTCTATGAAAATTGCCCTTGTTCTTGTGTTCTGGATCCATTCTTAAGTTATTTTATTATCTAGACTAAGAACCTAAGGAGAGGAACCTAATTTCCCTGTTAACAATATGTACCAAAGATAAATAGACCAAGGTCTAAAATATGCTTTTGAATTTGCAAAGATAGCCAGGTTTAATAAAATTCTTTCTGAATGCACAAATGAGTTATGGTGCATCTGGTTTCCTTTGCTGTATAAAGACAAGATTCTAAGAGAAAACCCATTTGTCTTGACCAAGGACATTATGACAAACAGTTGCAGAGCAAGTGACAGGTTAACATTATCTTGGAAGTAAAAGAACTAGGGGAATCTCCATCCCTGACCTCAAGCTGTATTACAGAACAATAGTGATAAAAACTGCATGATATTCGTACAGATACAGGCAGATAGATCAGGGGAGTAGAATTAAAGACCCAGAAATGAACCCACACACCTATGGTCTTTGACACACTTAATCTTTGACAAAGGAGCTAAATCCATCCAGTGGAAAAGACAGCGTTTTCAACAAATGTTGCTGTATCAACTGGAGGTCAGCATGTAGAATGTAAATCAATCCACTCTTATCTCCTTGTACAAAGCTCAAGTCCAAGTGGATCAAGGACCTTCACATAAAACCAGACACACTGAAACTAATAGAAGAGAAAGTAGGGAAGAGCCTTGAACACATAGGCACAGGGGAAATTTTCCTGAACAGAACACCTATGGCTTATGCTCCATGATCCAGAATCAACAAATGGGACCACATAAAATTGCAAAGCTCTTATAAGGCAAAAGACAATATCACTAGGACAAAATGGCAACCAACAGATTTGGAAAAGGTCTTTACCAGTCCTACATTTGATAGAGAGCTAATATCCAATATATACAAAGAACTCAAGAAGTTAGACTCCAGAGAATCAAATAACTCCATTTAAAAAATGGTGTACAGAGCTAAACAAAGAATTCTCAGCTGAGTAATATCAAATGGCTGAGACATACCTAAAGAAATTTCAACATCCTTAGTCATCAGGGAAATGCAAATCAAAACAATCCTGAGATTCTACCTCACATCACTCAGAATGGCTAAGATCAAAAACTCAGGTGACAGAAGATGCTAGCAAGGGTATAGAGAAAGAGGAACACTCCTCTATTGTTCGTGGGATTGTTTGCTGGTACAACCACTCTGGAAATCAGTCTGGAGGTTCCTCAGATAATTGGATATAGTACTACCTGAGAACCTAGCTATACACTCCTGAACCCAAAAGATGCTCCAACATGTAACAAGAACACATGCTCTGCTATGTTCAGAGCAGCCTTATTTATAATAGCCAGAAGCCGGAATGAACCCAGATGTCCTTCAACAGAGGAATGGATACAGAAAATGTGGTAATATACACAATGAATATTACTCAACTATCAAAAACAATGACTTTATGAAATTCATAGGCAAATGGTTGGAACTGGAAAATATCATCCTGAGTGAGGTAACCCAATCACAGAAAAACACACATGGTATGTACTCATTGATAAGTGGCTATTAGCCCAAATGCTTGAATTACCCTAGATGCCTAGAACAAACGAAACTCAAGGCGGATGATCAAAATGTGAATGCTTCACTCCTTCTTTAAAAGGGGAACAAGAATACCCTTGGTAGGGAATAGAGAGGCAAAGATTAAAGCAGATACAGAAAGAACACCCAATCAGAGCCTGCCCCACATGTGACCCATACATATACAGTCATCCAATTAGACAAGATGGATGAAGCAAAGAAGTGCAACCCGACAGGAGCCAGATGTAGATCGCTCCTGAGAGACACAGCCAGAATACAGCAAACACAGAGGCGAATGCCAGCAGCAAACCACTGAACTGAGAAAAGGACCCCCGTTGAAGGAATCAGAGAAAGAACTGGAAGAGCTTGAAGGGGCTCGAGACCCCATATGTACAACAATGCCAAGCAACCAGAGCTTCCAGGGACTAAGCCACTACCTAAAGACTATACATGGACTGACTGTGGACTCTGACCTCATAGGTAGCAATGAATATTCTAGTAAGAGCACCAGTGGAAGGGGAAGCCCTGGGTCCTGCTAAGACTGAACCCCCAGTGAACTAGATTGTTGGGGGGAGGGCGGCAATGGGGGGAGGATGGGGAGGGGAACACCCATAAAGAAGGGGAGGGGGAGGGATTAGGGGGATGTTTGCCCGGAAACGGGGAAAGGGAATAACACTCGAAATGTATATAAGAAATACTCAAGTTAATAAAAAAAAAGATTAATAAAGACAAAGGTGGAAAAATACATGCTCCATCCTTGTGGCTCAACTTTAGTCCATTCCCTACATGGATTTCTATTTACTGTAAGTTTCCATGCTTTCTACAAACCAGTCAAGCTATCCAAATGAGTTTCTCAGTGGTTTGCCCTCCATGTTAAATACCTAACAAATCTGGTTTTCTATTGAAGTTTTCTCATTTCTCTTTTTCTCATTTCCCCATCCCATCCCATTTTTACACGCTACCTCACTAACATTCTATAAGTTCTTTTCAATTTAATGTTTAATGAATACTTCTTATCTTAATATGAGAGAGAGAGAGAGAGAGAGAGAGAGAGAGAGAGAGAGACTACTACCTTGTTCCAGGAATAATTTAAGGCATTTTATCTCATAAACTAACACAGAGTAGAAAAATAAAATATGTTTTTAGTTGGGATGAAATTTAAAGCAATGAAATATTAAGGGTAATAAAACATGGCTTGGAACCAGGATGATGAACACAGAACAATTTATGCAGGAAAATCCAAGGCACACACAGAGAGCTCAAATCTGTCACCAGGTTGTGATCAGTCAGCAGGGGCAGAGCAGCATGAATAGTTATATAATTTACTGTTTTTTCAAGATAAAGATATAGCAATTGCTTTAGCAAAGAAAGGGAAACTTTTTCCTAGTCAGAGCCTATGAGAAGGAATGAATCTCTCTCTGTTAAACTGAACCAGTGAAGGAATCATTACAGTAAATACACCACAGAGCCTCAAAGGACTGTTTCTGATGGCATCCTGCAGGATAAACTGGTGTCATCATGAAAAGGGGGGTATTAAAAGTCCTTCCATTCCACATCAAACCAGATACACTCAAATTAATAGAAGAAAAAGTGGGGAAGAATCTCGAACACATGGGCACTGGAAAAAATTTCCTGAACCGATGGCTTATGCTCTAAGATGAAGAATCGACAAAAGGGATCTCATAAAACTGCGAAGCTTCTGTAAGGCAAAGGACACTGTCACTAGGACAAAACAGCAACCAACAGATTGGGAAAAGATCTTTACCAATCCTACAACTGATAGAGGGCTTATATCCAAAATATACAAAGAACTCATGAAGTTAGACTGCAAGGAGACAAATAACCCTATTACAAAATGGGGTTCAGAGCTAAACATCCTGAGTGAGGTAACCCAATCACAGAAAAACACACATGGTATGTACTCATTGATAAGTGGCTATTAGCCCAAATGCTCGAATTACCCTAGATGCACAGACACATGAAACTCAAGACAGATGATCAAAATGTGAATGCTTCACTCCTTCTTTAAAAGGGGGAACAAGAATACCCTTGGCAGGGAATAGAGAGGCAAAGATTAAAACAGAGACAGAAGGAACACCCATTCAGAGCCTGCCCCACATGTGGCCCATACATATACAATCACCAAACTAGATAAGATTGATGAAGCAAAGAAGTGCAGGCTGACAGGAACCAGATGTAGATCTGTCCTGAGAGACACAGCCAGAATACAGCAAATACATAGGCGAATGCCATCATTAAACCAGTGAACTGAGAACAGGACCTCTGTTGAAGGATTCAGAGAAAGGACTGAAAGAGCTTGAAGGGGCTTGAGACCCCATATGAACAACAATGACAATCAACCAGAGCTTCCAGGGACTAAACCACTACCCAAAGACTATACATGGACTGACCCTGGGCTCTAACCTCATAGGTAGCAATGAATAGTCTAGTAAGGGCACCAGTGGAAGGGGAATCCCTTGTTCCTGCCAAGACTGAACCCCCAGAGAATGTAATTATTGGGGGAGGGCAGTAATGGGGGGAGGATGGGGAGGGGAACACCCATAGAGAAGGGGAGTCTGAGGGGTTAGGAAGATGTTGGCCCGGAAACCGGGAAAGGGAATAACAATCGAAATGTAAATAAGAAATATCCAAGTTAATAAAGATTGAAAAGAAAAAAGAAAAAAAGAGTTTCCATTTAAGTGTGTGTGTGTGTGTCTTTTTTTCACCTGCTATTTAACTGCATAAAGACAATTAAATTCAAGAATCCCTAAAAAAAAGTCCTTCCACAAAAAATTAATGCAAGAATAACATGTGATGATCAGGTTTAAACCAAGTAAGATTTTTACATTATTAAGAATATTGTTAGTGTACACACCTCGATATATGTGTTCTGAATGAACAGCCTTTCTGAAACACAAGGTGACCATTCAGTGACCAGAAACTTTTTGCCAAGCTGCTAACCAATGGAAAAAATTGTTGTTTTTAAATGAAAAGTATATTCAGAAGACTAAGTGCCGATTGCTGGGCTGTGCATGCTCTGAGAAGAATTGGGTGAGAAGTCATACCAAAGCAGAGGGTCTTACTGCAGAGAGAGCTTACTGCACATAAGAAGCCTGGAGACGGGGCAGCTTCTATGCTGCAGACAGAATTACAGCTCAAATATGTGAAAAGCCACAGAAAGCAACCAGTCAGCCCCATTCCAGCAGATAATAAATCAAATTTCTAGAAAGCATCCCTTTTAAGTATAGTGCGAAGTGACTTACAATTATGCCTTAGAAAGATTAAAAAAGAAAGTGCAAGCTTCATTCTTAGGCATCAACTGGATAAGACCGCCTGCAGTAAGCAGCATTAGTATTTATAAACCAATTTCAATGGAGGGTGGATTAAAAAAGCAGGCATAACATCTAAGTTTGGGAAGGGTTGATATGTTTTTTTCTTCAATCTTTAATATGCTAGCCTAGTATTAACCACATGCCACATTCCTATCTGCACATAAAAAAAATCATTCAGCCTTCAGTATTTCAACATGTTTTAGAAAGGTAAGAGAGGAGGGGGAAGACTTTGATGATAAATACTTGTTTTTCATATGTTATTCAGCAATCTCCCAAACATTGTTTTTACTTTTTCTTTTCACCTTCATATTCCCTCACTACTGAGTATTCTGCATATAGTAAATTTTGAACACATATTTACTGAGAAGTACATCTCAAGTAAGACACTGTTATTTCATCACAAGGAAACATTTAATATAGAATCTACCTTTCTAAAGCATTGAAATGTTTTTGTAAATCTTTTGTCCAAAATCTGTATACTTTAAAAAGGAAAGAAAAATAGAATAAAATGTTAAAAGCAAGAAGGATAGAGGAGCATGAGGAAGGGAGGGAAACAGAAGGGAGAGAACAGGAGATGTATTATTTTCAGTCAGAAATTACGATTACCTCGGGTTCTAGAAACTTTTGTTCCCTGTCTTTCTGTAGGCATTCCAGACCATTAGAATGCAAGAAATCTGGAGATACAACAGTGAGCCAAGCACAGCAACCCAGTGTGGGCTATACAGAGAGACCCTGTCTCAAACAAGCCAAACAGCCATGAATCTACTGTAATAGGTATTAATGCAGATTATGTACAAATATCATTAGCTCAAGCGCTCAGTCCATGCTCAGTCCATTTTCTATCTAAGGTCAAGGGACAATGATGCATTTATAAAAGCCTGTGATAGCTCTTCCGGTCTGAACCAGTGCACTGAGCAGACAATAGGCACTGGCTCCACACCCAGGCCCACAACAACTACTCCAACACTGTGACCCCTGGGATACAGGGATGCAGGAACCCTCACCCAGCCAGGGGGCCTGGGTTTCTTCAATTCTGAACCAGTGCCCTAAGCAGACCTTGGGCACTGGCTCTGTACCAAGTACCACAACACCCAGAAGAAGGCAGACTTCCAGGGGCTTTAACAAGCCCAGGATCAGAGGTGCTCTGAAACACCCAGGATCACAGGATTGCAGGATCACAGAGGAAGTGTGACTTCCAGGAGAACGTGGACACAATCAAGATCTCAGGATCCCAAGATCCCAGAATCATAGCATCACAGGGACAGTTAGACCCTGAGGAGTTCTGACATAGACAAGATCACAGGAGGGATAGACTACAGAGACAGCAAGGGAAGGTTAACACTAGAGATAACCAGATGACAAGAGGCAAACAGAAGAACATAATCAATATAAACAAAGGCTATTTGGCATCATCAGAGACCAGTTCTCCCACTACAGCAAGTCCTGATACCCAAACACACCAGAAAAGCAATATGTAGATTTAAGATTACATCTCATGATGATGATAGAAGACTTTAGGAAGGACATAAAGAACTCCCTTAAAGAAATACAGAACAATACAGGTAAACAAGCAGAAACCCTTAAAGAGAAAACACAAAATTCCTTTAAAGAATTACAGGAAAACACAATCAAACAGGTGAAGGAATTGAACAAACCCATCTAAGATCTAAAAATGGAAATAGAAACAATAAAGAAACAATCACAAAGGGAGACAACACTGGAAATAAAAAACAAGGAAAGAGACCAGGAGTCATAGATGCAAACATCACCAACATAATACAAGATATAGAAGAGAAATCTCAGGGGCAGAAGATACCATAGAAAACATTAACACAACATTAAAAGTAAATCCAAAATGCAAAAAGCTCCTAACCCAAAACATCCAGAAAAAAACAGGACACAATGAGAAGACCAAACCTAAGAATAATAGGTATAAAAGAGAGAAAAGATTCCCAATTTAAGGGACAGTAAATATCTTCAACAAAATTATAGAAGAAAACTTTACTAAGCTAAAGAAAGATGCTCATGAACATACAAGAGACATACAGAAGTTCAAATGGATTGAACCAGAAAAGAAAGTTGTTCCATCACATAATTTAAACAACAAATACAGAAAACAAAGAAAGAATATTAAAGCAGTAAGGAAAAAGGGGCAAGTAACATATAAAGGCAAACCTATCTGAATTACACCAGACTTCTCAACAGAGACTATGAAAGCCAGAAGATCCTGGGCAGATGTCATACAGACCCTAAGAGAAAACAAATGCAATACCCAGCAAAATTCCCAATTTGGAGAAAGCAAGATATAATATGACAAAACCAAACTTGCACAATATCTTTTCACAAATGCAGCCCTATAAAGGATAATAGGTAGAAAACTTCAACAAAAGGAGGGAAACTACACCCTAGAAAAAAACAAGAAATTAAGAAATTAAATAAGCCCAAAGGAAGATAACCAAA
Source organism: Rattus norvegicus (assembly GCF_021556685.1). Taxonomy (NCBI): domain Eukaryota; kingdom Metazoa; phylum Chordata; class Mammalia; order Rodentia; family Muridae; genus Rattus; species Rattus norvegicus. The sequence continues at coordinate 43,038,468 of NC_141551.1, read as the reverse complement.
CAAACATAATTCCACCTCTAACAACAAGAGTAACAAGAAATAAAAATCATTGTTCCCTAATATCTCTCAACATCAATGTATTCAATTCCCCCAAAAAAGTCATAGACTGGATATGTAAACAGGACCCAGAGTTTTGCTGTATATAAAGACCACACCTCAGTGACAAAGACAGACACTACCTCAGAGTAAAAGGCTGGAAAATATTTTTGCAAGCAAATGGTCCCCAGAAATAAGGTGGAGTAGCCATTCTAATATTGAATAAAATTGACTTTCAACCAAAATTTATCAAAAAAGACAAGGAATGACAGTTTATATTCATCAAAGGAAGAATCTACCAAGATGAACTGTCAATTCTGAATATCTATGCTCCAAATGCAAGAAAACCCACATTCATAAAAGAAACTTTACTAAAGTGCAAAGCACACATTATATCTCACACAATAATAATGGGAGACTTCAACACCCCACCCTCGTCAATGGACAGATAATGGAAACAGAGATACAGTGAAACTAACAGAAGTTATGAACCAAATGGATTTAACACACACACACACACACACACACACACACACACACACACATATATATATACATATATATATATATATATATATATATATATATATATATATATATATAAAACATTTCATCCTAAAACAAAAGAATATACCTTCCTTTCAGCACATCATGGTACCTTCACAAAAATTGACCATATACTTGGTCAGAAAGAAGGCCTGAACAGATACAAGAAGATTGAAATAATCCCTTGTATCTATCAGATCACCACAGATTAGGGGTGGTCTTCAATAACAACAAAAAACTCAGAAAGCCCACATATACAAACATGGAAGCTGAACAACGCTCTACTCACCTTTAAGTTGGTAAAGAAAGAAAGGTAGGAAGGAGGAAGGAAGGAAGGAAGGAAGGAAGGAAGGAAGGAAGGGAGAGAGAGAGAGAGAGAAAGAAAGAAAGAAAGAAAGAAAGAAAGAAAGAAAGAAAGAAAGAAAGAAAGAAAGAAAGAAAAGACTTCCTGGTATTTAATGAAAGTGTTGACACATCATAACCAAACAGGGATACAATACAAGCAGTGCTAAGAGGAAAATGCATAGCTCTGAGTGCCTCCAAGAAGACACTGGAGAGAGCATACACTTGTGGCATAACAACACACCTGAGAGTTCTAGAACAAACAAACAAAAAAGCAAATATACCTCAGAGGAGTAGATGGCAAGAAATAATTAAACTCAGCGTTGAAACCCAGTAGAATCAAAAAGAACTATATAAAGAATCAACAAAACCAGGAACTGTTTCTTTGAAAAAAAAATCAACAAGATAGATAAACACTTAGCCAGACTAACCAGGGAGCACAGAAACCTTATCCAAATTAATAAAATCAGAAATAAAAAGGGAGACATGACAACAGAAACTTAGAAAATTCAAAATTTTTTCAGATCCTAATACAAAAAAACTATACTCAACAAAACTGGAAAATCTGGAGGAAACAGACAGTTTTCTGGATAGACACTGGGTACCAAAGTTAAATCGGGATCAGATAAACCATCTAAACAGTCCCATAACCCGGAAAGAAGTAGACACCATCATTAAAAGTCTCCAAATCAAAAAAAAAAAAAAAGCCCAAGAACAGATGGGTTTAGTGCAGAATTTTATCAGTCTTTCAAAGAAGACCTAATATCAATACTCTCAGAACTATTGCAATAAAAAGAAACAGAGGGAACACTATGCAATTCGTTCTATGAAGCCACTATTAGGCTTATACTTAACCACATAAAGAGCCTACAAAGAAAGAGAACATCAGACAAATTTCATTTATGAATATCAACACAAAAATACTCAATAAAATTCTCACAAACTAAATTCAAGAACACATCAAAAAGATCATCCATCATGTTCAAGCAGGCTTCATCCCAGGGAACAGGAATGATTGAATACATGTAAATCCATGAACAATTTCACTATATAAAGAAACTCAAAGGAAAAAAAAACACATGATCATCTAATGAGATAATCGGAAAGCATTTGAAAAAATTCAATGCCCCTTGATGATAAAAGTCCTGGAAAGATCAGGTATTCAAAGCCCACGCATGTTTATAGTAAAAGCAATATATGCAGCAAACCAGTAAACAATATTAAGCTAAATGGAGAGTAACTTAAAGCAATCCCACTAAAATCAGGGACTAGACAAGGCTGCCCTCTCTCCCTACCTAGTCAATATAGTTCTCAAAGTCCTAGCCAGAGCAATCAGAAAACAAAAGGAGATCAAAGGAATACAGATTGGAAAAAAAAAGAAGTCAAAATATCACTATTTGCAGATGATATGATAGTGTATTTAAGTGATCCCAAAAGTTCTACCAGAGAACTACTAAACCTGATAAACACCTTCAACTAAGTGGCTGACTATAAAATTAACTCAAATAAATCAGTAGCTTTCCTCTACACAAAAGAGAAACAAGCCGAGAAAGAAATTAGGGAAACAACGCCCTTCATAATAGTCCCAAATAATATAAAATACCTCGGTGTGACTATAGCCAAGCAAGTGAAAGATCTGTGTGATAAGAACTTCAAGCCTCTGAAGAAAGAAACTGAAGAAGTTCTCAGAAGATGGAAAGATCTCCCATGTTCATGGATTGGCAGGATAAATATAGTAAAAATGGCCATTGTACCAAAAGCAATCTACAGATTCAATGCAATCCACATCAAAATTCCAATCCAATTCTTCAGAGAGTTAGACAGAAGAATTTGCAAATTCATCTGGAATAACAAAAAACCCAGGATAGCTAAAACTATCCTCAACAATAAAAGGACTTCAGGGGGAATCACGATCCCTGAACTCAAGCAGTATTACAGAGCAATAGTAATAAAATGGTATTGGTACAAAGACAGGCAGATAGACCAGTGTAATAGAATTGAAGACCCAGAAATGAACCCACACACCTATGGTCACTTGATTTTTGACAAAGGAGCCAAAACCATCCAATGGAAAAAAGATAGCATTTTCAGCAAATGGTGCTGGTTCAACTGGAGGTCAGCATGCAGAAGAATGCAGATCGATCCATTCTTATCATCCTGTACAAAGCTTAAGTGCAAGTGGATCAAGTACCTCGACATCAAACCAGACACACTCAAACTATTAGAAAAAAAAAGTGGCGAAGAGTCTTGAACACATGGACACTAGTGAAATTTTCCGGAAAAAAACCGCCAATGGCTTACGCTCTACAATCAAGAATCGACAAATGGGATCTCATAAAGCTACAAAGCTTCTGTAAGCAAAGGACACTGTCATTAGGACAAAACAGCCACCAACAGATTGGCAAAAGATCTTTACCTATCCTGCAACTGATAGAGGGCTTATATCCAAAATATACAAAGAACTCATGAAGTTAGACTGCAAGGAGACAAATAACACTATTACAAAATGAGGTTCAGAGCTAAACAAAGAATTCACAGCTGAGGAATGCTGAATGGCTGAGAAACACCTAAAGAAATGTTCAACAAACACCTTTAGTCATAAGGGAAATGCAAACCAAAACAACCCTGAGATTTCACCTCACACCAGTGAGAATGGCTAAGATCAAAAACTCATGTGATAACAAATGCTAGCAAGAATGTAGAGAAAGTGGAACACTCCTCCATTGTTGGTGGGATTGAAGACTGGTACAACCATTCTGGAAATCAGTCTGGAGGTTCCTCAGAAAATTGGACATTGCACTACCTGAAGACCCAGCTATACCTCTCTTGGGCATATACCCAAAAGATGTCCCAACATATAACAAAGACACATGCTCCACTATGTTCATAGCAGCCTTGTTTAAAATAGCCAGAAGCTGGAAAGAACCCAGATGCCCTTCAACAGAGGAATGGATACAGAAAATGTGGTACATCTACACAATGGAATATTATCAGCTATCAAAAACAATGACTTTATGAAATTCATAGGCAGATGAATGGAACTGGAAAATATCATCCTGAGTGAGGTAGCCCAAACACAGAAAAACACACATGGTATGCACTCATTGATAAGAGGATATTAGCCCAAATGCTCAAATTATCCTAGATGCACAGAACACATGAAACTCAAGAAGGATGACGAGAATGCGAATGCTTCACTCCTTCTTTAAATGGGGAACAAGAATACCCTTGGGAGGGCGTAGGGACGAAAAGTTTAGAACAGAGGCAGAAGGAACACCCATTAGAGCAGCAAAGAAGTGCACGCTGACAGGAACTGGATGTAGATCTCTCCTGAGTGACACAGCCAGAATATGGAAAATACATAGGTGAATGCCAGCAGCAAAGCACTGAACTGAGAACCGGACCCCCATTGAAGGATTCAAAGAAAGTACTGAAAGAGCTTGAAGGGGCTTGAGACCCCATATAAACAATAATGCCAACCAACCAGAGCTTCCAGGGACTAAACCACTACCCAAAGACTATACATGACTGACCCTGGGCTCCATCCTCATAGGTAGCAATGAGTAGCCTAGTAAGGGCACCAGTGGAAGGGGAAGCCCTTGGTCCTGCCAAGACTGAACCCCTAGTGAATGTGATTGTTGGGGGGAGGGCAGTAATGGGGGCGGGAGGATGGGGAGGGGAACACCCAAATAGAAGGTGAGGGGGAGGGGTTAGTGGGATGTTGGCCTGGAAACCGGGAAAGGGTATAACATTTGAAATGTAAATAAGTAATACCCAATTTAATAAAGTTAGAAAAAAACTCAGGTGACAAACAGATGCTCAGCAGGATGTGAACAATGAGCAGCACTCCTCCATTTTTGGTGGAATTGCAAGCTGGTACAACCATTCTGGAAATCAGTTCCTAGTACTACTTGAGGAACCAGCTATACTACTCCTGGGCATATACCCAAAAGATGCTCCAACAAAAACACATGCTCCACTATTTATCGCAGCCTTATTTATAATCTCAGAAACTGGAAAGAACCCAGATGTCCTTCATCAGTGGTATGGATACAGAAAATATGGTACCTTTATACAATGGAGTATTACTCAGCTATTAAAAACAATGAGTTCATGAAATTCTTAGGCAAATGGATGGAACTAGAAAATATCCTGAGTGAGGTAACCCAATCACAAAACACATACATATGTACTCACTGATAAATGGATATTTACCCAAAAGCTCACAATTCCCAAGGTGCAACTCATAGTCCATATGAATCTCAATAAGAAGAAAGCCAAAAGTGTCCATGCTTCAGTACTTCTTAGAAGGGGTAGCAAAATACAGTAGAAAACATGGATACAAAATATGAAGCAGAATCTGAAGGAAAGGCCATCCAGGGACTGCCATACATGGGGATCCATCCCACATGCAGTCACCAAACCCAGTCACTGTTGGGGATGCTGAGAGGTGCATGGTGAGAGAAGCCTGATATAGCTGTCTCCTGAGAGGCTCTGCCAGAGCCTGACAAATACAGAGGTGGATGCTGGGAGCCAATCATTGGTCTGAGAACAGGATCCCCAATGGAGGAGTTAGAGAAAGAACTGAGGTCCTTTTTTTTTGCAATCCCATAAGAAGAACAATATCAACCTTCTAGAGCTCCCAGGGACTAAACCACCAACCAAGGAGTACACATGGAGTGACCTGTGGCTCCAACCACATATGTAGCAGAGGATGGTACAGGCATCAATGCGGGAGGAGGCCCTTGGTCCTATGAAGGCTTAATGTCCCAGTGTAGGGGAATGCCAAGGCGGTGAGGCTAGAGTGAGTGGGTGGTTGAGTGGGGGACCACCCTCATGGATGATGGGGCCAGGATGGGATGGGAGGTTTCTGGAGGGGAATCTGTGAAAGGGATAACATTTGAAGTGTAAAGAAAGAAAACATCCAATAAAAAAATAAAGAAAAGCCTCAGATAATCATGTCTATACTACCAACAAAAAAAGACTTGCACCAGGAATCTAAGCTGTGTTTGAAAAACACTTGCTTGGAAAATGTGTAAGTCAGTAAGCAATGCATTTGAGAAGAAAGAGATGTTAATCTATAAAGCATCTAATTACGATGAAAGACAAAACCACCTGGAAAGTAATCTTACCTGCATTCTGGAACCATAAACAAGAATTGTAAAACGCCAAAACAAAACCAAAACAAAACAAGAACAAGATTGGTAACACTGAAGAAGTCATTAGCAGGCCTTCTAGCAAAATTGAAGCCTCTGGGTTGACTTCGTAAACTTGCCTTCTGTTTGTTTTGTTCCCCTTGTTAATTTAATTCTCAGAGAGCTTGTGGGATTATCTAATGGCTCTAATGTAAATTCTAACAGAGCAGAGACTGAAATTCATTCAACTTTGAGCTGCCAGACAGAGGGCTTTGTTGACATTAGTTCCAGGTAAGGATTTTTGTGAGGATCTCCTGCAAGACACTCTAAGTACCATGAGTTTTTCTGAGCAGAAACTATGTGAAATTGAACTCTTTGCCTACTGGTATCATTTATGTATTTAGATATCCTTTGTGCTCTTAAAAATCGCCACAAACTCTGGCAGGTGCTCAGAATGCAAAAATGAGTTAACTGAAGTGGCTGCTCTAGTTTGAGACTTGGCTGGCTCTACAAGTAGTTGAGTGGTAACAGAGAATGAGTCGTGTGAAGATCCCTGAAGAGAGGGAAGAACTCAGACTCTTAGGCAGGCAGGGGTATTATAATTGTATCTCTAGAAAAGTCAATGCCTCAATTAGATTTTAAATATGGAGAAAAAATCTGGCATGCATGAGTTGAGGAAAGCAGTATAAGCCATTCAAGCGCATGGCCTGTGGGTAAGGACAAGAACCTGGAATGTCAGAGGACTCAAGAGCTGGGCTGCTGCACCATGGAATATATGGAGCTTCGAAGAACCAGTAAACTGACCTACCAATAAAACCACAGCAGGGACACCATGTGGAGAGCCAAACCTTATTTAAGTCAGAAAAGTAGGACTTGTATATACAAACAATCTTACACTTAGGAGAGAGAGGGGAGGGTGAGGGGGCAGAAGGGGGATGGGCAGAAAAGGGGGAGATGGAGGGGAAGAGAGAAAATATGAATTAAGTCAGTAGTTTTTATTGCTGCAATGTGCAATTATACCAGAAAAAAATCCTCTGTGTAATATGACAGAATCATAAAGTATGTGAATAATTTTGGGTTCTTTCTCATTTATGTTCCTTTCTTGTAAGATGAATGAGTGTGGTTAAGACAAATAGTGCATGTTCAGCTTTTTGTCCAGGCCTCTCAGATCTGGACTTGGACTTGGGGCATTGGGAGGGGGAACAGTGTCAACAAGCAGCAGTCTCTCATTAGACTGCTTTGGTGAAGTAACAGAGTCACACCTGGGAAATATTAAATGCTTTCCTAGTTGCTGAAGAATTGCGGTTCGCTAAAATGTTCTAACAAGAGTATTTCAGGGTTTTCTGGATTAGATGACCTTCTAGAAACTTCCATTTCTGCCTCCCATGGTGATGTTATACTTCCCCAGTGCCTTCTGCTATAATCTCACTCTTTATGCCTTCTCATCACTTCTACTGCAATTAGAACTAAAAATGTTTTCAAGTAAAAATATCTTTCTCTAAAGGCATCAACTCTAAAGGACAAGTTAGGCAGAGACCCATGCTAAGAGAAGCAGCAGGTTTACACAGAAGATCATTTTCCCTCCAAAGATACCATTCATTCATGAATGACCCCATCGCAAAAATAAATTTGCATAATTTATATCACCTATTGTGCCCATTAGGTTTGAAGAAAATAGTATCCCTCAAGAAATTAAATGGTCATCATGCGTGTATTTTATCAGCTTGTTTAACCCTTGTTATGTCTAGAACTACAAAATCATATTAATTCAGTTGTGAAAATGGTTATGGGCCAAAACTCTGGTAAGTTTACTATCAAATCCTGTGTTTTCTGAATAAAGGCAATGAATGTGCCAAACATGACTAGTTAATTAAAACACTTGGCCGTTTTTGAGAGGCTGCTCCTGTAACTCTATTTCCCTGTGCCAGACATGCTATCTTGGGTATGAGCTGGTCAATCACTTTGCTACACATATTGCGTTTCATTTGTCTTTGAAAGTGACCTTTTGTCTTGTAATCATAGGCTTTCTCTTCATGTTCTATTTCACTTTCTTTTACCAGAGAGCATTTCAGAATGTTTGTCATGAAAAGAGCTACATAAATATTAATGTATTGATAGTATTATGGCTTCTCAAACCTACATTTCATTTCATGGATTTTAAGAGCTACAAAATTTACTGACTGTACAGAAATAGAGGTATAATGGACTTAAGGAAATGCCCCAAATGCGATAAAATCTATGAATTATTAATTCCAAGAAAGTAAAGCCAAATTTTTGGAACCAATCTTGAGTGGATTTTTTTAACCCAACAGAAGATAAACTTTAGGATGACAAATAGGTTGTGCCCTTTATTCATAATTCAGGCAAATCCCAACAAGGTTCCTTATTAATCAGATGAAGAGTCAAAAATGGGATGGATAAGTTAGCAATATAAAGCATTTCAAAATTAAAAGTAAGCTGTAAAAAATAAAAATCTATTCCAAGGAACATTCTTACAGCCCAAAGGGGATGGGAACAATTGTTTACCCTATGAAAGACTTTGTCTTTGGATCACAGAGCATATTTTAGTGAGAAAAGTCTTCCTATTTATTTGTTTAGTTTCTTGCTTTTGGGCGAGGGGTAGGGATGCTTCAATTTAGCTCCTTTAAGGAAGACTCTCTACTGTACAAGTGTCAACGCTGAGCACAGGATTTTATCCATTTAACAACATTCTGGTGACAACTGACTCAATGCTTCATCATTGTACAGCCAGAAAAGGCCAAAGCTGAGGGGACTAAAGGGGCTAAGCTGGCTTTTCTTTCAGCAGGTATTTGACAGTGTTTAAAAAATTCCTGATAAGAGGCACTGTAGTGCACTGGGAAACAACAGACACAGGGCTAATATTTTGAGCCTCTGGTCTTGGTGAACTTAAAATAGCCTTGAGGGAAATGAAGCACAGCGGAAAACAGACAGCAAGTAGCATTTAGCCAGAAAGAAATGTGATCTGGTTAGGAAACAGAGGCATCAGATGCTCAGGGTGGGATGCCTTGACTTAGTTTTTGTCAGAACAATTGCCATCATTAATACAAAAAACTAGATAAATACTAATCAAGACCAGTCAAAAGGTAAAGAAATAGTGAGTGATACATGAGAATTCCAGCTGCGCAGGCTGTCATAGACAGAAGGCTAGTACATCTTTGGAGTTTTTCATCCCATATTAATAATAAACATTTCATGGGGCCTTAACAAATCAATATCCTAATACAACCTCCTACTTCACCACATATACATCGTTATAACTTTAACAGAACAAAAACTGTAGACTATCATTTGCGCTGGCCAAATAGTATATATTTTATTTTCCCATAAAGGATAGAACCAGTGCTATATTTGAGTAATCTTCTTAATTCCCCTTTAGTTGATAAATTAAGATGAGTCACAAATGTATACATTTTTGTTTATGGTGCAAATAGGAGAGTTTGGGAATAAAAAGAGACTTTATCTAAATTTTGAAAACCTTTCATCAGAGGTGAATGCCTCTGTTATGAGAAAGAAATGTGTTTTCTGACTATGTTTCTGGCCTAGTTTTCTGACTTTCTCTTGAAATAGAAAGTCATTCGCCCTCCGTGTTAGCTGTAAAAAAATAGTAAATACACACTGAAGTAAGTGGTTTGATTTCTTTCATTGTACACTGTTTCTGAACATTGCTTTAAAAAGGGATCTAAATAAAATGCCCTTTAAATAAAGTGTATGCCTTTGGCTCAGCCAGGTAAATTCTTCAGATTTCCACTTTGAAAAGTGAAAGCATTTGACATAGACAGCCAAAGCACTGTGGCATTGATGTTGAAGAACTCGAACCAATTAAGATCTACTTCTCCCTGGTTTATTCCAAATTAGCCTCTCCCCAACGAGTGAATAGAATAGGAAAGTGATAGAAATAGACCAAATGAAGGGGATCAGTAACACAAGGACATCATTAGTGAAAATGGAGGTAAATGGAGATGGAAAAATTAATATGCATAAAGATAAAGTAAAAAGAAAGTTACAGAAATTATCCAAAGTTACTAAAAACATTGAAAGTAATAGGAGAAATAAATTTCACACAATTTACAAAACATATCCTTGTTTGAGTTTTAAACATTTGAGTTCTAGATGTTTTTAGAGGGCAAAAGACAATGGGACACTGTGGAAAAGGGGAGAGTTTGTGGTCTTTGCATGTACTACCAGCCAGCAGAGTGTTGATCTGTGGTAGGCAAGAATGTAGCTTGGTTCAACATGACTCAGTAGCTGGTGTTGGTTTGAACTTTAAGAGTCTGACCTTGAGTATCATATTTTAGGCATATTTAAGCACATCAAAATTTGGGAGGAAAAGTTTCCTGGTGATAATTCACATATCTTCACATGCACAACAGCAAAGCTTAAGACATGATTACATGAAATGCTTTGTAAAGTACAAGTGACATCTTTCATGATGGTAGGTTCTATAAATTAACTAAGAATATGAGCTCAGCATAAGGATTTGTCAATTGGGGGGGTGGGGAATCCAATGTGGCCTAACAGGTAGCACAAAGATCACCAGGCTATTAACCATGTCTGTTCCCAGCCTTCTGGACAGAAAGCATCTCTCGCCTCAAAGGGACAGCCCTACATGTTTAATATTCCTTGTTTCCCTGGTACTTATCTCTGAGCATAAGGTCCTACATGTTTCCTATAGGGAAGAAAGATGTTTAAGAACCAGGATCGGGAGTTTACTGTGAGATTGTGACTCCTAGTTATATCAGAAGCTACACCACATAGTGTCACCAATGTGAGTACCCAGTATGAGCTGAACAAAGATGGTATCAAAAGAACATTCCAAACTGAATAAAGAAAAGCCCATGAGGCATCTACTCTACACAAAGAACGATAGGGAATTTAGCAAATCTGAGAGGGGGAGATGTCAGGGAAGAGCACAATTAGTTATCTACTGCCCAATGGTTAGTCTTGAAAACACACACACACACACACACACACACACACACATAAAATATATGAAATATATATGAAATACATGAAATATATACAGAATATTTAGACAAATATATATATGCATCAAATAGATAGTGGTTTTAAAAGCCATTAATCTGAGGAGAAGGGGGAGGGCTATGTGGGAGGAGGAAAGTAATCAAATTAATAATCTAAAAACTAAATATACATAATTAAATTAAAAAATATTCTGACTTTTGTTCCATTGGCAGTGGGCAATAGATTGGGAGAAGCAGGGGGATGCTAATCTAACAAAATAGCCCAAACATCTCTGTGGCAACAATGTCAGTTCCACCATGAAGATAAAAGGCGCTGACTCTATGCACTATGATATTCAAATTTAACAAATGCACTCTTAACAAAAGAGGCACGTGAGCTAGGGTCTCTGTCAATGGTAGAAGTCTTTCAAGTAAGGACCTGTTCCAATACCCAGTTCATACAATGTAGAAAATATATTCCTAAAAGACTACTATACTGAGTTAGTAAATACAGGTGCTGTGAGAGTTAGTATTGTCAATGTGGTTATATTTAAAATTACCTAGGCAACTGCACAAGGCTGTGAGGGCACGTGACAGAGGATTAACTAAGCAGGAAAGGCAGAACGTGAGAGGCACTATACTATGAACTTATGGGTAAACTAGGATATGATCTGAATGCAATCACTTATTTACTCTTTTCTCTCCCGACTTGTCTTCTCTATAGGATGCGAATGAGCAGCTGCTTCCTACTGCTGCCATATTTTCCCCACCATGATTGACTGTTCTCTTCAAAACTAATACAGGTGGAAAGACAGTGGGTAAAAGAAGAGAGGAAGAGACAAATAAGAAAATTAGGTTGAAAACAATAAATAAAAGAATATATGTGAGGACTAATTTACACGGAAATAAAATTTTGATGAATAAGTATTTGTAAATGTTCATATATACTAACATTAATATGCTAAAGGGCAGTCATGTAAAAGGGAAGACAAAGTAGTATAAAATATTCCAACAATAGAAAATATTCAAATTTCTTTTAAAATGTATATTTTGCACTATATAAAATATAGTTAATCAAACAAAATGGTAAGAAAGATTTGAAATAAAGGAGTGAACCAAGACATATAAGGAAATGGTGATATTGATTTTAAAGAAATAATAATATATATTACCAAAGGTATAAACAAAAAGGAGAACATAAAGTGAGATTATATCTCTACTAATTCTTTATATAGCAAACAATAAAGCAATATCAATAATGAAATATGGGAAAACACAGAAAAATTATTAAGACTATCAATTAATAGAATGAAGGGTGAAAAGAAATTCATGAACAAACCAATAAAGTTGTAACTTTATAAACATACTGATTAAATGTACATTATGCATGTTAAATGTATATCAATATGTATATTATATAATATGTATATTTATAATATTTTAAACTAATATTTTATTAAGATGCACTTGTTAGCATTCTGATAAAACATTATGTCTCCCAAAAAGAAGTTACATTTCCATTCTAACTCTAATATTCATAAAATATTTTATTTATCTCACTTGACCAAAATTCTGACTAGATGTGTTTCATATATCTCAAGAAGTCAAAAGATTCATATTTATTCATCATTATAAAAAATGACAGAAAGTAAAATGAAGCATTTTGTGAAAATATATTTAAAATAACTTCAAACTGAAAAATTCAAAGTGAACTACAAATTTTCTAGAAATCAATTAAGCCTACATTCATAGTATTGTTAAAGCTATATCCCAGAAGGAAACAAGTAACTAAACCACACAAGTTATAATTAATTGAGTAACAATCTAAATCAAGAAGTTGACCTTAAAATTACCTACAGAAAAAATCACTGAATTCTGTAAGAAAGAGGAAGTCAGAAGTTCACCCACTAATCAACCCAGCATTAAAAAATCTAATTTTTTATTAAAAATAAAATCCATGGAAATCACTCAGAGTAAAAGAATCATGATGAAGCTATTTAAAAGTTTTTGATAAATATCCTAACGTTTAAATTACTTTCCCTAACAGTAAATTATAACTAACCAGTAAAG